>NW_019174307.1:2907489-2914989 GCF_002260705.1 Seriola dumerili | reverse complement strand
GTCCTCTGTGTGTGTGAGCATGTGTGTGTGTGTCAGAGAGAGAGAGACGAAGGGTGTGTCTGGGAATGGAGCTACAGAGGATAATAGAGGAGGGCTCAGACACTGACTTTGACTGGATCTGTTTACACCCCACAGTCATAATTCAGACAGACAGATGGCTTTTGCATGGATTTACCACTTTAACTGCCACATCACACCTTTGGGGGTAAAACTCTAGACTGACACTGAAAAAGTGATAAACTTCCCAGTTTCCCCAGGAAATTATAAGTGAAAGCGAGAGGAATATCATTACATAACCCACTCCTCACTTATCTCAATACATGACAGATCTGAAATGTCTTCTGCTTACATAAGATAGACCTTAACTTTAACTTGTATTGTTAAACTAAGGTTATTAATCAAGCAGATGAAACTCAACCCAAAAAAAACATTGATTGAGGCGTCTCTGAGTACATTTTGTGCATGGTTTTTCATGCTTATCTGTGTGTGTGTGGGTGCGTCTGAGCAACTGCATATGAGTGTGTGCCCAGGCAGCGAAATAGGGGGGGTATTGTTGACACAACCAGAGCTGCTCAGAGCTCTTAACTGTCGTTGTTATCTGGTTTCCCAGGTACTGAGGCTCTGTTGTTCAAATGCAACAGGTGCCAAGACCTTACCCTGTACAAGGTGGCTCTGTGTGTCTGTGGGCGAGGCACCGCCGATCGATTTTAAGTGCATCCTCTGTCACTTTTTTTTATGTGCTAGAAGCGAGGGATAGTGAGAGTGGACAGTGCTGCTAGTGTTTTATACCTAATTAAATTAACATTATTACAGTGTTTAAAAGTATAATTAAAAGTTTCTGTATCATCATGTTAAAAGTGCTGATCTTAGTCCTGAGATTTTTTATCCTCCAGTTTTCAGTCAAACTAAGAGCAGAGCATTAGACGGGTGTAGAAGGCCAGGTGTGACCTTAAGGGCGTGTGTGTGTGTGTGTGTGCATCATGTGTGTGCGTGCAACTTGCCTATTGGATGTCATGCTGATGTGTTGGGTCAGGTGTATGCAGTTACTGAGCTGGTAAATGAGACTCGGCATGCCTGAGGGGAGCGGGAAATAAAAGAACTAAGTGCAGCCTCTGTTCCATCTCCTGTGTTGACTCTTTTCTGTGTCCATCATTTTCTGCCTCACCTCATTTCATTTTTTGCCTCCAGTATTGTGTCTTTTTCTTGATTTTCTCCACCTGCTGCTGTCCTCTAATTTTCTTGTCTGGTATGTTTTGGGTCATGTTCAAATGGCCAGCCATTTTTCATGCCTCACATTACTCCCTCCTTCTGTTTTTTTGTCTTTTATACAAACTCCAACTTGCATGTGATCACTTTTTCTGTCTAAGTCCAAACCACCTGCCCTGGTTCCCTGAAACTACGCCAAGCACTACATGCTGCACTCCTCGCTGTACTCTTTGATAAGGCGCATTCGCGGCACACCCACCGAGAGCCAAACTCTACTATGCCAGTCCTGTAGCTATTGGCCGTGGGGCCCTCCTCCTCCTACTCCTCCTCCTCCCCACTTGATAAAATTGATCCAAACCACTCATCACCCAGTGCGTGCCAGCTGAGGTGGAAACACAGAGGGCTTCTGGGTAAACGCTCTCTGTTGCATAGAGCAGGAGTCTATACCAGCTCCAAGCTTTGGACACAGTTGGTCAGAAATGACAGCGCTGTCTGCCGCTCTGCTGCGTTCCTGTGCATAACGAGGACTAATGAGGACGTAATTACCGCTGGTTGGCCCTTAGTTTGTTTGTTTTTGTGCACCAGTGCTTTTCCTGTCTCCATATGGCCCTCCCCTCTCCAGGCCTGCAGCTCACACACTCATGTACACATGCAAAACACACAATTCCCAGCCATCTGAGATCCCACTGTGTACAGTTTAGAGACTGTTTTGGTAATTACTGTTTGGAAAGGTGAAATATATTGTGTTGTGTTTGCTTTTTCTATTATTTGTCGCACAGATTAATTTCAAAGGCTCTTTACCTCAGTGTTTAAAAAATCAACAGTCTCCCCTGGAGATCTTATAGCTTATCTTATTTGCATCGCTGTGGCCTGCTACATGAAATACAGCACATTTCAAATTAAATTCCCTGCGACAGAAGTCCTTTATTTCTGAGTGGATGTTAATCTCCCCATCTGTGTTTATTTCACAGTGGAATTTCATCACAACAAACATGTCGACCACAATGGCAAACTGAATTTGAATGCTGTGAGAATTGAATTTGTTCCCTCGCTCATGTGGGGCCCGATTCAGAGTCTTTGCTAGATGTTCAGCAGGGAGGAGGGAGTTGTGTGACTCTCTTGGTGGGATGGGAAGAGGATGTTTGGTGACTGTCTGGTGTTTTTGGGATCACTAATCGCAGGGAGGCAGAGAGTGACGACAGTCAGAGCTCTCACACTCTATCAAGGAGCTCTCATATCACATTGCAAGGAAAGAGAAATATACTCCCCAGCCAAAGTAAACACAGCGACTGCAACTTGCTTTTTGTTGCTGGAAGTCGTGCTGTTGGACCTGTAGTGGAACGTGCCGTTGTTCTCGATTGTTGATTCCTCTGTTTCCCATCGTTCAGTTCTACATTTTGTTACTCATTTAATAAGTTACAAAGAATTGTCAACTTTCCAGCTTGTGAAGCGTTTCCATCCATCACCACATCCCGACGTGTCATTCTATAGAAGATGCTCACAATGGTTTTGAGTGACTGGCTTAACTTTTGTCATTGCCATTATTTTTGCTATGCCACCGGTCGTCATCGAGCTTTTGTATACTGACACTTGACCAAAGGTTGAGACTTAATCTTAGCTTTCAGCAGCAGGAAGTAAAGTGCGCTCATACTGTTCATACTCTAAGATGGAGGACAAACTGGTAATTCTGTTCCCAGCCTCGCCCTTTACTGTAGCCTGATAGCACAAAGATCGGTAATTTGGAGTTTATTAACACTAAATAATGGTCTGATGACTAAGCAGTGTTCGGGCTCCTATCTGCATACAGATCAGAAGTGACACAAACTGAACCTTGACTACAAGAAAATAAAATATCAGCGGAGTAGTTAAGGGTTAAACTTGAATATTGAATACTTATTCAGTTAGCTTCCTCCCAAACATGATACGTTCAGGGGTGATAAGATATTTGAGTCTTATTAGAGAATGTATTGCAGAGTGTATTGCATGTGTTCGCGGTAGAGTCTTCCATGAGAAAACTGTATCCATCTCCACAGGTTGGAGCAGGCTACTGGCTGCAGGCTACAGCTGAGATTTGCAGAGTGTCCCACTCTAACAGATAATATATTGCACCAGCTTTATAGCCCAGAGCAATGCGAGGTGTTTCACTGCATTCAATCATGTAGGGGCTTTAACCTGTTTAAAGTAATAGGGCAGCTACTAGCTAACTTTTAGTAACATGGTTGTTTCTGTAACTTATTCCAGTATTGCCACTGTGGAAGTAAGAGAAACAAAATCTACGGAAATTATAACAACAGAAATTGAATTGTGATCCTGGACCTTGTGCTGACTATATTAACTGAAAGTGAAGGGCTGCGTTATGGCAATGTTTGTCTCAGCAGTGAGAAGCGTAGAGGATTACAGTTTGAAATGTATGTTTTAGCTACTTTCTTTTTAGTAATCCCTGTAATCTTTCAGTACTTTGACATAATGACAGAGCGGTTTGTTCACTGTGTGACCAGGAGTTTGCTGGGACAGTTGATTTCAACTTCATGTCAGTGCTCAGAGACAGTCTTGGGATGTTGCTATAGCTTCCACAAAAAGAGGAGAAATACACAAAGAAGTTACTCCAAAGCTGACTTAGCTAGCTTGCTAATGTTAGCCACTGGTGAGCCTACATTCTGGGCTTTATTTAGAGTTGGAGAGTGTGTTAACTTTAAGGACTAAGGACAGGACTAGGCTAGCTACTGAAGCTATTAGTTCAGCATCTGTAGACCATAGGCTCAGAAAAACACATTATCTGATTTTCTGATTCTACCTGTGTGTACATGGACATACATGTACTTGTACTTGTACTTGTACTTGTACTTGTGGGTGTGGAGGCTTTGGAGCTGTGTGAAGGCACCTTTAGACTAAGAGTCTAGCTGATTGCATCATGTCATTTTTGACAGGAAGCTAGCAGCTAGCTCGTTAGTTGTCAAGTGTAAATGACTGGCAGCTCTTGGATAGAGAGCAATAGTCCGAATATCCCTGTTAAACGGGGATGAAATAAGATTATAATAGACCGTATTTATGGCAGACATTTTGACATGCCATAATAGGAGAAAAACAGCTCCATACGCACAGCTAACGATGACTGCATTCATCTAGTTCCAGCCTGCAGGCTCTCTGAAGTGGCTTATTGTGACACTGAATGGAGCTCAGTCCTTAATTAAGTTAATTACACCTGTGCTTTTCTACCTATGACAAGTCACAATGTCTGCCATGACAAAGGCCCATTATGTAACTTGCTACGTATCTTGTTTAATAATATGTTCACCACGTAAACAAGCCTGGACTTTATAGAGAAAAGCACTACCAGTGACCACCAAGACACAAGCAGCGACTTTCATACATTTTGTCCTCAAAAGAGAGATTTTAAACATTTATAGAAAAGTCAGTCGGATGCAAGACTCCAAAGATTAAGAATCGTCTCTGTGTTAATAGTCTTAACACGGCTGTGCAGCCTTTAAGGCACACATTTTTAAATGAACAGTGATGTTTGTTTACAGGATGGCTTCTTGCTTTGTTGTCATTCTTATTTTTGCTTTGGGATTAGTTCCTCAGATAATCCTCCAGGTTGTCAGAAAACAGAAACTAATGAGGGGAGAAGAGCAAAAGAGAGATAACTATGGAGAGAAAAGAGATGGGCAGAGGAAAAAAGACTGACAGTGAAGAGTGAGTTTGGATAGGAGATTATACTTGAGCTTGCAAACTGTGCGGGCCAAATAGGTGCATGTAGATGGGGAAGTTTCACCTTAAGTCTTTTTCTGCCTGATGTCACATTCAGGTTTGACAGGTCTGCTGAACTGTTTCAGTCTCTGAGGCAAAGGCAAGTTTGTAGCTGCAGCTTTCAGGTATAAAATACTAGTTTTAACAGCTATAATAACACAGAGAAGTGATGATGAGAGAGTCTTAGTGTGCTTCCACAACAGACTTTTATTGTGTGTTTGGGCACGCTGGCTGGGCAGACTAGTCAGGTTGATTTTTGCTGTTGTTTGATTTGCCATGAACTAAAGGTTGATGGTAAAATTCCCTAAATTGAGGTTTTTACAAAGGAATATGGACAATACAACAAAAGTGTTTATGCAAAGACAAATAAAGGCGATAGCCTTTTAGGATGGTTTAGTTTCCCATGATGCATTGCACATCTTTGTCTTCAGCATTGCCAAGAGCACATATTTAACATGTTTTTCATTGTGCCGCAGGATTTAAGAAAGACATCCCAACCCTCACACTCGATTCTTACTTGCATGTTTTCTGTTGATCTTTTTCTGTTTTTTTCACACTCACACAGCATGACACGTTGTCGACAGAGTAATTGAAATGGTTAAAGAACAGTGCAGGGAGTTGTGGTGCTGGTTTCCTGCCAATGGAGCTCTTGGTCCTATCCTGTTGTTAAAAATATTGAAACCAACTATCTTCTTTTGACTCCTATCACCTCCCTTATTTTCTCTGGCATTAGACTTCAGGACTCCGTCTACATGCTCGTGCTTGACTTCTGAAACCCCAGTGTCCATCCAATCCCTTGACCAAGGCCACTACATCCATGGCAGGAAAGAGGGAAACAATAGCCATTTTGGTTCTCAGTGTTCTTATTTCTCAGCTCTTGAATAAAACATAAAAATACAACATGTCTTGCGATAACACGATGATTTCCTGGCCTCTCTGCAGACACTCATGCTCGTTGACCTCCATATGGAGTAAACATTGTGACAATTGGTGGTAGCCTTATCAAAAAGGCTCATGGTATCTCTGCACAGCCCTTATCAAACAATGGCTCTGATATGCAAAGTTTTGGATTGTGCTGAAGCTATGTCTGAAGGAGGATCCTGGGAGATTTAAACAAAAGAGCTGCAGGAGATTAACAAAGCCATGGAGCAACCGGAAAAACTACAACTGTAAATATGCAGGAACGTTGAGCTGATCATTCATCATTCATGTGGAGGGATTGTGCAAGACAAGAAGGGAATCTGTTTGATGTAGAGGAAGTACAGTAGGTGACAAAGATCTCAACGGTCCAGTCAACCATTGGGTTATCACAGTCAACATTAATGCCGTATATGAAATTCATTATGAGAACTGGAGAGCTCATATTACAGAACATGAGACCTATAATCATCCAAAGTGCGCAGACTGCTATCCTGTAAATTATGGGTTGAGAGAACACGTTTTTTCAGACGTCCAACATCATCATTTATGTCATGAGGAATAATGGCCGCCTCTCTAGAATTGCTATGATCTACATTCTACCAATATGTCAGCATTACATCGCGCCTCAATTGGTTATTGTGTTTGTGCGATTTCACAAGCTTGTGAGGCCAGTAAACATGCCGTGTTTTCTTTTGGTGAGGCACATATGGGAGGGGCGGGGATGGGAAAGAATGCCCTAACTTGTTATGCAAAGCTTTATGGGTAATAGGCAAAGAATTGGCATGAAGTTGCTGAGGAGATATTTATGATACTAGGAATTGTAATGTTTGTTGCAGTTTGAGCGTACTTGGCACGGTGGTGTGGTGTTGGGGTACAATCTTGGCAGGAGTTTTATATGTTTACAATGTCTGTATGTATCTGTACAGTCTATGGTATGCATGCATATTCATTAGTGCAAGGCAGTGTGTATAGACATCAATCCAGTACACTGCAGAGTGCATTGAGAGTTTATCGTGTTTTGTGTTAAATCAGTCACATGTCAAATTGCAGAATTCCATTTCCTTTCCTTCCTTCCTTATGTCCTTCCTCCGTCCACAGATGGCTCCTCATGCACATTGGAATGGGGGTGGGGGGTATGTGATGTTATATAACAACCTGGGTAAGGGGTGAACAGTAAAACGGATCGCTGCGCTGTAATAGGAGAGATGTACTGTAATGAAAACATATGCAGATAAAAGGCAACATTGTACATTTGCATTTGTACAACCCGGAGTTGCAGGTGGACATTGAAGTGCGATTGTTCCTTGAATGGATGGACTGATGTGTGGGGCAGAGGGTGCAGGGACAGTAGAATAAGGGATTGTGTTTTGTGTGGTCATCTTGAATGACGTAGTTTGTATTACAGATAAAGATAACAGGCAAATTAAGAGAATAAAGGCAGAGCGGGAGGAGGAAATTAAGAGAAAAAAGGAGAATGTTCAGAGACAGGGCTTTATCTTTAGCTCTTTGTTTAAATTGTTGCATTACAACAAAGTCTGATCACAATCAATAAAAAGCATCAAGACTGCACATTCAGTCTCGTCTCCCTCTTTTATTTAAACTAAGCTTCTTGTCTTTCTCATTCTG
>NW_019174307.1:2194672-2197479 GCF_002260705.1 Seriola dumerili | reverse complement strand
GTGAGATAGAGAGGGGAGAGAGAGAAAGAAAGCGGGGTAGGTGGAGGGAGATTGGGGACAAAAGGAGAGGTTGGAGAGAGAGCGTTAGGGGGGTAAAGAGTGAAAGTGAGATGGGGGGGGGCGAGATAGAGAGGGGAGAGAGAGAAAGAAAGCGGGGTAGGTGGAGGGAGATAGGGGACATAAGGAGAGGTTGGAGAGAGAGAGTGAGAGGAGGGAGAATGGTGAGAAAGTGAAGTGAGATGGGGGGGGGCGAGATAGAGAGGGGAGAGAGAGAAAGAAAGCGGGGTAGGTGGAGGGAGATAGGGGACATAAGGAGAGGTTGGAGAGAGAGAGTGAGAGGAGGGAGAATGGTGAGAAAGTGAAGTGAGATGGGGGGGGGCGAGATAGAGAGGGGAGAGAGAGAAAGAAAGCGGGGTAGGTGGAGGGAGATAGGGGACATAAGGAGAGGTTGGAGAGAGAGAGTGAGAGGAGGGAGAATGGTGAGAAAGTGAAGTGAGATGGGGGGGGGCGAGATAGAGAGGGGAGAGAGAGAAAGAAAGCGGGGTAGGTGGAGGGAGATAGGGGACATAAGGAGAGGTTGGAGAGAGAGAGTGAGAGGAGGGAGAATGGTGAGAAAGTGAAGTGAGATGGGGGGGGGCGAGATAGAGAGGGGAGAGAGAGAAAGAAAGCGGGGTAGGTGGAGGGAGATAGGGGACATAAGGAGAGGTTGGAGAGAGAGAGTGAGAGGAGGGAGAATGGTGAGAAAGTGAAGTGAGATGGGGGGGGGCGAGATAGAGAGGGGAGAGAGAGAAAGAAAGCGGGGTAGGTGGAGGGAGATAGGGGACATAAGGAGAGGTTGGAGAGAGAGAGTGAGAGGAGGGAGAATGGTGAGAAAGTGAAGTGAGATGGGGGGGGGCGAGATAGAGAGGGGAGAGAGAGAAAGAAAGCGGGGTAGGTGGAGGGAGATAGGGGACATAAGGAGAGGTTGGAGAGAGAGAGTGAGAGGAGGGAGAATGGTGAGAAAGTGAAGTGAGATGGGGGGGGGCGAGATAGAGAGGGGAGAGAGAGAAAGAAAGCGGGGTAGGTGGAGGGAGATAGGGGACATAAGGAGAGGTTGGAGAGAGAGAGTGAGAGGAGGGAGAATGGTGAGAAAGTGAAGTGAGATGGGGGGGGGCGAGATAGAGAGGGGAGAGAGAGAAAGAAAGCGGGGTAGGTGGAGGGAGATAGGGGACATAAGGAGAGGTTGGAGAGAGAGAGTGAGAGGAGGGAGAATGGTGAGAAAGTGAAGTGAGATGGGGGGGGGCGAGATAGAGAGGGGAGAGAGAGAAAGAAAGCGGGGTAGGTGGAGGGAGATAGGGGACATAAGGAGAGGTTGGAGAGAGAGAGTGAGAGGAGGGAGAATGGTGAGAAAGTGAAGTGAGATGGGGGGGGGCGAGATAGAGAGGGGAGAGAGAGAAAGAAAGCGGGGTAGGTGGAGGGAGATAGGGGACATAAGGAGAGGTTGGAGAGAGAGAGTGAGAGGAGGGAGAATGGTGAGAAAGTGAAGTGAGATGGGGGGGGGCGAGATAGAGAGGGGAGAGAGAGAAAGAAAGCGGGGTAGGTGGAGGGAGATAGGGGACATAAGGAGAGGTTGGAGAGAGAGAGTGAGAGGAGGGAGAATGGTGAGAAAGTGAAGTGAGATGGGGGGGGGCGAGATAGAGAGGGGAGAGAGAGAAAGAAAGCGGGGTAGGTGGAGGGAGATAGGGGACATAAGGAGAGGTTGGAGAGAGAGAGTGAGAGGAGGGAGAATGGTGAGAAAGTGAAGTGAGATGGGGGGGGGCGAGATAGAGAGGGGAGAGAGAGAAAGAAAGCGGGGTAGGTGGAGGGAGATAGGGGACATAAGGAGAGGTTGGAGAGAGAGAGTGAGAGGAGGGAGAATGGAGCGAAAGGGGAGAGAAAGCGAGAGAGAGAGAAAAAGAAAGGGGGTAGGTGAGAGAAAGGTGGGAGAGAGGGAGAAAAGGGAAGTTGGAAAAAGGGGGGTGAGAAAGGGGAGAGAAAGCGAGAGAGAGAGAAAAAGAAAGGGGGTAGGTGGGAAAGGTGGGAAGAGAGGGAGGAGAAAGGTGGGAGAGAGATTGAAAGAAAAAGGGGTAGGTGGGAGAGAGGAGGGAGAGAGCGAGAGGGGACAGAAGGAGAAGTTGGAGAGAGAGGGTGAGAAGGGTAAGGGGGAGAAAGAGAGTGACAGTGAGATAGAGGGGGGTGAGCGAGAGACAGAGAGAGAGAAAATAAGGGGGTAGGTGGAAGGTGGGAGAGAGAGGGGGATATTTCAAAAAGAGGGGGGCAGCTGAGAAAGGAGAGAGAAAGAGGGAAAGCAAGAGAGAGAAAGAAGGCAGGAAAAGTGCGGAGAGAGAAGGGCTGGGGGTCAAAGAGGGAGAGGGGGAAAAAGGACTGAGAAAGAGAGTAGGAGAGAAGCGGTAGAGGGAGAGACAGGGAGGAGAAAGCTGGAAGAGAGAGAGAGAAGGGGACAGAATCAGTAGTGAGAGAGAGAGGTGAGAGGAGGGAGAATGGTGAGAAAGTGACAGTGAGAAAGAGCGGAGGGGTGACAGAGAGAGTGAGAGAGAGAAAGGGGGGTAAGTGGGAGAAAGGATGGTGAGGGGGGGCAGAAGCACAAGTTGGAGAGAGAGGGTGAGAGGAGGGAGAGGGGTGAGAAAGGGGAGAGAAAAAGAGTGGGGGAGAGGGGGAAGTGTGAGAGAGAGAGGAGAAAGGCGATAGGGGTAAGAAGGGGTGAGAGAGGGGAGAAAAAGGAAAGGACGAGAGAGCTGAAAGAGGACGGGGAGAGAGAGAGGAGAAAG
>NW_019174307.1:2191387-2194647 GCF_002260705.1 Seriola dumerili | reverse complement strand
GAGAGGGATGAGAGAGGGGGTGAGATAGAGGGCGGGTGAGATAGGGGGGTGAGATAGAGGGATGTGAGATAGAGAGGGGGGTGGATAGAGGGGGTGAGATGGGTGGGGCGAGATAGGGGGTGGGATAGAGGACGGGTGAGATAGAGGGGGCTGGGATAGATAGAGAGGGGAGGTGAGGGGGGGGTGAGAGAGTGGAAGGTGGAGAAGAGTTGTGGCGCTGGTTTATTCGTCGTCGTCATGGCAGCAGCAGCAACAGCAGCAGCAGAACAGTCTCATGCACAGAGGTCGTTTGGTTTTCTTCTTCTTCTGTTCAATGATCAAAAACAACACGTCAGGACAGAAGTCACAATAAAAGGCCACAGTCAATAAAATCAACCTGAGCAGACGTGTCACAGTAACAGACCACCACACTGCTCCTATGTTCCTGAGGAGACTTCATCACCTCACAACTCACAGAGGTTCTTCTGCTTTCAGCTCAGTGAAGAAGAAAAACTGCCTCTGACTTGTGGCTCATCATGAAGCCTTCACACTGTCTGTGCTGCTTCCTTCTATGTAACTCAACATCATTTGATCAAATCTATCCTGGTGTACTTCCATTGTGGTCTCACTGATTATAATTCCATGTAAACACTGCCTTACCTTTGAGGTGGTGCTGCAGACCTCATCTGTTGTAGCTTCAGACAGGGGCGGGTCTTTTCTGGTGGAGGACGTCAGAGGAGAGGGGGAGTCCTGTGTCATCGGCCTTGCAGTGAAACTTATCCACACGGGCTCTTCCTTCTCGGTGTGAGGCTCCGGGGTTTTCTGTTTCAGGACCCTTCTCTTGACGAGAGAGCCTCGTCCTGTCAGGATGGATTTCATCGTTTTAATGGCTCCTGCCAGAGTCTTCTTCCCTGCTCTGTCCTTTGACACCTGGGAACTGGTAGGAGAAACAGCACTGGAGGATCCTTTAACCACTGAGGCTTTAATGGCCACAGAAAGGACAGGGTTGACCACATCGAGAGCCTCAGTGGCGATGGCCTCCGTGAAGTCAGGTGAGATGCTGACGGGGATATCTGCACCGATGGTATCACTGACAGCCTGGCTGAAGGAGCTTTCCACGCTACTCTCGACGTCATAGTTGAAAAACTTTTTCAGATGCTCGGAGGAAATGGGGCTCTTCAGGATGGCGGTGCGAGATGTGGTGGATAACTGACTGAGTGACCGCAAGACGTTTCTTATGACCGAGTCTGAGATGAACTTCAGCAAGTCCACGCACATATCGATCAGCTTCTCCTTCACATCTCGATTGTAGACGCCTTCGCTTACTTCCCTCCATTGTCTTCAAAAGAAAGACAGAGACTCAGCCCTGCGTACCGAACAGGGTTTGTCAGAAATTACAACAATTCAGATATCTCCAAGAAAGGAGAAAGAGCCAAAGAAGCCAATATTTCAAGACGAGAGAGCAAAGTCAGGACTCCCTGAGACAGGCATTCATCTTCTAGCACCTCCCTCCACCAGCCGTCCACAGGAGATTCGAGGCAGACAGCTTCACATCCTGCCCATTCTTCCCGTCAGTCCTTTACCACGATCGAACCTGATTCAACATCAGCAGACCCAAATCACAACCCCACTCAGTGTCAATGTGACTACTCCGCAGCAGGACAGTCAGGAACCAACAGGTAGTGACCACTTTGATTAATGCAATCCAAAAACTGACAAACACGCAGCCAAGAAGAAACTCCTCCTTCCAACCAGGTTAAAGACAACCCATCTTAAAGGAGCATAAGGTTTCTAGGCAACAAAAATGACACCCACCCTGGATCGCTTGCTTAGCAATCAGCGAGCAGGACCGCAGCAGCGACTTACACGCTGGGAACGAACGCACAACATCCTTGATTGCCCGTCTTTCAGAGACAATGGTTTTCTCTCCTGAAAGACTTTGCACACGTAGAGCGCTGACTCGAACAAGCAGCAAACCTACCGACTACTCTATCGAGAGGCCACGATATCTCGCTGGCGGTAAATCTGCGCGCCTAGAGGCCAAGAGATAAAGACAGACGCACTCACGGCTCGATCGAACGCCGCGTTCGCTACGGAAATTCACCAGTAGATCATCTCCGAACGCAAAGAGAGAGGAGAAAAGAGACTCACGCTTATCCAAGAGAGAGAGCAATAGTCAGCATCTTCCTGCAGACAGGATCATCTTCCAGACTCTCCACCCAGGCTTCACCAGTCGGAGAGCCGAGAGGATGCTTCATTCTGCTTCCCTTCTTCTTCAACCCACCTCATTCCAGTGCGACGAACGTAACCAAATATGACCATCCTACATCCAACAGTGCACTCACTTGAGCTCAGGCCTCACTCCGCTTCAGCGACCACACCGACCAGCCCATTAATTTCTGCGATGCGATCTCCAATGACCCGAGCGAACCCACCCAGTTCCGCCAGAACGAATCTCTTACAAACAGAGGTAAACGATCAATACGTCCGACCGGAACGCGAATCATCGGGACTTTCAGCCCAAAAGATGATCTCGCTAGTCTCCTGCACCTGCGTGTACAGAGCCACGAGGATCGAGTGCTCCTGTGTTCATAGCCGCTCAAACTCTGAACTGCGCCGTCCCCTGTGAACGTAAAAGTTCACTCCTATCGTTATCCGTTTCTATTATATTAACTGTCTTCTCGTTTGCCGTTTCTTTGTTTGCAACTTCTGACAATATTGTTTTCTTTACTCTGCTTTTACGTAACCCATTGCTTGTTGTCATGATCTTAAATGTCCCTATCAGAGGTCTATCAGACAAGCAGCCCGTATGAAGCCTCCGCAACCAGACTAACACAACGTCCTTTCGCCTCTGACACACAACCACATTTCACCTGGCGTAGCCTCTTGAAGAGACGATAACGATGGCAGAAGGCTGAAGATGAGCCCCTTGTCATGGCAGATTACATTCAGCATCATCCATAGAAGCAAGACGGACCTCACTGAAGTTTCTCCCGGGGCACGGGGACAATGAAGCACGCACGCTCAGACCCAGACCACCTGCGTCCGATGCAGCGGCCTGCCAAAACATGTCTCGCTTCTAATAATCGGAGCATTCTGTCCAAAGTCTCACTGTATAGAGCTATCACGTTTCCTTTTAATAATATATACATCACATGCACAACCTCCATAGCGTCGTCGCCTATGCTATGCAGCGACAATGTTACAGCTACCAACTATAAATGTGTGTCCTCATACTATTCTGTGTTTCACCCTTTGATTCTGTATCATCTCTCTCTTTC
>NW_019174307.1:1659391-2190943 GCF_002260705.1 Seriola dumerili | reverse complement strand
TCTTTATCTTCTTCCTCTCCTTTACCAGAGATATCTGGTTGAATGTCTGTTTCCTGTTCATCAGCCTTAGTGTCAAAGTCTTCAGGAAAAACTTTCTCTAGACCAACAGATGTTTGTTGTTCCACTGTATCGTCTTCCTGCTCTGCTTCTACATCCAGTGGTGTCATCTTTTTGCTAAAACCTTTCTTTAATGTTGTCTTTAACTCTTTGAAGAATTTCTTCTTGGCTGGTTTTTCAGTTTTGGCTTCATTATCAATGGTCTCCTGTGTCCTGATGTCCTGCTCCGTGACTTGGCTAATGGTCATATTTGGTTCTTCGTTGATGGCTCTGGTGGAGCTTGAAGAAGAAGCAGATAAAGCTGCCTCCTTGCTCTCATGTGACCTGGTGGAGAGTCTGGAGGATGATCCTGTCTCAGGGATCCTGACTTCCTCTCTTTCTTGAACATTTTCTTTCTCTTCTTCCTTTTCGTCTTTCTCAGATATATCTGATTGAATAACACCTTTTGTTATCAGTTCATCAGCCTTAGTCTCTTCAAAGTCTTCAATAAATGGTTGCTCCAGACCAACAGATGTTTGCTGTTCCACTGTAGCATAGTCTTCCTCTGCCTCTACATCCACAGGGTTCATGTTTTTGCTAAAGCCTTTCTTTAATGTTGTCTTTAGGCTTTTGAAAAATTTCTTCTTGGTTGGTTTTTCGGCTGTGGCTTCATTATCAAAGGACTCCTGTGTCCTGACGTCCTGCTCGGTCACTTGGCTAATGGTAATTGTTGGTTCTTCATTGATGGTTGATGTGGTGAAGGAAGAAGAATCAGATGAAGCTGCCTCCTCGCTCTCCTGTGACCTGGTGGAGAGTCTGGAGGATGATCTTGTCTCAGGGATCCTGACTTCCTCTCTTTCTTGAACATTTTCTTTCTCTTCTTCCTTTTCGTCTTTCTCAGATATATCTGATTGAATAACGCCTTTTGTTATTGGTTCGTCAGCCTTAGTCTCTTCAAAGTCTTCAATAAATGGTTGCTCCAGACCAACAGATGTTTGCTGTTCCACTGTAGCATCGTCCTCCTCTGCCTCTACATCCACAGGGTTCATGTTTTTGCTAAAGCCTTTCTTTAATGTTGTCTTTAAGCTTTTGAAAAATTTCATCTTGGCTGGTTTTTCGGCTGTGGCTTCATTATCAATGGACTCCTGCGTCCTGATGTCCTGTTCGGTCACTTGGCTGACATATTCCTCTTCTTTCTCTGGTTGAATTATGCTTTTTGTTATCTTTTCTTCAGCCTTAGTCTCCTCAATCTCTTCCTTTGAGCGACTGTCCATTTCCTTCTCCATGGTGTCCTCTTCGTCTTTATCCTCTTCATCTGAAATGTCTTCGTCCTTCTTACTGTGCATTTTGCCAAAGCCACTCTTCAACGCAAACTTTATCCTCTTGAAGAATCGCTTGGTAACCGGTTTCTTTTCTTTACTGGTGGACTGCCGTGTCCTGACATCCTTGTCCATTGCAGTGGCAGCATGCGAAATTTCTGTCTCGCTGTCTCCAGAATATGTTGCATCGTTCTCTTTGTCCGCACGATGCTCAGCAAACACTCGGCGCATAGCGAAGAACTTCTCCAGATGTTGCTGCACCTTCTGTTGTGTGTAAGAATCAGCTGAGGATTCATCGTTACCCTCAGACATGGCACGTTCCTCTGAATCCCAGCGGCAGATTGACTGCAACAGCTCGTCGAGATTCATAGCAGTCTGTTCCATGATGCCTGAGACGAGGCCGTCGCTGATGTCGTCCATGTCCGCCATCTCTTTGTCCGTGGCACTCAAAGCTGTGTTCTAGTGGGGAAAGACAAACATGTAAGCAGTCACAGAACCCAACCACCTCAATGTGAAATATTTAAGAAAAAAAACTGAATACTTAACACTGTCTTCAGCCTTATAAATAATTTACTTAAAATTATCATTATATCAGCTCACATTTGGTAATAATAATGATTGATAACAATTAGTTCAATAACTACTGTGTGATCATTGTAGATCATGACTTGTAAGTTATCTCGTGCTAAAAGAAAGTTTACTCTAGGTGTGCTGTTTCACTTAATATAACCTCTTTTCAAAATACTTTGACATGTGATTTCCTGATAATGTAGTTAAGTTTTTTGTGATCAGTTTTTTTTAATGCATTTTCTAAGTAATTCTTTTCTTGTATTAAATAATAATTAAAAAGAGGATGATGTGCTCTGATGATCTGAGGGAGATAATCTGTAGCTATCCATGCTATTCATGTTATTCTGTTCTATTCAGTTCTTCATCACCTTTTTTCAAATTGTGCAAATTAATCTCTGAAGTCAAAACTAACAGCTGACTCTTCAGTAAAGTGCATTTAATTGTCTTACGTGTCTGTCCTGAGACATCTTCAGATGAGCGTTGTTGACTTGCTTTGCCTCCTCCACTTTTCCTTTTCTTCTCTTATTGAGCTCTTTTTATACTGTGATAAGATACTTGTACTTGTACTTGTTTAGTAGTAAAGATACTGTGTCTGTTCACTGTGGTGAATAAAACTACAATGAAGTCTGAAGTGAGAGATCTACTGTATCTGCAGATAACTGTCACACTGTGATGTCATAGAACCCTCAGTTGTAGTAGAACTCTGTGTTCTAGTAGAATGTTCATCTGTTGCTTTTGAATGTATTATTCAAATTATAGAGGAAAATAAAAACATGCCCATTGTGGGGCCCATGTGGGCTCACAATGGGCTGCCCACTGTTGGTGGTATAGAAATACTGAATACATTTTTTTATTTTTTTTTTTTAAATGGCCACATAAGTACATTATGTGACACAATATGTACATTATAAATCACAGCATCTAAGTGAGAAAGAAAACAACAATTGTGTAATGTAAACAAAACAAGGGTGGTCAAATGCAAAGTATACAGTTGTGTTTTCCTCACTATTATGTCAATTGCACCTCAGGATGTTCCCCAGGGCACCAAGAATCTTTTGATGAACACAGGTACTAAACCTACATGTTGACTAGAGGATGTGAGACGATGAGAGTTGAGAGTTCCTGGACGATTGTTCCTGGTGTTCTTTATTAATATTAAAAACAAACTTAGCATTCAGACAAAACTCCAAACGCCATATTATCCCCAGAAATGATCTTCCTTTTCTAGTATAATCAGAAACACAGAAGTTGTATATTTCATAGTCACAAAAATATTAGATAATATGGCCTCTCCAATTTACTGCTTAACTTAGCAATAGTGAATGTTACCCTGTTAACGACCTAGCTCTTCAAATAGTCTTTACCGTTCCAAATGTCTAGGAATGGCTTCAAATACTTGGGCATCAATATTACAAGGGATATGCAGAGCCTTTTTCAGGAAGACTTCTCTCCTCTATTTGAGAAAGTTAAAATGGATTTAAAGAGATGGAAAACACTTCACCTGTCTCTAGATTGAAGGATGAACTGTATTAAAATGAATGTGCTCCCCAGATCCCTGTATTTGTTTCAATGTATCCCACTTTACTTTCTTAAATCTTTCTTCAAATCTATTGACAAAGTTTTCAATTCATTCATATGGAATGATAAGTGCCCAAGAGTACATATGGAACTATTGCAGAGGCCTAAACTACAGGGTGGCTTAGCTCTACCAAACCTTTGCTGCTATTATTGGGCTGCAAATATACAAAAAAAATCATTCACTGGCTTCATACTCCAGATACAAAGTGGTGACAAGCCGTATCTTGTATTTCAACATCCCTGACAGCTTTGGTCGCTTCCAGTCTTCCCCTTTCCATCTTACCCTTTACTAACAATCCAGTCCAGAGTGGCAGACGAATCGTTTGTTTTGGTCTGAGATGCTGGTGGTCTAGACAGTTATTGGCCGTGATGATCGTTTACAGAGCCTTTAATTAAAGGTGATTTGGTGATTATCCTCTTGGGGTTTGATCATGATTGACACCTTTCAAATTACAAGTAAATGAAGCCGTTGTTAATATAAGACATAGGGATCAGTGCAGCTTTAAGTAAACAAAAGGAAAAGATGTAACTACAGACATAATGTGACTGGTTTGTAGCAGTGTGTTATAGTACAGCATGGAGACTGAGTTGTCACTGTATGTCAGCAAACAGTGACAGTGGAAACTGATCTATCTGGATGATCTTCCAGCTGTGAAACATTTGTGTTGCAGGTTTAAACATCTTTAAACATTAAACAGGGTTTCCTGTCACCTTTATAAAGTCTGTCATGTAATGTGTCTTTTTATTTTGAGAGTGTCGTGTGGCAAACACTTGCCATAAATTCATTCATTAAAGAATAATGCAACGAATGTTCAGTCAAAAAATGTTTTAAAGCTTGTTTTCCATGACATGGAAGGCTTTACTCTTTCTATTCCGATATAAATTCTTAAGATGTTTAATTTTATTTCTACAGCAAAAGCTTTTAATCAACTCTCTAGTAATTATGTTGAGATACTGTGGATCATATACAAGTAACTCTTAAAACGTGTCATGTTTCTTTATATTAAAGTTAGGGCGCCCTCTGGTGGAGTAAGCTCATATGGCACATGCATGAATGTACAGGCTGTTAAATGTTGTTGGGACGGTTCAATATGTTCATCAGGAAACACAGGGAGGAATCAGCTGTTTGTCTGTCAAAGTCTGACAAAGATGACTGAGCAGAGATTGAGAACTGTCGATTTCCTCCTGTTACATTTTTGATTCAACAACTGGAAAAGTTGAACTAGATGTGCAAACTTTCCTCTTTCACAAATCCAACTGACTGTAACAGTGAACCGACCCATGGTTGACGATCTGCGGCTTAAGATGTTCCTGTGTTCATTTAGCTGCCAGTCATTTCCTTTTTTAAATTTTACAAGCAATGCATCACCTCCAACAGATAACAAAGATGTCACTCTAAACAATTGTTCATCTTTTTTCGGTTCAGCCAGGGGAGGCTGATTAGGAACTAAAGAGAGTGAGAAATGTTCAGTAAAATTAGTTTAATTAAGAAGAATTAAATTTATTGTGAACAGGAGGAGTAGACTTTGTTACTTAGAAGTGGATCACCATGGGAAGTGGTCCTGTGAATTAGGTGCTTCCAATATGAAGGACATTAGGGACACTGGTGGTGGTGGTGAGGAATGGAGCTCGAGGAAAACTTCTGATTGAAGGGTTTGATTGGGGATAGCCAGGCATCCACAGTTCGGTGGTGAAGGAGTGGAGATGGGTCGCCACATCTTCATGGAGCTGAAATGACAGCAGAGAGAGAGAACACATTTAAAGGCTAAAAGCGAGCGTGTCAGGTTATGACTGGTTTTCCGGCTGTCCTCGGGACAGTGAAACAAATGTAATTGAGACTAATTTCATCAGTTAAAGACACAGTGTGCTGTCTGGACTGAAAGGACTCAAACATTCAAGCAAACATGCTATCACTGTTTCACTGTAATATGGAACATTACTTTATGTGTTGACCAGGAGTGAGATCTTTTAAAGTTCAATTAAAGTTTGAGCAAGCAGACGGGTCAGTTAACAATTGTTCTCAGTTTTTTAAAAAAAAAAGTTATATATATGTGAGGGCCACAAAAGGTGAAAAGAGGAGGATCTACCTTTCAGTGGCTGCTGGGAAATTAATTTCATCACTGGAGCACATTATCATCATTTATCACTCTCAGTGATGTTGGGACAAATTTGTCTTTTGGTTTTATTTTTGTTTTCTAAGCCACAAGGCATGGACTTTGATTGCTAGCCATACATTTATGGCCACAAAATTTTGTTATCACTTATCATTTAAAGAATGAAACCTTAGAGTATGTCAGCTCCGTAGACTGAGCTGTTTGCTCCTCATAAGTGATGTGCAGCCTTTACGCCAGTAGAGGGCAAGGCACAACATTAACTTCTGCTAGTACTGAAAGAGATTCCACCTCAAGCACTTTAACTGAATGTTGTGCTATTACTAAATGGACAACTTGTGCAAATGGGAGATTATGCAGAGTGTTTATTAAGAACAGCTTTTTAATTATAATTCTAACTGTAAAATACACAGGTGGAAAAAAAACACCAGCTTGAGAGGATTTTGGGATGTGATAGAAGCAGAGATTCACAGCATTAATGTGCAGCTGACAAATCTGCAGAAATGATGTGAATCAGTCATGTCAACATGGAGCAGAATCTCAAAGGAACGTTTCCAACATCTTGAACCAGTGCCATGAGAACTGAGCCTGTCTCAAGAGCAAAGGGAGGAAGTCACCACTATTAGTATGGTGTTCCTAATAAAGTGCTCAGTTGGTGTATATAATCCTCTGCCTGAGTATTTTCTTGTTCTTCATATTAATGTATGTAATAATTATGAATGCATAATTCAACAAGCTCCTCCTTAATTCATCTCAAGGCACAAGAACTTTTTTTCTTAATGCATAGACAATGGTTTAATATATGGAAATGTATTTGTAGGCTGTAGGTGTCGCTTTGCATAAAAAAAAAAAACTGCCAAATGAGTAAATGTAGAAACAAATGTAATCAAAAATGTAATTCTGTTATTTGATTGAGGTTAGCGTGCATGTGGTCTATACTTAGTAGTGCTGCTGCTGCTGGCGGTGGTGGTTGCAGCTGAATGTATTTTCCCCGTGCGGACAGCATGTTATTGTTATTGTCCATCTATCAGTGACTTCAGATGGGCAGGTTGTCCTCCAGAGTCACGTGGTCATTCTGAGCATCCCTTGCAGATCCAGCAGGCTGCGTGGCGTGTCTCCACTAGGTTATTACGGTATGAGCCAGCTCCACTGCCGCCGTGTGTAGTCGCAGCATCTCTTGCTTCCAGTTTTTCTACCGCTGGACTGATCTCCGAAATCGCAGGTGAGTCGGTGAATACGGCGATTACTAAAAGACAGCGTTAACAGCACTGAGTTTCAAGTGGGCAACCACGCACTGACATCAAATTGATGCTAAGTCGCTGACCGGGTAGTTGATATGCAACAAAGACTTACATGTGCCTGGGCAGAGGGAAGGACTGTCTGACGTTACCGAGTTGAGGTTTTTACTCTGACTGACATATGCAACCATGTAATTCAATGCTGGAGAGACCGTCCCTGCAGGTGCAGTGTTGTCTCTGGGCGCGGGGCTGCACAGAGAGGCAGAGGACGTCTTCATTGTGTGCAGGTGGAGCACCACTGCTCCGGAGGCGGTGGCTTACTGATTGTAGCATGTTGATAGTCGTTGTTGTGCCGCAGTGTTTCGCCTGTACAAAAGAAAATGCATTATCATCCAACATCCTGGCTCAAAAAAAAAAACGAAACAAACAAACAAACATCAGAAGCTCTGTAGGTCATCTGTGAGCCGTGTGAAGCAGATTCAAGTTCAAACAGAAGCTGGAGGTGGATAAGGTCACATAGTAATGACTCAGCAACCATCTCTGCTGAGGAATGAACTAATGGTGCTTCACAGGATTTCCCAAAATTGAACGGCTCAGGAAGCTGGCTGTTTTGTACTAGTGGAAA
The DNA here is from genome assembly GCF_002260705.1 of Seriola dumerili. Lineage (NCBI taxonomy): Eukaryota > Metazoa > Chordata > Actinopteri > Carangiformes > Carangidae > Seriola > Seriola dumerili. The sequence goes on along the minus strand of NW_019174307.1, from coordinate 2,183,466 downwards.
CCAGCTGGCTGAGGTAAGCTGACACTTTCCAGCCTCTATGTTTTATAAATAAGGAATTTCAGAATTGAGTGCAAGTATTGATTACCGTACCACTTATGTCTGAGCAAGGAGGAGTAGAGAGTGGGATTTTCCAAAGCCATGACAGTCCTCCAGCAGGGTTTATCCTTATAAACAAACTGAAGGGTAAAGATTATAACACACTGATAGATTTGAGCCAATCTCTGTTTTGCATTTTACATACAGTAATAACGATCCTTATTTTACATTACAACACAAGTTCTTGCTACTTAAGATACAACTTGATGATTAACCATAAGTGATTAAGGGTCAGTTCACCCAAATGACATATTCTTAATAAACACTTTATCACCAAATAGTACATCAACATGCAGATATACTAGTTATGGTTTTTAATTATTCACATTTGAGTTATCTCTCTCTGAGATTCTGCCTCCATCCCAATACAATGGAAGTTAATTGCATTTGTTTATGGTGCTCACAAATGTTTTTTCAATTAAAAAATTAAAAAATTAACATTTCTGCTTTGAGTTAAATGCAAATGTCAGCATGCTAACAATGACAATGCTAAATGCTGATATGTTTACGATATTCATCATCCCATTTTCATGTTTTAGCGTGTTGGCCAAATTGAAATGAATGAATTAATTAATTTTAATTCATTAATAAATTACTATTTTCACATTGCTAATCAAAAAAGTAATTAAATTACTGAACTACACATATTTAACATGAGCAGAAAAAGAAAACAAGACGATTTAGTTCAAGCAGCCAGCCCAGCTTTGGAGATACCGGGAATAGTATTTTTCCTCTTTTAGAAGAGGCTAACAGCTTCCCCACGAGGGCCAAGCCAACATGTCCAGCACGTTCAGGAGGCCAAACTGATACCAACTTCCGCTAAGACAGCGGACTACGTGACAGAGCGTTACTGGATAAGTAAGTGTCAAATAATTACTGAATTTCCAACTGTATTCCCTTACACTACTTGTTACTAAAAAAAAAAAAGTAATGACAGTACTGTAGCATTTTCTATGTAACCTGTTAGGCTATTACATTGCAATGTTTAACTTGAGCTAGCTAGCACCAAACACAAAGTAGACTAACCTGAGTCTGTAGCTTACTTTGGTATTTGGTCATAAAGTATTGGACAAATGATTTGACCTGATGATAGGGTTAGATGAAAAGTTATTGCAATTCATCCTGAGGGGAACATGAATGTTTGTTCCAAATTTCATGACAGTGGATCTAGTAGTTGTTAAGTCATTTTTCCCTGAACCATGAATATCAACCTCATGGTTAGAGGCTAGAGGAAAGGTCAGAGGTGAACCAGAGCTATTGAAATACATAATCTGGGAACCATGAATGTCTGAACAAAATTTAATGGCAATTCTTCCAATAGTCAAACCACAATTGTGCACTGATCGACCATGCCACTAAAACTGCACAACGGTGGGCCTAATGTCTCTTTCCAGTAATGTGTCCCCATTACTTAATTTATTAATAATTGCTGAATCATTTTGTCTTAAAATTTAGACTTTATTTCGATTTATTTTGTAAAAAATAGCTCTGTGGATTATTTAGAGTAATGAGCACCCTTTTTTCAGGGAAAGAGATGATGCTGTTGAATTTTTTTTAAAGGTTATTTATCAGTGCTGTGAAACCAATGAAATTCCGTTCACCTTGAATTTATTGGTGTGGAAGCAGAAATCTTAGACTGGTATCACATAGCCTGGGCAAAAAAACTGCAAGGCTATATACATATTTTGTAATCCGGAAAAGAAAAGAAAGGTAAGTGTAGTGGAGTGTGACTGCATTTTTGCGGTAGTTTAAGCTGAGTTGTAAGTGACAAATGTTTGGTTCAAGTCCCATCAAATTTACTCTTATCAACTCTGTTTTGATATTATTGAATGAATTATTGATCATTATAGACGGAGAGATTTGTTTGTTCCCACCACAGTATACTTTGGCTTTGTCCTTGTACTGTTGTCCTCAACAACATCACAGTGGGGAAGTTTGAGGACTTTGTACAAGTATGAGCCACTGTGTCTGTGGGTTTGCTGCCCACTTGTCTCTAAATATAGATCTATGCATCAAAAATAGCTCACTGCTGTGTCTGGAGGTGGCTTGATCTGGGCTGGATTTGAGGGAGTGGTTCACACTGGGCAAAGATCTGTGAATGGCGACTCTGCTGGTGGTCACTGTTCAGACCTCAGACTGTCTGACCGACAGAGCGTTTGCATTGTTCTTCTAGGAGACAGCAATGGCGTGCATGAACAATGTTTCAACAGTGCTGCCTGTTAGCTGTCAGTATTAGTGGTGCTATAGACTGATATGTGTGGTCAGCTGTGGTTTGCAGTAACTTGTGATCTTACACTGTCCCTCTGCACTGTAAGTGAAATTGTGTCCATGTTCATCAGTATGTACTGTGAAACTCTGCAAGATGTCTGTGCACTGATGCCAAGACTATTCATGTTCAGTTTTCGATCAAAGTTATGAGTGTCCAGTTTCTTTGATGGAGTAATAATTGCCAGATAATACCATTGACCAATGACAGGAATGAACGGCCTGTAAAGTGTAATCAGGGTATTTGTTGGAACTTAAGTCTGCTGATGAAACATTTTATGGTAACACAGATTTAGGGGTGTCCTCACCAGCCGAGATTTTTCTATGACGCACTATTACACATCTGAGTGCTCGCCATGCTGTCAGTGTTCTGTGTGAGCATCAGCTGTCACCTGTTTGGTGTCCACTGACCGATCACCAGCACAGCTACTATTGCTAAAGATTTTGTCAAATTCTGAAAGTTTCAGTTTTCGCTTATGAAAACATTTTTTCCCAATGAATGTCAGAATGAGCCAAGCCTCTCGTGATCATCACATGAACACAACCCTGGTGTGTTTGTCTACACTGTGTGCTAGGTGTGTGATCAGACACAGACTCCGGCTGAGGGACAGAGCTGCAAAAAATGAGCTGGAATATAATAAGAATGCAGAGGAAATGGAATAACAGAAATTACAAACTAAAGGAAAATAGATTTATGAATTTTCACATTTCGTAATCATTTTACATATAAGCATCATAATGTTTTTTAATGCATATAATATGAACGGAAGTTCAGTTGGGTTTACAGTGTTGTTACAGAATGGAGGTCCTTCCTTGACAAACAATCTTTGACAAGTATTGACAGCGGTGTGCAGAACGCACATGAACTTACAACAGACAAGTATGACTTTGGCATCTCATCAAGTAACTGATAGAATTAACATTAATTAGTGTCAGCTGATATGACGTGTTCATCAAGTCCTCAGAGGTTGTTTTATACGGGTCGTTTATCCCTGCCCTCTGATATGACTCATCAGAGTGTCTCCTGCAATAGTGCCCCCGCGGCTGCAGGCGTACCAGACCTCTGTTGTCATGGTTACAACAATAAACATGCAGTTAAGCTTATGGAACAGTTATGGTTTGGTTAAATTTAGCACAAAAACTAAGTGGTTAAGATTAGAGTACTTTCGTTGTCATGGTTACAATAATAACACCATGATTAAGGTTGTGGGACAGTCATTGATAAAAGAAACAACATAGACTATTGGTTTCCCACAGGAAATCCAACAGCCGTCTGTTGTGTGACAAGTCCGCGGAGTTTGTCGCTCTTTATACGTCACCTGACTTCTTCCTTTGCTCCTGTCATAATTACTTAAGCCGTTAGAGGTCGCCTAACGATAAAAAGTAACAGTAAAAAAAAGTAATAAAAGTAATACTGAGCCGCTGCACGGACGACTTACGGGCTCATTGTTTACAAGAGGACAGTCTGGATGTACCACCGGCAACGTTTGTCATTTTAAACACAGAAAGCACCACTCAGCAGCGGCTAAAATGAGAAGCTGCAGCTAGATGTTTTCCACACTGCTTTGCTAATGATTGTTAAGAGTCAGAGCTCAGTGAACCTGTGTCTCTTTCCAACCTCAGTGAGCGTGTGAAGTCACAGGCACTCACCGCTGCGGTCAATTAATATTTCACTTTCACACACAGATTTTCTCTCTCTCTCGTTTTCAGCTGTTCCTTCAACACTAATTCAAACAAAATATTATTAATATTGTAATGACTAGAGGAAAAACAAAAAAAATAAAACATTATAGTACTTTTATAGTAATATTCCATTCAACCACAGTAACCATAGTGTATTATGCTAGAATAGACCTTTAAAGGAATGCTATTCAGCTGGTGGAGGCATTGGGATCAACATTAAAAAATAGATAAATAAATAAATAAAACTTAAACCAAGAATTTAAGTAAAGCAGTCAACCAAGCTGAAGAATAATAGCTACATTACCTGTAACTGCTGTTATAAGACATTATGAAAGCCTGCTCCTTACAGCCATCTGGAGGCCGCCAAAGGGCAGACAGTTAGTTTGGTATCCCCGACCTAATTTGTAAAGTTTGTCACCAAAGCACACAGTCCCATTAGGCACGAATGATCCACTGTGGTTACTCTGATTAAGTGAAACAAACACAAGGCTGCTGAAGAATAATACACAAACATCTGTGCATCCCTGCACATAAAAGTGTTCACATTAAAGTGAGCACTCTCTCCAATTAAAAGTTCTCTCTATTTCTCATTTACACTGTCCTTCTGTCTCTGTCTGCCTCAGGCGTCCTAGCTTTCATCCAAAATTGCCAGGTAAAAGTGGCATTTTATTTAAAGTTATTTTTTTGGGCATTTTCCCCTTTTATTTGGATAGGACAGTGAGAGAGAGAGGGGATGGATGACATGCAGCAAAGAGCCGTGGGTCAGATTCGGACCCACGGCCGCTGCGGTCAGGACGAAGCCTAATATTCTATCAAGTAAAGTACTGTAAAACAGAAATCCTCAGGTAAAGTTCAAGTACTTGAGTAAATGTATTTACTCTCTCAGGAGCTAAGCTGTTTTTTTCAGCACTAATTCTAGTGCATCATTGTACAATGTTATTTTTTCCTATCGTAACTTAGTGACTCTACCTTCATAACCGCTGCTGGCAGCGACATATTTAATGGAAAGGCGAAATAGGTTAAATCATTGCTGACATGGTCAAGAAAGCGCATAACAACGCAGACTGTGCTTACAAGAAAAACTCTGAAGGCAGGTATTTCTAAAGCTAGTTGCTTGGTTAAGAGGTGCACTGATTTAATCATGCATCTTTGTGTTGTTATTTACACTATTTTTGTTCTTTGATATTGCTCACAACAAAAATCTGTTGATGAAATTTGCTGTCATCATTCATTTTATATTCTTATGATTTGCTGATTTGTTTCCTGGTGGCCGAATTTGAGGATCAGGTTGTAAGTGTGTATGCCCTCTCATCCGCACATGACCAAGCACTATTTCATATCTTCAATAAAATATGTGTTTCATTATTTTAAGTGCGTCTGTCCTGAATCACCCTCATCATTTGTTTTGTTGCTCCATCAGTCACCAGAAGATTTGTTTTCCTTTCTTTCTTTTTTTTTCTTGTGCGTTGACATTCCTCAGCTGCTCCTGCCCCCCACCATAACACTATTACTGTCTGTCACTTCCCCTTCACACATTAAAAGGGCGAGCCATTCTGAGCTCTCTGATTACACAGTCGGTCTGTGTGTGTGTGTGTGGGGTGGGGTGGGGGGCAGGAACATTTGATATTACTGTAGCAGTGAGTGAAGTGGTTGACTCAAACATGACGTCAGCCTATGCGATTATATATAAATACTGCATGTGTGAACATGACAGCGTCTTCTCTGTTTGCGTGCAGTCTGCTCATCATCTACACCCATAATAATGAGATGACCAATCAGCCTCTGTTTAGGCAGTGAAGCATGTGCATGTGCAGTGTACGGTCACACGACCACCCGGTGTGCAGACCAGGTGGAAATGGATGGCAACGAGCAGGCTGATGCTGAACTGGACACATGAAAAAAATAAACATGACCCTGTGTTATGTGGTGATACTTTGGATTCAAGCACTCTAAAACAGTAGTAACCAATGGCTTGCAACACCCGATACCATGTTTTAGGCAATTTTGGAGGCTTTTGTGATACTCAATATTGTCCACTGTAATTGCAATATGACTTTTTAACCAAATTGTGGGTCCCTAGGGCTGAGCATGAGCTGGGCCGGCTTTGCTAAGGTGATTACACACTCCACAGGCGGGCTGTCAGGATGACACCCTGGCACAGTGTAGGAGCATGTGTGAGGGCCACATCTAAACAGCACAAATACAGTACTGGTAAGTGAAAAGGTGGAAGATGGTTGGAGATGGTTGGTTGCTATGCTGGCTTAGCTACATTTAAAGGTTGTTTATTGAGCTGTCAATACAGTGGCGTGCTGTGCGGGCAAGCAAGTCAAGCAGTTCTTGCCCAGTTGAAGCTAGAAATAGACATCAATAAAAATGATACTGAAATGGAAGTGATATCTCTACTTACATCTCAGAACAGCATTCTGTCCCATAAAGGATCTGGGGCCTGTTTCACAAAGATGTCTCAGACTGGTCTGTAGCGTTAGACCAGTCTTAATTAAGATCATAGATCAGTCTAATGCAAGTAAGACTTTCACAAAAATAAAGATATTAAGGCAAAAAAATTAGACACCTTACCCCCAGACTAACTCAAGTCTAAGACTAATGTTACCATGGTAACAATCAGTAAAACCTGTGCTGGCCAGTAGCACCCAAGAACAAAAAACAAGAAATCATGGCTCATAATTTGGTTTGCTAACATTATTATGGAGAGAGCAATGCAAAGAGGAAGCGTTTTTAGAGACCGCAGTAACTGCCTCTCCTCCTCTGCTGTCTCATCCAGACCTCCCAAAGACAGGCCTGCTAATAAAAATAAACACAGACAGCACTACCTTATTCTGAAGGCCAAGTTGTAGCGTTTGTTGACATGTTACTTACCAGTAGCTTGCACATAGGCTGTATCGTAAATCATAAGTAACTAGCTACTGGCTCTACCGTTAGCATACAAAAACCACCGTCACAAAGTAAAACTCTTACTTCTTTTGACTGCTGTCATTCAAACAATCACTAGAGACATTATTGGCCTAATGTTACCTGTGTTCTCTTGGCTGTCAATGGCCTGTCTGTCCCTCTCGGGAAGCTGAAACGTGATGAAATGCTACAAGTAGTCGAAAACTACCTATTAGACTATCAAGGTAAGTCCCCTGATGCTAGGCTAACGTTAGCTGGTTAACTGCCTGGGCTAAACGTAAGCAAGCTCACTCTTTAACGATTTCTGAATATGTTGAGTTTATTTTATTTTCATCATCATGTACTTACTCAGTCATAGCTAGTTTTACTATTTCAAAATGTTTTGTGTAACAGAATTCTAGTATTTTCCCCTTCGCCCGGACATACTGAGTGTCGGGGATAGTAGATGGAGAGGTGGCAATTCTGGCACAATGCCACAGATCAAAGAAGAAAAGAGAGCAGCCACATTACCTCCAGGTTGCCTATATGAACAATTAAGTGACACGTTCAAGTTAATTTATGCTACTGTGGTTGCAGTGTGTTGTGGCTATGTTCAAGTTCATTTAGTGCGGTTGCAGTCTGTCCTGTTGTTCCCAAGTTAAAATAATCTTAGGTTGCATTTCTGATGCTGCCTGTAAGTAGGCAAAGTTCAAATGAATTACGCCACAAATTTCTTATGTTCTTGGTCTCAGGTTGATCTGTTCCTGACCTTATACATATATGTTTGGTTCATACTCCTGCCATTACTCCTGACTAAACACTGGCTTTGAAAATGGAGTTTAACACCTGCCACCACACTGTGGCACATTGGGACAATAATGCTGGAACTTGTCAGGCATGGTGGCCTGCACCTGCTCCTGAGTCATCAAAGTAGGCTGTGCCCCAAGGACTTGGTACAAGTAGCTTGCCCATGTGAGGATGGTTTGACTGACTGTTGATACACTGATGTTGAATACTGTCGCCAGTACCTTTTCCTTCAACCCAGCTGCAATGCGGCAGAAGAACTTGAAGCACTCGTCAACGAGAGGCAACTTGTGGTGGGGGCTTGGTGTTCCAAATGCAGTGTGCCTCTGACCAGTGGAATAGCCTGGAAGCAGATGAATAAATTGATCCCCAGAAAACCATGAACACCACCTCTGATGGGAATCTGGTGCAGAAACTGAAGTCTTCATCTGAGGCACAAAAGTGGTTAATTTTGGGCTGCTGTTGTTTAAGTGTCAGCAAGTTTTCATTACTGTCTATTATAACAAGTTTTCATTCCGATTTTATTTAGTTACATACTGACTCACTGGGAGGCACATGAACTTACCAGGTGGAAGGTGGAGAGCATAATTATGGTCAGGGAGAGGAGGTGCACCTGCTGAGACAACTTCGTTTACATCCTCCTGACAACCAGCGGCCCTAACAGCCAGTCTCTCACCGGCCCTCTCAAACGCCGCCTGTTGTTTTTGTCTCCTTCTCCAGTCATTCGAGGCAAACCTCGACGGGACAGCCCCTCCTTTAATACGTCTTTCGGTGTACAATAGATGTCATCATTGTTAAAATGAAGACTACAAACACAGGTGCTCCCATGAAGAATTTTGAATGTTGCACCCTCCTCTCTTTTGAGGGCTGTAGCCCAGCCAGCTCGCAATTGATCCTCCTATGGAAAGTCGTGGAAACTTGAATAAGGATGACTTTGCTTGTTGTTGGAACACTGCAGTAGTATTTCCAACTTGATTGTGCCATTGTCAGTAAATGGTAAAAAAATTTTGATGAAAGTGATTGTGTTTAGGTATTTTCCTCTATTGTGCACATTTGATATGTTCAGCGGTGTTATTAATTCATTTATTGTACAGCTTCAAAAATGTCAAAACAGCAAAACTTTCAAAAATCAAGAAATTTTTAGAAAAAGCAGAGCAAGTATTTCATTGCTTTACAAAATGTCACTTGTGATGTAATCAAAATTATGTATTATTTGGACTGAATTTTATACAAGATAAAGAAAACTACAATGGTCGAAGCTGCTTTTTGTAAAACGTCTGATAAGATGAGATCTCAGTGAGGTGATGACTAAGAAGCCCCACTGCAGCTTCTTCTTGGAGTTGCAGCACAGCGTAATAATGCCATATTGTGCACAATAATTGCCCAAGTGCTCAAGAGATGTACCCTCCCACCCCCAAAACTGCTTTGCATACTCATCTCAACAGCGTCCTTTTATTTGTGCAGTGCCTTGTGCATAATGTGAGCTGTGAGACAGCTGTAAATGTCTCAGAGGGAGCGAATGAGTCAGCTGAATAAAACTGAGACAGATGTAGAGCCTCTTATTGTGACAGTGGGAAAACAGCAGCTCCAAACAGAGTGGGCCGTGTGGGATTTATCAGCTACAGTGTAGTCCATCAGTTCGCATGACTACTTTATATCCGGAATACTTCATATTCAAATACTGTTTGCTTGTTTAATTCAGTGTAATATTTTTTTTGTTTTGCCTCCTCATTGCACAAAAGACCTCATTAAAATCTTGCTTCCTCTTAAATATGCACCTAGTTGTTGGAATAAGTCTTAATATACCAGTCAGTTATCACTTAACCATAAGTGTCATAATGAATCGAAATCCTGGAGATAAATGGAAATTGTATCTGTTAGCTTGCCCTTTCCTACACTGCCCAGAATGATTACAAACTAACAGTCCGTGGCATGTTTACATGGATGAGAGGCACCTGTTTTTGTGCACATTAAAGTCAAAATAATCAGCGATGTCTATTTTGGCATCTTCAGGATAATTAAGCAGTCCTAAGGTGCCTTCTCTTGTGTGTTTGTGTGCATGCATATGCTTTAGTGGATTTCAAATTAGACTAAGAAATTAGAAGAGTTAGATAATGCCTGTAGCAGGATGTGTTACTGGAAAATGTGAAGAAAAGACATAGAATGTGATGAGAGAAAGATTAAATCATATTAATTAAAAAGTACTTGAGGCTGGCTACATGTTGTCTTTTAAATACTGTTTACAGCTAAGTCAATCCAGCAAGATGAGACCATTGATACCACTCTAGTGCCTATATTGTAAATGTGGAACCATAGCCAGCAGCCAGTTAGCTTATAAGACTGTAAACAGGGGGGAACAGCCAGTCAGGATCAGTCTAAAGGCAACAAAATCTGCATACCAGCACTTATAATATCTCTTAGGTCTTGTTTGTTTAATCCATACAAAAATCATGTTGCAAAAACACGTTTTGTTGTCACCACCATGTTACCAGGCAGCAGGGACTCCAGACTGTTACTGCAGGCATCAAGACATACAGTAATCTGCTTTCACACATGCAGTGGAAGCCGGAACTTTGCGAGGAGCTGCAAGTGTGAACGCAAATGTCCAAATCAGTTGAACTGGACATTAAACAGACTTTACCCCCTGCCAGCTCCTTAGTATAAAGTCTGTGCAGTGTCTGATTGTGCCAATGTGTGAATAGAGCCGGTCATTGTCCAGAGAATTCACAGTGTGAGCATGTTGATGACGTTTCTGTCCTGCCTCCTGCATGCTCTATCCCAGGTGCCACCTCTTACCTACACTGAACTGAGCGTTTCCAGTAGGTGTGAGCACGTCTCCTGTTGTGAGCTTCATGTGTGAAAGGGCAGCACTGGACTGACCTGATTCTGTGGACATATGTGAAAATGTCTATAGTCTGGCACACAACCCTCCATAAAAAAAGGAAACTCTTCACACTTTGTCTTTTGTAAAGATTAAACAAACAAGATTTAACATGTTTTACTGCTTAAGAAGTACTGGCCGGCAGATTTAGTCACCTTTCGAAAGAGCCAGGTTATTTCCCAGTGGCTTTTATTGGATTTTTACATAATTGTACACTGTGGATACCAGAAATCAAAAGCACCGAAAACGAAATAAAATAATAATAAAAAAAAAGAATAAACAGAGCAGAGGTGACATGGGTGCCACCACAGCATCTGCAGTTTGCGTCCAGACTGATAAAAACACCGCACAGACGTGGATCCTCAGAGAAGAATTTACTCATTAAAACAAAACAAAAAAAAGCATAAATACCATCTTGTGGGTGGAAGCAGCAATGAATACCCTGATTTTGATGAATTATATACCGTAATCCAGTCACATACTGTGGAACATACAGTATTTGCATAAATGTAATACACTAATTCACAGTTTATTTTGCCACAATTTCTCTTAATTTTGAGAAATAAATTGAAACATATTGAGTTTATTTCAACCTGTGTGTGTGTGGGTAGGTTTTTCAGCACACAGTGATCACATTGTGTGTTTGGTTGCAGCCCATGTATACCTTCTATCAGACTGGTAATGTTGCCTCTCCTGTCTGTTCTCCTGCAGGTTATGCCACCCCAAAGGCTTCCTGGATCCCCAGCCGTGAAAGAAAAGGGCTGAGCTCCATTTCACCCCCAGGTTCCTGCTGCTTTGCACCCCATCTTTCCCTCCTTCCCTCTTTTGATTATTCCCCTCTCCCAACCTCACCAGCCCCACCCGACTCCCACAGCTGACCCCTGCACCCCTGTCATCCTCCACCCCTGGGACTTTTTGTCCAGTCACATCACCTCCCCAACACCAACACCATACCTGGTCTCTCCTCCTGCTTTTATTCCAGTCACACTAGCCTCACACTAAGACTTACCCGCAGTCCCCTGCCCTCTTCAGAGATCTGCTTTTTACCTACTGGCTGCACGCCAGGCCCCATGGCTACAGGAGGTCATGCCCCTGAGACAGATGTGTTGATCAACCCACAACAGGTAAGAATTATTTTGAGGTGTTTCTTAAATTTTATTTATTTACCATGATATAAAACATGAAAACATCAGTAAACAATCAATATACACCTATCAAACTTTGGATAAACCCATAGTGCTTTGTGTTATAAGATGTTAAAATTGACATTTCTCACAGTTAAGGCTTCATCCCTGTTGCAACCAGCAACATGTGAAGAAGTCTTGTGCAGCTCTAATGTCAATCTTTACTTTTATAAACCATAAACATATATTATATCTGTGTATGGGTTTGCTTCATTCAGTCCTGTTTATTCCATTTATCTATGTTCTAAAGAAGCCCACTATGACAAAAGAGGAGGGTATTTAGTTGTGTATTCCCTTTAAATATACAAAATCTGAACAGTTTTACATGTTTTGAAAATACACTTATTCACTTTCTTTCCAGGAGTGAGATGAGATGATAAATACAGTGTCATGAAGGGGCATTAAGTATAGATCTAGAGGAGATGTTTAGCTTATAGAGTAAAGGCTGGAAAAAGGGGGGGATCAGCAAAGGTAAAAGGTTCAAAGAAGCACCACTGAAGCACACTGATATCTGCAGTGTATCTCGCTTGTTTAATCCGTGTGACAACCAAAGTGTAAAGACGTCGGTCTGATAAAGCAGAAAGAATAGAAAAGGTTATGCTTTCTTGGCAACAGCAGTACACAAGTCATACTTTAGTGAGATCTGGAGTGGATTCAAACAGCAAGTCTATGTAAAAAAAATAATACAATACAATACGCACTGGCAGTGGTGCTGGTTTGCATTGTGGGTTATGGAGATTTGAGAAATGAAGGAGGCGTAAGGATGGAAACATGGATATGCAAACGTGGACTGCTGAGGAGTTGAGGGGAATTTGACCTTGCAGGAAAAAAAAAAACGAGAAAACAAATCTTTGAAAATAGAGAGATATATGGACAAGTGTGTAGCAGACGCTACTATGTCAGCTTGTACAATGGAGTAATGCTCAGTGAGCTACAGTGAGTGGCCTTTTTTAAGTCGGGACATTAATGCTGGCAGCGTGGCTAGAAGCTCCAGATTGAAAAGTGAAGTGAGAAAACAAGTCTTCAAATGCTTGTTTGACAGATATCTATGAGATACGTCTTTGATCCAGCGTGGACTTGGTTCTTAGCTGCAAAATCTCTGACACTCATTTCACAATTTTCACACTAATCAGCTGCCAAGCCGCTTGTTTATTATGAGCCAGTGAACAATCCCTGTGGATCAGGTTATATGCCGTACTTTATGTTGAATTTTCCCAAACTGTCGATTTCACCAGCTGGATGTGGTTTCATTTCAAAAGGAAGCGTTTGGCTGTGCCATGTTTTTCAACCCTCAGGCGAATGCTGCCCTTTGAAACAGCTTGTGTACCATAAATGTCAGAAACAAAGGATGTGTTTCAGCTCCTTTTAATGGCTTTTTTTTTTATTGTTGCAATATGGTACAAAAAATGAATTCAAGTGAGCATTGCATTTGAGGATTATCTTCAAAGGGACATTTAATGACAATAAGCAATTCAGTTATATATTTAATACAGGTGTGCATTACATTTTTTTCAGTCTAAAGATTGTCACACAAGAAGGTGGCAAATGAAAATGAAAATCACGTTAAAGAAGCTTGTCGACATAGCTAACTGCTAACAGCTAACAGCTAACCTTCCTTTCCTCCAAGGTCAGCACTGTCAACATTGTTTACTAGTGGTGTATAAAACAAAGACCCAGTTCACACCTGGCATTAGAATGCATCTCCACGTGCGTCTTGATTGACCACTTGCGATCAGATCTCACATCCTCGCTCTATATGCAAATAAACACATATGCGTTGTGGTTTTTAGCCAATCCCGCTGTGACAGAGAGAGAGAGCGGTGCAAGGAGGGGTTGAACCAATCGTTGCACTGCCCACAGCTCTACAATGAGATAAGGTTTTAGCCATTCGTCAGGACTAATTAGACGTCAGTAGAGAAGTTGGTCCTTCAATGTGGTCCAGGACCTATTTGAGTTCACACTGCTAAAAGAATGTGGACACATGTGGTCCAGACCACCTCCGAATGTGGTCTGAGTGATCAGATCTCAAATGCAGCCTCAATGCTTCTAGGGTGCATTCACACCTGAACTTAGAGCTGACCACTTGTGATTGGATCACCTGAGACGGATGTAAATAGCAGGTCTGAATGGGGCCAAACAACTTTGTCAGAGTTCATCCAAGTTCAACTGAACACAGCCCCTTTAAGCGACTCCACTAATTCCAGAGATTCCATTAAAAATGATTTGATTTAACGTGAAATTGTTGCTGTTTAATACGCTGGTGTGACCAGGTCTTTATCTCTGCAAAGATTTAGAGGGTTAGAATTTCCTCACAGAAAGACATGATGATTATCTGGAATGAAAAGTGCATTGAAATGTGTTGAAGACTGAATTATTCCCTCCAGTGTCTCAACACAGGCATGAGTCACATGTGGGCCTGTGGAAAATGCCCATGTCCTGTGTAGCAGAGAGCTCTCTAGCTGTTATTCAAGTGAAACAGATTAGCCTGTGTTCTCAGGAAAAAAAAAGAGCTCTGCCAGCTAAGTAGGTGATGTGTCATTATGCGCAGTAAGGGACCGTGTCATCCACAGTGTGCATAGCATATTGTGACACTGGTTTGAAGGAAATAATAGGCTGAATGCTTGGCTACATAAGTGGACCCTTCAATTTCCTACCCTCAATTACTTGTGCCCTCTGTACTTAAAATACACACATGCGCGCGCACACATACACACACACACACACGCGCGCGCACAAGAAGAATTGGCTGCAACTTCTTTGCATCATTATAACTTAACGATACCACTCTGGACTGTGACAGACTTACTGTTTTGTTTAAGGCGGTTTGATGTGAGGATGTGATTGTATGGAGGATATTAAACGAAGGCCCGCTGGTCCAGCTGAGTCTGGTTTGCCACAAAAACATCTCCAGCTGCTGCCAGCTTATAGTAGCTGCAGTTTTTGAAGAGACCCCCTCATGGGTGCCGGTGGCTTTGGTCATCGCACACGAGTCTTACGATTAAGGCGTCTTTTAATTGAAACAATGCAAAGTCTTGGGTTTTGACTGCAAAACACAGTGGTCAATGCACCACAATGCACTGCAACTGAAAGGTATCCTGTGAGTTTTCTGACCACTAGTAGCACAATGGAGCTGATCTACAGGTAGTGATAATGCGTCAAGAAACAGTGTTTTTCTGTATCTGATTAAGTTTTATTCTTGTAGCAGGTTATTTTTATGCCACTTATATGTTGTGAAATAGCTTGTGTTTTCACTAGTTACAGTGCTTTGCGCTTCTTTCACAGTTCTTTGTTAGTAAACCCTGATAGAAAGCCAGCTAGCTCACCTGGTAGAGTGTGTGACATCGAGGCTGATTCCTTGCTGCAGCGGCCTAGGTTTGAATCCAGCCCAGGCTCTTTGCATGTCATCCCCTCTCTCTTTCTCACCTTGGCTTCCTGTCTCTCTCTCCACCTCCGTGTCATAACAAAGGCAGAAATGCCCCAAAAAAAATAACTTAAAAATAAAAAAAGCTTCACAAAAAACACACTATAGTGTGTTACTAGAACCTCCTGTTGTGCAGCTTAACACTGTTCAAATCGACCAAATTGTATTTTAAATTGTAATGGAGGCAAACTCAGTGAAATGAGACATGAAGGCCTTTGGTCAGTTTCAGACGCACTCATCATGTGTGATGCCAAATCAAAAACTAAAGCAGATAGAAATGAAATGCAGTGACACATATGAGAGAACAGATTAACTGCTTGTCTGAAGAGTTTCACTTGCTTTTGTTTACTACAGTAAAGGAATTGTCACAGTAAAAGTTTATAATGTCAGGTGTCTGTGTAGAATCCGACTGCTCTGTATTGCTGCTGCCATTGTTTGACATTGGCAGTGCAGAGGAGGCAACAAATAATTGTGCATGCAAGATTGCAAAGATTGGACCATACTTAAGGAAAAGTTGCTCACCATTAATTTAAAAGAATCACATTCAGCGATAAAGCAAACAATTTAAAAACAATTACTCATAAATATCAGTTTCTCAGTGAAGTGAAAAGCAAAACACTGATGCTGATATTTATGTTAGTTGTGGTTTGTTTATCTGGGAAATGTGCCAGCCCCTTCAATCAAAGAGACTAGGATGAAGGGAGTGGGAAGCAGTTTATAATAATAAAAAGAGCAGGAAGCAGCAGAAAGCAGTGTACTCTGCAGAGGCAAACAAACTGATTGCATTTTTTTTTAATCAGCCTAAATTTTAATAAGTAAGATGATCAGTAAATAATGTGTTTATATGTGGGTTGGGTTATGGATTATGTCGCTGGCCCTGCCCTAATATTGAGCCTGGTAGATGTCCTCAGCTGCCGGCAGCTGTGTCCCAATGATGTTTTGGGCCGTCTTGTTGATCGTCCGCAGAGCTTTCTGGTGCAGCTGGTAAACCACACTGTAATACAGTGTGTCAGGATACTCTCCACTGTACAAAAGTTTACTAGAAGGTTCTGTGGCAGGTTGGCTCTCCTCATTTACCTTAGAAAGTAGAGGTGTTGTTATACTTTCCTACTGACAGTGGCCCATGAGAAGTCCTCAGTGTTGTGTACCCACAGGAATTTAAAATGTGTCACCGTCAATGAGCACTGGGTTCGGATCTGTTCTGCTTGTCTCTCTTTTAGTTTTCTTGTTAAGATTGAGATTGTTGGCATAATACCAGGTTGTCAGGTTCCGTACCTCGTCTCTGTATGTGAACCTGATGATGGTGTTTGTTGCTGGACAGGTCGACAGCCATGGGTGAAGAGAGGGTTGAGCACAAATCCCTGTGGAACACCAGTGTTCAGGTTGAGGGTGGAGGATGTATGTTTTCTAAAACTGACAGAAACTGGGAGTTGGTCAGATAATCCAGGGCTCAGTAGCAAATGGTTGTGTTCAGGCCTAGGCTGTGGAGTTTGGACACAAGTCTGTTGGGAATGAAAGGGGTGAAGGCGTAGTACGTGTCTGGTCTTTCCGGGTGATCCAGGGCGGTACCATTGTTGATCTGTTTGCTAGGTAGGCAAGCTGATGCTGTGGCAGGGATGGTGAGTTTATGGAGGGCCAAAATCAACCTCTCGAAGCATTTAGGTATCATTGCAGTGAGTGCGATTCAGGCAACTCTTCTTTTTTTTTTCTTGGGGATGGGCACGATGGTTGTTATGATGGTATGTTGGGATGACAGCGTAGATCAATGAGAGGATGAAAACCTTGGTGAAGACCTGCGCTAACTGCCAAATTCTTCCTTGCATTGATGTTGCACAGTGCTCTTCTCACCTCATTAGTTTCCAATGTCAATCCATGGTGACCTAGTGGCCGTCTATCCATTTTCCTAACGTTGTCATCTCTTTAGAAGTGGGCAAAGAACATGTTATGGTTAACGGCTCTGCCAGTCAGGGGTTGCTGCTTAAAGTCAGGCTATTCTCCATCTTATCTTCTGTGACAACCTGAATCCCTCGCCACATGCAACAGGGATCATTATTGTTAAAATTGTCTTCAGTCCTGAGTTTGTAGTTATTGTTTGCTGCTTTAAATGCCTTTTAAGATTAGCTCTTGCTAGACTACAGGCTGCAATGTCATTAGCTCTGTAAGCAGCATCTCTGAGCCTTAACAGATTCCTGACCTTTTTATTCAGCCAGTATCTGGTGAGCAAACACCCAGATTTCCTGAACAGTGGTGACATTTTCTGTGCAAAAGAGATGTTTTCAGCAAAAAGTCTCCAGCTGGCGTTCTCAAAGCAGTCTTGTAGGTTTGATACTGCTGCCTCAGGCCAAACTCTACCCGCTCTGCTTGTTGGTTTAACTCTGCTAATTAGTGCTTTGTAAGGCGGCAACATTAACAAAAAAGGTGGTCCAGACCTTGCATACAATGTAATACATTAGTATAAACAGAGTCTTTCCCCCCGGTTGGGTATTTAACATGATGATAAAAGAGTATAGATTAAAAGAGAACTGGCCTGAGGTTTGTCTGATTGAAATCCCCTGCTACAATGAAGACTCATTCAGGATGGGAGTTCTGTTGTTTGCTAATAGCAAGTGCTAACCCAGCATTAGCATGTGGTGGTATGTAAACCGCCATCACAAAAACAATGGAGAATTCCGTAAAGATCGGGTGTGTTAAGTCTGTTCATTACAGTTGTGTCCGTGCAACAAGCATCATTTATACACGAGAGTCCGGCTCCTGTCTTCTGAGTGTGTAGTGAACGATCTGCTCGTTCGGCAGCAGTATCTGGGATGTTGTCGGAATCAGGATGCAACAGTTGTTTGGGCATTGCTGCAATGTTACCCTCAGTCTTGGCTCGTCCATCTTGTTGGAAGAAGGGTAGTTTGTGTGGCATTCCTGTTAGCTTAGCTTGTAGCTCCACTTGCTTCCCCAGCTTCAGATTACTGCTGGGGAGTTTCTCTGTTTCAGTGTTTTTTCTAAATATATTACTAAAACCTTACACCTAAATCAACCAGATTCTTGTAATATCATACCTAATAGCAGTAATCTTAACAGTAATCATAACCTTTAGCTATAAACCTAATGTCTTGTAGAGAAATAACCCAATATACCCTCATTCCACAGAGTTTTCCTGATTACTGATGTGAGGGCATTTTGTTCTCAAGACAAACCAGACAGACACACACACACACATACACACACACACACACACACACACACACACACACACACTCTCCTCTATATTATATATTATATTATTATGTATTATATATCTATATTAGTCAGCAGCTAATAAATATTTGAATACATCTTTCTGGCTCAGCAATCCACTAAATGTGAAATATTCATGTTGTAGTACAAGTTGGGCAGTTCATGAGAAAAGGTTAGACAGCATGTTTTTAACTGAAGTGCAGCTTGGCTCAGATGATCAGGCTGTTTTTAATTGAGGCGTCCCCTTCCTAATTGATTGTAAGTGTTCAACCAGCCACAGAGCAGTTGAATTTTCATGCATCAGATATCATTGTGTTTGATGTAGCTATTAACCGACAGTGTAAATACTCACAGTAAACAGGCTGCGATGAGATGAGAGCTCTTATCCAGCATTCATTATAACAGTATTAATATTAGGGGATTTTAGTGTCCATGCTGGCAACACAGCTGAATGGAAATGGATTATATAAGTGCTTTGTGCTCGATAGTTTATACAACACTTCAAAGGATCCACTCTGCTCACTCACTCACTTTCATTCTAATCATCACTACAATACTATTATTATTCTCAAAATACTTTCAGAACTCAGGGTTTCTGTTGGTCTAAAGAGTCTAAAATCTAAAATCTAAAATCTTTAGGCCTTAAAATGTCTAAATATAGTATGGGATGAAAGCATTAGAGTCTCTCGGAAAGTCAAACAAAAAAGTCACCATAAGAAGCCACCAACAAACACCTACCATCACCCAATACTCTTCTGTATTCACATCAGGAGCATCACCAAAGTCCAACCCCAGCACCAATGTAGCTTATGTAGCCAAGTCCTTAGTAGTAGCTAGTTCCACTATGTATTCACTAGCTCCTTACCCTAACTTTAACTATCACAAATAACCCTAACTCTAAACCTAAATCTAATTTTATCCCTAAAAAAGCAGTCTCTGCCTGTGGGGATTTCAGTTTTTGTCCCCACGGTGACACAAGTCCCCATGGGTCACTGTGTATTCAGGTTAGGTGTCCCCACTGGGATATAAGAACAAGCACACACACACACACACACATGCACACACATCCTCTGCACTCATTTTCATGTTGAATGTGAACAAATTCAATTTGCAAGTAATTATGGGATTTTGCTTCATATCCATTATTACATTCATAAAGTCTTTAATGTTACTTGTTGAACCTGCTGATCTTGTTCATTTAATCCAAAGTAATTTAGTTAGATACAGAGGTTTTTCTTTTCAAAATTAGTATTCAGATACAATCCAAATCTATCATGTGTACTGAGCACAACAGCATCCCGCTCCAAGTTCATTTCCTCTGACCACAGTGACAGTATTTTCTTTGTAGCTTATGAACTGAAATTGATGTCTGAGATTTCTGAAATCTGGTAGTTTTGAGGGAATACTTCTAATAATGACCAGTCTCAGTCAGAACTGATGACCATACCTGCACTATAAACACTATATATTTTGATATTGTAATGATCTGCAATACAAATATTTCCTCCCCCCTCTCTCCTTGACTTTCCTGTCTCTCTCACTGCAACTATCGAATTAAAGGCAAAAATGCCCCAAAAAATAATAATAATAATTTTAAAAAAAACAGTTCACACTATCAGACAGTCTTTCCTGAAAGAATTTATAGTGTTGAATTCGGTCGTACACAGGCAATGTGACAAAATTCACTGTTAGAAATGAAAGAGAGCTCTTCAGAGAAAAAGTCAAACCCTGCTTAATTTCTCACCAGACTTTTTCTGAATCAATATGCATGAAAAACTCAATACAACAGGTAAAATGTGTGAATATGTTGCACACTGATTCATATTAAAGACTATTTGCTGTGTTCTTGAAGAAAAGGAACAATAACTTTAGTAACTCAAGACTGACATTCAACCAGCTATTTTATACTCCGTCATGGAAAAGCAGTGAATTTGAAAAGGCTTCGAACTGTGAAAAACTGGGAAATGTCCCTGAGAAGTTGCAAAAAAATAAAGATAAAAAAAAAGACTTTTTACAGACATTGAAAGGGTTGATTTCCTTGATAGAATGGAGTGGTTCGCACAGATACAAAGGAACGTGTTGTAGTAAATTCACAACTGAGGTTAGATTTGTATGTGAACCAGCCTTTGCTGAAGTGGGATTGTTGTAGAATGGAACCTGGAGGGAATAAAGTAAAAAATCTTTAAACTCGGGGGGCGTACAGATAACTGGCATCAATCAGATGTGAGTTGGAGCGATGCGCTAACCCTGCCCAAAATATAAAGCCACACCTGACCACAGAGCTATATCAACATGAGAGCTGTTTTGATATAAAACAGCTCTCATGTTGATATAGCTCTGATATAGCAAAAACTTTGTTTACATTTAGAAAATATGATTATGCGGTAATGTCTTAATTTCCCCCTCCTCCTCTTCCTGATCTAACAACGTAGTGAGGGAGGTGTGGGTGGAGGCCAACAGTCATCTACATTCCATATCACACTACCGTTCCATATATCAGCTGTATTCACTGAGCCACTGTCTATAAAATGAAGTGTATCTGAATTCGCTATACTCCATTGTATGTCATCTTATTCCTATTCACATAGCACCTCCACCACCTGGGCTGGGGTTGCCCTCCTCCTGTGCCCCTCCACCCTAACTGACTTCAAAGCTGACATGAAAGCGGTTGGAGTCATTTGCTCCAGTGGAGCTTGGGCAAACGCAAAAAGCCCATTTAGAAGACTGTAATATCTGCCTCAGATGGGAGTATTAGTCCCTCCTGCATAACATCAGGACTATTAAATTCAGGGTCTTACACTGATGAACGGTGCTTACCAGAGTAAGGAAAGGAGATGAGGATGTAAGAGGAAAGGTTGAAATTAATCTGAAAATTGGTTTGGTTCGCAGGAACACAGAGCACCTTAAATAATGAGTTTGCTGTCCAGTGAAAACAAAGCTTTTAAATTCTCCCTTTTATATTCGCTCTGGCTTCATCTGCCTCTGCTTTCTGTAGATAGGTAGCTCAGATCATTAAACGTATCCTGTCCCTTCATCCCTCTGGTAATTAGGAAGTAATGGAGCCCTGGCACAGAGAAATCTGAGACCACAGAACTGCAGCCAGAGAGCTCACCATGCCAGCACCAATACGAGGCGGAGGAAAGCGGCCTGTCCCAGTGACACGACCTATCAGGGGCAGCAAACGGCTCTGGCAGGACACTCCCTTCAGCCTCCACTGTCTCCAGGGGCTGTATTGTGCATTAGTTCTTTGCTGCTTAGTACTTTGTTGTATTGATTTGATGTCCTCCCTGCATGACGTGGAGAAAATACAGACACTATGTGCCTACTCTACTTATATGTAATACATTTTGACATTTCTCATTATAAATACAGGGTTTTGACCTCAATGTGGTCGGAAACAATAAAAAGCATTGTTAGATTCAGCATTTCACAATTTTAAGTAGTCACCTGCAGTGTGTTGAGACGGGTTCTCTATAATTTAGGCATAATGTAGAATTGGTGTTGGGTCTACCCCACATTCATTTTTTCCTGTGTTCGTCCTGGATTAGCATTTCACTTTCATTCAGCATGAATCTGCTCCCTGCACAGCTGCTTTTTCTGATGTCAGAGCCAAGCTGTGTTATGCTAAAGGAACGTCTGATTGGATTGCTCACTTGGCTAATACATACAATACAGTAATCAGACAGGCAAAGTTCAAGTAATCATCAACGTCCAAATTCATGGCAGTGGTGATTGCTCTCTGCATGAACAGATGACCTTAT
The DNA here is from genome assembly GCF_002260705.1 of Seriola dumerili. Taxonomy (NCBI): domain Eukaryota; kingdom Metazoa; phylum Chordata; class Actinopteri; order Carangiformes; family Carangidae; genus Seriola; species Seriola dumerili. Next base: position 2,161,257 of record NW_019174307.1, on the reverse strand, counting down.
TCATCCTAAGCTTTAAGGCCCCTTATATTTCTGTAATGATTGTGGTTGTGACAGGATTAGCCATTTGAATGTGTGAATGTACCCACATTTTGTAACTTTCCACTTTTTCTTTTGCAATTCTCCTCTTGTACTGTCCCCACCCCGACTTCCTGTTTCCTGTCAGACAGAAAGTGTTTTTACTTTCTTTCCGTTCTCCACCAGGTGAAGGTGGAGGAGGAAGATGAGGAAGGATCTGCAGAGGAACAGGAGGAAGAAGAGGAGGAGCAGAACTGGGAGAAAGCACTGTCTGTGGAGCGCTTTGGAGACATTATCAGCGACTCTGCTTCTACCAGTGGAGACAGGATGGGCCGACACTACACCGAGAAAGACTTTGAGTGTAAGCAAAGTACCGTGTCCACACTACAATCACACGTTCAGTATCACTTACTCACAGCGTTGTGATCCAGTAGAGTACTGAATAAGCGTGAAATTAATTCATATAAGAATTGTGATTCTCATCTATCATCATATACAAGAAGAAGACTGTAAGATGCTTCCAAGTCAATGTAGTTACCTTAAATAAATAAATTCACACATACATATATATATATATATATATATATATATATATGTATATATACTTTGTCTGACAATGGCTCTTATCAAGGAGGAGTCAGTGGTTACAGAGCCTCCTTTCTTTTTGTTTGGATTAGAAACAATTTGAATCAGGAATAAATTCTGAAACTAATCATGACAAGATTCAAAATGGAAAGATACCCACTGGTGTGAACAGAATTATTATCAAAATTTAAGATGCTCAGAATAAGAAAGCATTAGTTTCCAAAAACTGATGTTGATAATTATAATTATCATTATATTGATATATTTGGTGCAGTTAACAGTAGTAACCACTGAATAACACATCTTGGTGATTTTCTGACTTTTCCTCTTGGGCCAACATAGGGTTCACAATTTTGGCCTTTAGTGAAATGTCTCCACAACTATTGGAGAGATTGTCATGAAATTTGATGAATTATACTCACTTAATGATCCCTGAACCTGTGATGGAAATCTTGTGAGCTGGAAGAGTTTTCAGGAGACACCCAATGTCTTAAGCCAGGGGTGTCCAAACTTTTTGCAAAGAGGGCCAGATTTGGTAGGGTGAAAATGTGTGGGGGCCGACCATTCAGCCTGACATTCTTTGAACCATTAACATTAAATACAAATGAACTATTTTATGAAATTTTTATTGCAAATGGCATACTTCATTTTTTTTTTCATTTTCAAGTTTTTTGCCAAAATCACTCTGCCTTTCATATTTGAAGACAACATAAAATGAAGAAAAAGTCTGTCTGGAAAAAAAACTTTTGGGAAGATGAAACATATCTAGGTTCATTTGAAACATTACATATTATTCACTATTAAATGCTCACGGTAAACTTCTAAATTCAAAACAGTGGTCTGTGCATATTCAAAACTGTGGTGTGATACTGAGATCTCGACAGCAGTATGTAGTCCAGGTCTGGCTCAAAAACAGTGGTTTTGATGCGCAAAACGTCACGCAGGTGAGAGTCACTTAGTCTCGTCCTCACGCGGCTCTTGTTAATGTTCATAACCGAGAATGTCTTCTCGCACAAGTATGTCGAGCCAAACAAGCTCAGCATTTTCTTAGCAAATGTTCGAATCTCTTGGAAGCTGCCTTCATCCAGCTGGCGGCAGAAGTTGAGAAGAGGGAGCTGTTGGTGCCGACTGCTTCGTAATTCAGCGAAAAAATATTCCAATTTCCACTTGTCCTGGAAGCGGCGGCCCTCGCTGTCAACTTTTCTTTTTTTAGTTACAGTCGCCATGTCAGAAATGGGCTGGGCTGAAAGGATCACACAAGGGTCACGGCGGCGAGAGTGCGGCCACAGGTCTACTGCCATCTTCTGGTGAAATGTAAAATAGCTTTTTTTGTACGCGTGTATTTTATACTGTGGTCAACAGTGCTGGCGGGCCGCATATTATTGATTTTATGACAGAGGCCGGGCCGGTGAAAATTTGAACACAGGCCGCAATTGGCCCCCGGGCCGGACTTTGGACATGCCTGTCTTGAGCAGAAGTATTTATTGTTGCTCAATGCACCAAGGACATAGACAATAGACAATTACAAACATTAACAGGTTAACCATTGTAATGCCATCCCTAGTCTGTAGTTGTCCCCTGGAAAGGGACGTATACAAACCCACAAGTTGTCACATGGCTCATGTTTGCCTGTTACCAACTGTATTCCCAAATAAGGATGTTCCATATCTCTCACCTACACGTGAAACTTGTGTTGGATACTTAAATGCAGACATGATCTCATGTCTTACCTTACTGGGGATCTTCCTTCACTTCTACCTTAGTATGAATACTCTGTGTCCCTGGGACTTTACGGCACCTTTTCCCTCAAATATTTGTATCTTCCTACACTCACTATCAATAAGAGGCCTACTAACCTTGGTTACTACAGCAACTGTGGATGACAGTGCTCACAAGGCTAGAGATAAACAAAGGGCTATGGTGCCCTGTGACTGACCTTGTGTGTAAACACTTACAGACTAACTAAAAAAATAATTCCTCCACAGAACCGACCACCAGCTCAGAATCTTGCATTGACCTGTATTTTGGTTCATGACACAATACACACAAAATATACACAACTATGCAACTAATGACATTCCCATCAGCCTCAGCTGCACTTTATATTTAATGCTAATTAGCAAATGTTGCATGCTAACACCCCAAGAGGGTGAACGTGGTAAATGTTATACATGATAGACATCATGACATTAGCATTTAGCTCAAAGCACTGCTGTACGAAACCCCTAGCCTCACGGAGCTTGTTCATATGAATCATGTGTTAATACACTGATGTAAAACAATAAGAGACGTTCTTCTTGATATTTTATCATAATGTAATCCAGTTAAATATAAATGTCTCTAAAATCTGAACTTGACTTTGGCTATCCCAGTTTGACTGATATCAGATTTAGAGCCAGGAACCAAACGCAGTGTATGTTGCGTATATTGGTGGATTACTGTTAGAGAGATTAGCAGATTGGCAGATGTTTACTAAACAGTGTTGTTCTGCAATGTTGGATGTTAATTAAATTCTAAAGCTTTTGTTTTGTGTTGTGTCTTTCAAATGTTTAACAGGGAATTAGGAGGAGAGAGAACATCTAGTCTGAAAGCAGGATTTTTTTATTTAATGGATTGAAAAGCCTGTGCCTAAGAAAACATAATTTGTTCCTATAAGGCAGTGTATGCTGAAAACACAAGAATGTATTTATTTAAGGTGCCGCAGTTATAAAAATTATGCAGACAGGCTGTTCGCCACTACTGGAAACAAAATAATAATAACACAGTGGAGCACTCATCTTTTTTCTCCCTTTTTCCCAGTTTCCCCTGAAAACACACAACAACTTGTCTAAAATGTGTAAAGTAGCTCAGAATAATAATTTCCCCCGACAATGCCGCTGTAATACCGAGGAGAGCTCAGCACCATTTGCAGTATCAATTTTGTTTCATATGTAAACCACTATAGTGGCAATGGCAATTATTACTGATGCCAGTAGTGTGCCATTTGTTCACAGATATCAGTTACTTAGTTCCCTCATATTTTGTATTGTCATACATTACCTAGTGTATTGTATGTACTCTATACAGCATTTATATAGTCAGTACACATATTTTCAACATATGGTTTAGGCAGTGAACTCTAGCTGTACTGCTATACACATTCTCTACAATCATCTACCAAACACACCCACATCAGTGGTCTATTTAAGCTCCGGCTGGGGAGGTTTAATATATTTGCTCATCACTCCCCAATATCTCTCAGTAAATATACAATATCTGTCCAGAGTGATGAGGTCAGGCCTAGCCACCAACTCTAACTATGAGCTGTCTGACTGAATTTATATTATGATGTGTTTTTAACTTAAATTTTTAATGTCTTAAACACAGATCACAGACACACATTTCATCATACGCACCACCCCTTGTCCACCCACCTGCCCCTGCCCCAGCGTCTACGCAAGAGGGTGCACAGCATGGACAGAAGGCGCAAAAAGAAACGGAAGAAAAAAAAGACCTCTCTGCCCCCCTCCGATGTTACACCCACCATCCAAGAGGTAGATGAGGAAGAGGCGGAGTCTGATACGGACGGACTGGGGGTGGCTGCCACACCCACAGAGTTACCTGATATCCAACCACAGGTAAAATAAGACTGAAGAGCCCTAGGATCGCTATTGAGTGCTTAGCTAACTGTTACCACATAATAGCTAGCAGTGGTTTGGACAGTCTATTAGGTTTAACTACATGTAAGCACATTCCACCCCTCTCACTGATCTTCCTTTTCCTCTCAGTTTAGTTTGGGGAGCCAAGAGGACTTGGAGGAACCCGTTCTGCTCGCTACCTTCCACACGGAAAATGAAGAGCATCCATTGTCGAGGAAAGCTGCACTCACTCTGATAAAGGGAGCATCTCATAATGGGGGAATTTCTGCTCTTGGCCAGAATGAGGAGGTGGCTGGGGAGGAAATGGATTTCAACAGGTAGTTTATTACAGCATCTCAGATTCTCTGCTGTCAGCATTGGTTTAAAATGCAAGAAGTATTGATACATGCGATACATGATAGATACATTAGTTAAATGAGGACTTTTGACACATTGCAATATTATAATAAAATATCAATTACTCTGCAGTTCCTCTCACCCATACTGACCATCTTTCACTTAACTGCTTTGCCCCCCGCCCCACAATTTATTTGTTAGCTACATTCTCACCTCTCCTATTAACCGTGTTTTCAGCAGCAGTTATTTTCAGCAAAAAGAAAACTTACATAAAATGAGTGCACCCTAACTGCCAAGCAGGCTTTAGTGAATAGCATGGAGCGAACATAGCCAGATATAACAAGTGAACTATCTCGTTATTTAGCATTTAGCAGTTAAAGAGCCATTTTCACCTTAGATTTGTAGGAAACCAAAACAAAGCTTAAAGTAGCATGAATACTGGACTTACGCTCTTCAGGTCACTAGACACATGACTCGAGATAATTACTAATGTTGCTGCGTGTCTGCTGGATGTATAAATAGGCAACTATTTGCTAACAAGTTTGCTATAAGAATTTTACAAGGTGACAATATGACAGTGATGTGTTCACAGTTTATTTTGCTACCCCCATGTGGCTAACAAAATTATTCATGTTATTAGTGACACCTGTGCTTTTGCTAGCTTCTGTTGCAAAAAGGGCCTGTACATTGCTATAGCATACACAAGTATTTATATATCACCTTATAAAGCTGCTATGGCTAACATGTTCGCAAACAGTTGCCTTACACATCAAGCAGACAAGGAGCAACATTAGCATTTATATGGAATTGTGTTTCTGATCAACTGATGAATGTAAGTCCAATTTTCACTCACATTTTTGTCTTCCCACCAACCCTTAAATATCTTTAGCTGCTGATTGCTGCAGCAGCTAGTTGCTAACTGTGTCTGTCTGCTGTTTGATGCTAGGCAGGTCGAGTTCCGGTTTATTAGAGCGTACTTTCCCTGGAAACAGCTGCCTGCTGTGGCTGTAAAGAAGGTTAGAGCAATGAGAGTGAACTAAATTTGTCGGTCATAAAACTAAAACAATGAGCTGGAGGATGCTGAAACTCTCCGTAGAACTGAGGGGAACAACTACATTCGCTATGAGCGAACCCCTTCACATATAGTCATTTGATCTACAATAATTTTGAAAAATACTTTGCAGTTGTAAAGTTTTGTTTTTTTGTCAGTTTATCTTTTTATTACTGTTGGTGTGTTTCACCAGGGAGTTTACTGGTAATGTAGCATGAAACAGAGGTAAGTTTCCATGGTTACCTGCAGTTTAATATGCCACATTGACTGGTTTTCTGTAGACTGCTTAAACTCAGTGTTTGGGGTGCACCGTTTTTCAATTTCCTATTTAATTTTTCCGCCTCTCAGTCTGTCAGAAATGAGTATTTAGGATATTAAAGCTGGATTAAAGATGTTTTAATTAATATTCAAAGGTTTATTTTGCCTTCTAAATTTGGAACTGACCCCGTGCATCAAACATTTATTAAACACATTTAATGAGGCAGGTACTTTTCTGAGCAGCAAAGGATACAAGCATCACAAAACAGAATAGAGCAGACAAGAGCGCAGAGTTGAGTTGTTTCCGTTCTTATTGCATGCATATGCTTTACCTTTCAGATCTATATGAACTTTACATTAGCAACTCAAGTGTTTCATTAGGAACAGGAACAACAGCAAAACATATAATCAATATGTACAGTTCCTAAGGCATTTATTATCCACTAATGGCTCCAGCTGAATCCCAGATATTAGAAGACCCATCTGGCCAGCAAACATGCATAACCATCACAATATGAATTATTTGGTGGTGCTTTGAATTATGTATGGAGTTTGCTTCTGGGAGGTCAGGGTCTCCATGGTGATTGAGGTATTTGTCTCTGGTAATGCCTGGATGATAAAAACACGGAAACACCATCATGTCTGTGCCTAGCAGTGCTGTGTTTCTGTGTCTGAGTGAACAGTGATGACTCAGGCTGGGTGAGGAGATCCTGGCCTGGTGCTGTGTTGTGAAGCCCTCTGTTGGTGAAGTGATGGAAGTACAACCAAGTGGCACAACACAGAGAAATTATGTTTGAATATTTATACAATTATATACAACATTTACCATTTTAAATTCCAGTTTGTCATTATTTTCTAATGTCAGATGGAGCTCATCATTCATAATCTTTACATTTCCCATAACAATATCTCTCCCTTTGTTCCTTGCCAGCGTTCCCCCAGGATCAGATCCCTCAAGCTCATCTGCAGCCCGCGGCTGGTTCCGGAGGAAGCCTGTGCACCATCGCCTGGCGGGCGCCCAGCGCAGCAACTATGACCTGCGGGAGCGGATCTGCATCGGCAGTATGACTGCTCTGGAGACTGCTGTCTACCAGCAGGTGCCCACTGATGAGGCGGAGGCCCAGATGTTGGCCAGTGCCGATCTGGATGACATGAAAAGTAAGAAGGATACTGAATAATTACGTGTTTTCAGGTGATGGGCAGGAGCAGGTTTTTGGAAACCTTATTGGAAGATTTCAGCTGTTTGGTGGTTTTGTTTGTAGGCATGCTATAACATGGCCATGTAAAAATACTTCATTGTTTAGTTCTGTCGTTCATTTTACCAATAAGTCATCATTTAATACCATATGATGTTTGAATACAACTAATTATAATCAATAAGTCTATTAGTACATCAACAGAAAATTAAGTGGCATATGTATTGCTTAATTAAACATTCCAGTCATTTTTTGACAAAATGCCAAATATTAATTTGTTACAGCGTCTTGCTTAAGAGATTAAGCTGCTTTTCTTTGACTTATTTGAAAATAAAACTAAATATTTATAAGTTCTTCACTGATTGTCTGAAAAAAAAAAAAAAATTCATTTTCTCTATAATGTTCTTTCATTGTCTGACATTTTAGACTAGAAAATTAATCAACAAATTGAGATATCAATCTGCAGATTAGTGGGATAGTGTATATATGGTAGTTGCAGACCTAGTAGTGAGTGATGTACAACATTTTCCATGGACACAGAATCTCTGGGAGCTGTTGATATAAATATGCAAGGTTGTAAGAGTTGTTGTTTCTATAGCAACTCCACTTCAATCCAGATTTGAAATCATGATCAAACAATTATCCAATGACAATTGTACATTCTGTTCAGGGTGACTATATACTGTATGTATTTGCCTTATGGCTATGTCCATTTTGAGTCTGATGAAGACACACTTGAGTGGAAATGTTAGTCTGTTGGTGTTATTAGAGGCTGCAAATCAATCAGTGTGCTCCAGTTCCCCTTTTTTCCCTTGAAGCATTGCTGTCTTTGAACCGAGAAGCACCTTTCCTTCGATGGATACTGCTGAGAGATGGGGGAGAACCCTTTTCTTTTCTCTAAGTCAACTTAAAACAACCTGTACAGCTGTGTTGATCTCATCCATACTTTAATTTTTGTGGCCAAATTTCTGTTGCTATATTCTTGGCACAGGGCAGCCACATGCCCTCTTAAAGGCTCTTTGCATGGTTTTTCCAACCACCGAACTGCTGACAATAAGTAACAGCAAAAAAAACTTTGGGCAGCAATTCAGACATCTGGATGTAGGCTGGCTACATCTTCTCTCTAAACACAGTTAACTAGCTAACATGGCAGAACAAGTGTTTTGTTAAGCTGTAACAGGTGGACATTCTTCCCAAGCTGCACTGTAACATTGCATAAACTAAAAGTACTGTTGCTATAGCTGCCTGCAGTGTAATATACAGTACCATGTAGGGTTGCCACCTGTCCCATATAATACAGGATTGTACCGTATTTGAAAATAAAATGCTGCATCCTGTATTGAATATATATATATATACCTCTGCACTACATTATATTCAGAGGTGTTTGTTTAAATATTGAGCCCTGCCTCCATGTGTGTAAAGGAAAGAACTTTCTAATGTGGAACGCCTTTCAATATAATGCTGGTAGTAAAATATGTCATTGTGTCACCAGGAGAAAGTAGCTGGATTGTGGAGACAAATGGACAAATGGCCATGTGTGAAACAGAGATGTTATTTTCAGGGACCTATGGTATTTTTTTCCCTGTCTGCAAATATAATAAGGATTTTAATATGAATCAGGGACTGTACCTTTATATTACTTTCATTGCTGTTTGGAAATAAAGTCTTGGGAAGGATAGTGAGAGATGAGTTCCTTTGTCCTTCTGAGATGACTCAGTCTTACTCTTCACCCACGCCACAACAACGCTGTGGGGGGATCTTTGTGAGGTGTCTTTTTCTAGCTCGGTTGTTATCAGCCAGTGACTGAGCTTTACTAGTTCACCATCAGACCTCCATGAAAGCACCTGATGTGGTGGCTTCAATATTTGTGATATGTGTGACAGCCAGGTCTCTGTAGCAGTTCATGCGGTCATTCATGAAACATGTTCATGTTGTTCAGCAGGTTTATTTAGGATGGTTATTCATTTTCCCTAATTTCAAAGGATTACATCAGATACACCTCTTTTATTTTGTATTCTACTTGTCTATATATATATGTATATACAGTATATATGTATACATATATATATTGCTATTATTTTTTTTTATTAAATTGTGTATGTTGTCTTGCACTGGGCAATGTGGTGAATCAAATTTGAGACTGTGTGTGTTTGCATAGATTAGTGAGTAAATAGGTGTGTGAGATCAAAACAGAAGAAGACAGAGCACTGCAGATTTTTTAGACATTCGTTAGACCAAAATAAATAAAAAATAAATAAATATATAGCCTATATATACATATATATATATATATATATATATATACATACACACACACACAATTTAAGTTGATAAAATATACCCAGATATAATGTTTTTGTCAGATATGTCTTCACCTGCTTTTTGGTTTTAAAGCTGGATGAATATTGTTGTAGATAAGAGTTAGTGCCCTCTACTGTCAATGGAAAGTATTACTACACAGTTGTTTGATCTGCCTCTCCAACCTATACAACACATCAAAGGTTTAGAGAAACACTGTTTATTTGAAATGTTACAATTGAAACATTCAGCTTTATAAATGTAATTTTATAACTTATTATCAAGTAAACAGATCTGCGGCATACGTATTAAGAGATATAATAATATCACCTACACACACACAAAGTATTTTTTCAGTTTTCATTTTTCTAAACAGTCATCACTTTTCTTTCCTTCCTCACTAGCCTCCAAAACAGGACAATAACTTACTATTTGATTTAAGAATCTTAAATAAAGACGCTTAGTGTTTTAGGTTTTAGGCTTACCTTGTATGTGTTACATTTGACAGAGCAAATATGTTATTTTGTCCTGTTATCGGAGTAAGAGACACGAGTTGTCACTTTCAGCTGTAAGAATATCGAAACCTGCTGGACAAAATAAATTCTAACCACAGAAATCACAAAAGAAGTAGATACAGCAGACTTAGACAAGGAACAAACAAGACGACAAATTTACAGGAGTAAATTAATGCTGTTTATAAATTACATATTAGAAATACATATTCCCTTCAGCCCTGCAGCTGAAGTATATAAAGCCTAATTCCATGTCATCAGTATTGGAACAGTCATTTTTGATAAAAAAAATGCTTGAAAAAATCTTGTTATTATTCACACCTCTTTGAAACATTGGAACATTTATTGACTCCCCTGCTGCTCTGGTGCTGACCATTCACCATTCACAAGTTTTGCTCAGTGCTTGCCTGTGGCTCGGCTCCACTACGGGCGTCCTGCACATTCTGTCTCATGAAAGCGAGCCCACACAGCTCCCAGCTCCCACACACACCGTTAAAAATAAGTCTCCCAACAACATAACACAAAGGATGGAGGACAGAGAAATCACAGCATCTACCCATTTTTTCTATGAGTGAGGAGAAGGCTGCCTCCTATGATGAGGAATAAACTGGATTCATTAGTATATATTCAGTTGTCAGATATTGTTGTGAGTCTGCATCAAATGCATCAAAACCCATTAAAGCCCAATGCAGTTCAGAATGTTAATGGGGCAATTAGTAGCGCTGTTAGGGAAGTAAATATCAAGCACAATTAGCTCCTGTCCTCGTCTCCTCTTCACAAATCAGAGTCTTCCCATAAATTGCTGTTGCTGGCAGACTTTATCTTACCAAGTGGCTGCCTGACAGATCATGCATTTACAATATCAAGGTCACAAGAGTTAAAACGTCAGAATGAACAGAAATGAGAGAAAAAATTAGGAAGAGAAAACAGAATAAAAAGAGAGGAGAGGTGGAGAGTCAGAGGCTTGTGTGGCCAGAGAAAAACTCTGCACCCCAGCATGCAGGGCATTAATTAACAGACGCTGCAGTCGATTCCCCTTCAGCAGCGACCCTGCCCCTGGCTTTTCCTGCCTCACCAGAGCAGAGTGATCATTGACTGTTTAGGATCTGGAAACAGAAAACAGGGCACCCAGAGTCACTCAAAACAAGATATCGGATTTGTAGAGAGTGACCATCGACAGGCCGTGATGCACATATCACCACTGTATGTCCCTGCTTTATCTGTTGCTTTTAGGTGTGAAGTCTTTATCATGAGCTATGTCTGAAGGATTATTGCTTCAACAATTTGAACAAAATTAATTTATAATTTTCCGATCACATAAGCTGCAATTTTACTTATCCGGTTATTTAAAGTTATAGCCTGAAGTTAAAGGAGGTGAATGTTTTGGCCAGTGAGTTTTTTTTTTTTTTTTTGCATTGTCAGAATCTGCAAAGGATTAGAGCTCTCTGCTGCGCTTGGGCAGAGATAACTGTTAGACTAGTTCAGACAGCAGCAGGACGGAGAGGGCTGAATGATGTAGATGTCTGCAGACGAGATTCCATTATTTGCACATATCTTTTATAAGCTGTCTATAAGCAGATGATACATCTGTGTTACTTTATGGACTGAAAAAACATCAGAAAAAATTAAAATGCTACATTTTTTTTCCTATAAATTCTTGTACTGTATGTTTATATACACACACACACACAAACACACACACACACACACACACACACACACACAGATGCACACATGAATACAAATACAGTCAGTAAGACGCACAATATTCCAGTATGTGGAGCACGTTTCAGAGAGGGTCCTGTTTGGCGGACAGTGGTGCACCTGTTGTGGACCAGTCAGATTACGACACCTTAGGCGACGCTTGGTTTCCATGGATACGCAGGGACGGGAATGATGCAGCTCACTCTGATAATTAGCACCATGATATCTCACTAAGCAGAGAGCCAGAGCTGATTCCTAGGTGTTATTATTTTATTCTCTTTAGGTTTCACTGCGGTTTAGTTCTCAGCACATATTCCTGCATGTGTCTGTCAGGCGTATATTTATATGTGGCTTTTTCAGCTTAATGCAATTTGGGTAGAGACGCCAACCTTTGGAACTTGACCTTTACCCCCCTACATACCACATGATTGGAAAGTGATGGTGGTGCTATGGAAACGAAAGACATCAACTCTTCTGCTCCGATCCACTTTATGTTGGTTTCCCAGCAGCCACGAGGATCAATGGGCTGTGGACATCATTGAAAAAGGGCAGCGCTACCATTCAGCTGACAGGCGGGTCTCACAAAGTAGACCCTCCCTCATCAATACTTGCTTTTCGGAGTTGCAACTAAAGTGAATGCTTCTACCATTTATACATCTTTCTGATGGTGGATCCAGCAGGGGGCTTCTGCCTGAGGGTGTAGCTTCAACTTTGCATTTTGTTTGGATTTAATGCAAAAAAACATTTTTGTGATGTCGAGGATCTTGTATCTGCACCTGTGATTTATTTTTTTGACTATAAGGTGAATATTTTCAAGTCTCCGAGAAGTTTCTTGATTTTTCTCGTTTTTTGCTTCAGACAATTTCTTATTCAGAATTTGAAGTCCCCAACCACACCTTTTCTTTTTTTCTCTGTTGCCTGGGCGCCACATAGGAGCTGGTTAGTTTGGACATACATTCTTTTGCGCGACCAATACAAAGATCGAGGCTGGTGGACCCAGGGTGAGCGACGGCGATCAACAGTTGGAAGCCCTGAATGAGCAGTGCATCCACTCAGAGAGAGGAGGATAGGTGGAGGTACCGACTGTGGAGATGACAGATATTGAGGGACAGGAGAACCAGGGGCATGGGACGTCTGATAAGAAGTGGGCCGCTGACCACCATGGTCCAGACCGTCGGTGCAGTGTCCAGAAAGGCTTTGGCACCCCAAAGCTGCACCAACATGAACACCACAGCTCAGTGTCCAATGTGGAGGGGTTTGAGGACTTTGAAGAGTTTGTTTTGGATTTTGATGATTATGACTTGCTTGAGTCAATCCACACTCAGCTGGGGTCACCACTCGAACCTATCCGTAAGTTGTGTGTAGTTGTATTACTCTTTCTGAGTAGCGTTACATTACAAGGCCTTTAAATCATTTGACAGTAAGGAAAGTTGCTGAGGTTCTGATGCGATCATAACAGAATAGGAAATTCACATGGATCAGCATTTTATTCTGTTTTTACATGGATGATAAATGGATGGGGGTTCATGTGTTTCCATTGATTGTAGTCCACTTAATGGCAATATGAGGCTCTTTCATGGCCACAAACAGAACAAAGTTGTCCACAGTATTGAGCGAATTGACACACTGCTCGACTGGTGCTGTTTCCTGCTTTCCTATTGATCCAGTGGCACCCATTTGGCTCTGGGCTCAGCCACAGCTAGAGCGGAAAGACATTTCATTGACAAACAGTGTGTGGTTCTGCTATTTTTATCCCTATTTGGAAACATTAGACATACGGCACATTAGTCCTGCGAGGAAGCTTTATTCCTGCCTATGGAACAGAAATGAAGGTGGCCAGTCTGCAATAGCTTAGGACATTTAGGCTCTCATTGATTTGGGGTTAGCACCAACTGAGTTAATATGAGTACACTGGGCACCCTAAAGTAGACCCTGTATTTATAAAAGTTGCAACAAGGATTCAACTTGACAAGTAACAAATGTTTGGTTTGTTTTCTTATCATCATCTCAAGCCAATATCATGAACCTTTTGATGGTATTATCCCAGTTTTGAGTATCATTAGTTGCTCTTGACAACTGTGTCTGCCAAATGACATTAATATAAATTTAAACAGGGCACTGAGCTTGTGTCTTTGACTTGTTCCAATCTGTTTTGGAAGATAAATCTACTTTGTATTTATTTTGAATCTATTTTTATGGTCTCTAGGGATGGCCACGATGGTCACAAACATTTCTATAACTACTAGATAGAATTCCATTGAACTTTATACAGACATTTGTGATCTCAAGAGGATGAACCATTATGACTTTGGTGAACTTTAGATATCTTCTGTAGTGCCACAATCAGGTTGACATGTTTGTTTTTTATTGAAATGTCACAATGACTGTTGCCCTGAAATTTGGTAGACATTTTAAGTCACCAGAGAATGATTCCTAATCTCATTGATGATCCCCTAATTTTTACTCTGGAACCACCAGCAGGTTTTTGGTTATCCCATGAAGCATCTCAACATCTCGCGGATGGAGTGGCATTGAATAGATGATCATGATTCCCACCCAATTTATACTAATGTTTTGGTGATCCCCTGACTTTCCAGTAGCACCATCATCATGTCAGAAATGTGTGTCCAATATATAGGTTAATGACATGCCTTCAACACTAATGCTCTTCCCATCAGTCTCAGCTGTACTTTGTGTTAAGTGCTGATTAGCAAATATTAGCATGTTAACACACTAAACTAAGATGGTAAATGTGGTGAACAGTACTATGAACATGAGCATGCTGCAACATGCTGAAGCATGTCAGCATTAGCTTTAGCATTTTACCAAAAGCACTGCTCAGCTGAAGTGTGGCCTCACACAGCTGCTAGCATGACTGTAGGTTCTTAGGGCTTTATTTTAACGATCTAAGTGCATGGAATAAGTGCGTAGGGCGTGTTCAAATCCACTTTTAATGTCAGGAAAAACAGTTGCAGCGCCAGGTGCATGGTTCAGAAGGGTTGTACTTCTTAAATCTCTTAATTAATCATAGAAGTGTTTTGGGTATAGCATGCAATAAACCAATCAGCATCTACTTTGGCAGATTGCTATTATAATGGCGGTTTTAAGAGGTAGTAAGGCAGAACAATTCTCTGCAGAGGAAATTAATCTCAGGGCCAAAGTTCAATTTACAACCACGAAAAACGTGTTGTTCACCTGCCTATGTAGGCGCATAGTACTACTTTGATGATGCGCCCTTAAAATAACAGTGAAATACTGTGCCACTGACTTTAGACCAGGTTTTTGTTGCTCAATTATGCAATCACTTTCTGTTGCCTCAAGGTAACAATGTGCCTGACCATACCTTATTTTAAGAAAATTGCAAAAATGGTATTTTCCTTAAAAAACCCTTTAACACAAGTAGTTAATGAACTACATCAAGCTAAGGAATTTAACACACAGGATAAAAACACTCAATAATACACACTCACACTCACCATCATAACACACTCATAATACAAAGTGGTGGCAAAATTCTAAGTCATATTGTCTTTTCAGTCAGGAACAACATTTTTGAGACAGATGCACATAGTACAGGGAAAATAATCTATTCATGAGTAAGACTGTGGCCACAGCCCTGTATTCTATATTGCATGCACATAGTTAGCAAATATGCTTCCAGTTGAGCTATCTAATTCATCTGTCCCTCTAATGTAAAATCATTCCTTTCAAGCACTAAATTCAAAGGTTCATGGCATAATGTCTAGTGACTGACTGACTGACTGAATGACAGCTGGAGGTCTGTCTCTCTTTCATTGTAAAGCCAGATCCCATTTCATTTTGTACACAGGCACCCAGTCCTTTTCAACGTTTACACATATTTATTGGTTTTGTGGGCTCTTGCAGATTGCAGTAACAGAATACATCAAAGGAAATGTTGCTGGAGATAAAAATGTGCTTTGATCCATTTTGTTTTAACTAAAATGAAACTAGATTTTAGATTACTTTGTTATAAATATGTTGCATATCAGACTTGTACAGTTGGATCTCACTAAAGCCAAGTGAACAAAAAGTAGAAAATCAGATGTGGATAGCACATTACCTGGCAAGCAAATATACTGCATTATGATTTTTGATGTTAATATATTTTTAATATTTGATATATTAAAATATTTTTCTCAATGACTTTTGAATTTCTAAAATGCACATGGATGAGTATTATCAAAATGAGACGGTTGGTTACACAGATATAGTTAAGTGGACTTGTTTTCCTCAGAATAACTATAATCTAGGACATGTGTGTTTTATTGGCCAAAGTGAACAATCAAAACTGGGCATGAGTCTGCTCACGTTCCATCACAGAGAAGAGCTAAAGGGTTCATCTTTCAGCTAACTACAAAAGAAATAATAGTCAAAGATTTATGAATGTCCCATAATGCTCTATAGTCAGAAATATCTAGTAAAACAAGATAAATGATGTTTGAATTTTGGGTGGACTTGTAAAGCTTTTTAAAGGCTGCATCCAGGATCACTGTGCAGCACGAGTGACACTTCTAATTCCCTTTTTACACAGTTTATAGTGTATTTGTGTTTGCATTTATTCACATGCTGCTTTTCCAGCAAGTGCAAGTGTACTCCCCGAGTAATGCATGACAGTTTTTTTTCACAAGAAAAGGTTATTGATCTAAATTGTTTGGGTTCCTGTAAATGGTTCAAGTATTTTGGTATCTTCTTTGGGTGCTTTGTGTGGTGCCTTCTCATCAAGATAAGAGGTCTTAGACCAAGTCAGACACCAGGTCAAGAGGAGGAGGAAGAAGTATAAAAATGATTTCTTTTCACCCAGAGTTATTTGCCCTGGCATTGCCCTGGCATTGCCCTGGCCTGTGGTGAGAAAACTCAGGTCATCCAAACCAGCTGAAGTTCACACAAGGACAACCTTTAAAGCTTTTCCCTTGGGAGACTCAATGAAAAATGAAATACAGCCTGATTTCATCTTGATTTCCATTTCTCTCCGCTTCCCTGAGGAAGGCATGACGCAGCAGAATGGAACACTTAGTGCATTTTATGCACGCACACACACACACACACACACGCATGCACACACGCACGCAGGCACACACACACACACACACACACACACACACACACACATACGCACGCACGCACACACATACACACACACACACACACACACACATACACACACACATACACACACACATACGCACGCACACACATACACACACACACTCACACACACACAAGCACACAATCACCTCACTTTGGTTACCTCTGGGTGGGTGCTTGTGTAAAAGATTAAAAAAGACAGTGTTTATTTGGTCAGAAATTATATTCAGCCGTTGGCCGGTCTGACTGTTGCAGCTCTGCACTGAATGCAAATGTCAGTTTCTAAACTGTCCCCCAGATCTTTTCCTTGACCTTAAATACACCAACGCCATCCCATAACTTAACTATGTGTGCAAGTGATTTTGCACGTTACAGTGTAATAACGACAAGTCATGTTCTGCCAACACTTCTACTCTCGCATATTGATCAGAAGGGAGAGATTTCAAAGTAGTCCCCTTGTGCATGAGCATCCGATAAAATATTTATTGCATTGGATCATGCATGTGTAGCCCTTGCAAGTTGATTTTCAGACTCAAGTAAAACACAACTGGTATGCTTTGGAAAACAGTTGATAGTAATGAATGATTTGTAGTTGAAAATGTCAAACTGTTTCCTTTAACAATCTCAAATGTATTTCTTAAATTATACTTAAAAGTCACTTAATACCTACATTTGACCATTTCTGTATAAAAATAAACACTGAACCTTAAAATAACACATTAGTTATAATTTTGCCAAATTATAGTCATTACCTAAAATCATTCTTTACCACTCTCTAAACACATTTCCACACAGGTGGTCATCCTTTTACTTTGCATTTCCTACTTCCTTTAATCAAATTAACGGACCACCCAGGCTTCCCTCCCATTTACATGGCAAATCATAAACATTAAAGGAGCCGCTCATTATGTTCAATTCAATAAAATATGATTTGGAGGTCAAGGAAATTGAAAATGAAATTACTCTTTTTGAAGTGACAAATGTGTGGGGGTGAAACCACCTCCTCTCTAACAGTTTCCCATGGCGCACATGGATTCTCACTCACCCATGAAGCTTTTGCCCTCTGTTACTGGTTGTTCTTCTGTCAGCTGGAAACCTAAACGCACATATAAATATGATTTCTGAAGCACATTTTCTGACTTGGAAAGGATGTTTGATTTGTTCACAATCATAAAAGAGCGTTTCATAATACTGCTTTTAAAATGCTCCTCGGTAGGTTGGTTTCTGAATGACTCATCAAACTGGCCTCCTCAGATGTAGACATCATCACTTAGCAATGTTGACCCTTCTGTTGTGCAGGTCACAGATTTGAGGACAACCCCGGGGTGAGACGCCACTTGGTGAAGAAGTCGTCCCGATGTCAAATGGCCCGGTCCAGCAACAGCTCCACACCACTATCCAGCCTGAAGAAGAAGAAGAGAGCAGCAGAAAAAAAAATTCATGAGGTTTGCAGCACAATGCTTTTTCCTTCAACTGCATTAATCTGCATATTGACCACAGGATGAATACATCAATATGCAGGCAACATACAATTTACACTAGTTTCCTTTGTTAAATACATAATATTACAGTATCATTATGATGAATGCGATAGCAAACCATTATATTGCTACCTAGCCAACGTTAGCATTAACAGCTGTTTACTTACCAGTCTAGAAGAAACAGCTCTTTGCTCATCAAGAGCTGTCTCCAGCAGTGGAAAGCAACCCCAGTGTCTCTATGACGTCTTTTCTTCTACTGAAGTTAGCATGCTAACCAGCTAGCTCCGGCCCATCTAACCAATTTCAGATAGCGACTCACTGTAGCCTCCAATCTGTCCTGAAGACGTAGCGCTGCTCAGAGAGAGTATTATAATGAATTATAATGAATTGTAATATGAAGGCAACGACAGCGGAAGCTCTTGTCAAGTGACAATCACCACCACCTGCATTCAGTGGAGGAGAAAACTTGAAAATAGCCCTTTAACATTCATTTGAGTCATGTCTCTGGCCACAACAGATTTAAGTCCAATATTTACTCTCCTTGTAGCTCTGGTTTGGTCTTCACCAGCTCCTGAGGGGAACAGTCTAGTTTTGTAGCTGCTACCAGCTTGCTGCTATGTCTGTCAGCTATCTGGTGCTAGGTATATACCAAACAGTGGGTTTATTGATGGTCTTTGCTCTCCCTACTGCTGCTGGAAACAAGGTTGACAAGAGCGGAGAGATTGAACCAAAAAGCACAGTAAAGCTGTGACTTGTAAAACCAAAACAATGAGCTGATATTGGCTAAAGCACTTCCTCATAGGAAACGTAAGGTTGGGTGATAATTTTACCTGTTTTTCACTACAAATGACCCCCCTCACATTACACATACAGTAGTCATTTGATTCAGTGTTAAACGTAATCTCCAGAGCTCTTGGAGTGAAGTCTGAGCTTAACCACATTCCTCTTCAGTGACTTAATGGCGAGTCACCAGACCAGAAGAAGCTATAAAATTCCTACTAATGTTTCACCTCAGTTTGACTGCACAAATGGCACAAAAACACAAATCATATTATCATTTTGTGTTGCTCTGAGAAAACTTCTTTGTTGAAATGTAACAGAATGTCCCTCCAAACCATGTTGTTATCTTACGTCAGGCCTCATAAACGTGTTGGTTTGGATTGGATTAGCTGTCACTGATTATTATCATTATTTTCTCCTATAGGTATAATATATTCAGTTTGGAGAAAAAAAAGAAAGAGAAAAGGGAAAACAAGCTCCATTGAAAGAACTGGGGGATGTTAACAAATACTTAGATGAGGGTAAACATAATCTTTGACTACTACATATGAAATTTAAAGCCATATATTTTTGTGCCCTGCTCCACCTCCAGTTGTTTGTGGAGCTGAACGAGCTGATCGTGGAGAAGGATCATGAGATGCGTTGGAAGGAACGCGCTCGCTGGATCAAGTTTGAAGAGGATGTGGAGGAGGAGACGGATCGCTGGGGCAAACCTCACGTGGCCTCACTCTCCTTCCGCAGCTTGCTGGAGCTTCGTCGCACCATCACACACGGTAAAAAGCTCCTGCGTGCAAACAGCAGTACACATGCTCACAGTATCAGTCTTATGGTTTACTTATTTCCATGTGCAGCTGATATAAAATCCACAAGGATAAACATGACATGCAAAAAGAAGCGAAACTCATCTTTGCTGGACAAATCTAGTTTGACAGAAGTGTATTTTTGGCTAAAGTTTCTCAAATACAAATATGAGGACTTGAACATTTTTGTCCTGATTAGATTCTCCCCCCAGGAATCTGAAATACTTTTTATACAAAACAGTCTCAGCAGCCATTTTCAGCCCTTGTCTTCCTGTACCTTCCTTCCCTAGGTGCTATCCTTCTGGACCTGGAGCAGAATTCTCTGCCTGGCATCGCTCATCTGGTGGTGGAGACGATGATCATCTCTGATCAGATCAGAGCCGAGGACAGATCCAGTGTTCTGCGGGCTCTGCTTCTCAAACACAGGTCAGTAACCAGTCTGAGACTAACTGAAGTATTTAGTGAAGTTCTTTCCTCAAAGCGAACATATTTGTTGTGGCACCCCAGGAGACATTACAGGATTTAAAAGCCAAATCTAAAATATTTTTGGCCAACTAAGCTCGTAGGAACAGGTGGAAAACTCCATTTTGTGCACTTTTAAGAAGGTCCTAATTTAAAACAGGCCCCTTTTACTCTTGATTTACACCATTACAACTGTAACCAAATCTTTTACATAACCTGCCGTCTTATCAAATGAATTAAATTTAATGAGGCTTAGGTGAGGTCCAAAAATGTAATACCTCGATACAGTCCATCTCAAACATTGGGATATACGATATTATTGCAGGGGATGGGGAGTGAATTTTTTTTAAAATAATATCATTACGTCATTGTATTTGACGTTGCCACTAAACAGAAGTTCATTGTTTTATTTGTCAGCAAAGCAGTGAAATGAGGGTCAGACTCAGCAGCAATGCAGATTGTGTAAAACTGTAAGACTTCACAAAAGGAAATGAAAAAAAATTGACATAATGAAAAAGATTGCATAAGGTGGGAAATATCACGATATTCGATATTATTAAATATTGGCCCAAGCCTAGCACAAACTACATACATTCTACTCCACACATATGAATCAATAAACCGATTTGCAGATTGCAGATTTACTGTATGAGACCAAAATGTTTTCTGGGGCAGCAATAATACGAGTGTCTTTAAGAGTTTAAACTGAGCCAATCACTGTCTGGAGCTCTGTGAAAGAATTTTAGCACAATTAATAAGCAGAATTACATTTTATTAAATGGTAATACAAGTAACAGGCTTTCTGTTCTGTTTGCTAAAAATCCTGTTTTATCGTAGATACATTTTAATTCTTATAATATTAATTCAGTTTAATACAAATTAATTTATTCATATGAAATAAAAGAAAGTCTTGCTACTAGATTGTAAACATGTCACTCATCACATGAAGTTTTAATACTGAAGTACAATGCGGAATCACAGTTGGCTGATTAGGATGTACATTTTAGAGTTTTTATTTTTAAGCCTAAGCATACGGTTGTAGTGTTAGTTACCATGGCAACACCAACCATCTCTGTGAGACCAAAAAGCCAGGATTAATCCCAGTTACCTGTCTCCTGCTTCGTGTGAAAAGGTCCTGAAAATATTGTTATCATAGATTTAGTTGTTCTTTTTAATCCATATATTAACAGACCTGTCAGTGTATGGCAGTGTGGATGCAGCTGTGTTTACATGTTGTTCATGGATTGTGAGCATGGCAGCATGAGGAATCAAACCCCAGCACACTCCTCATTAATCATTATTCTGTTGTGGAGGTTGTTAAAAAAAAAGCCAAACTCAGGGGAACAGAGCTGGGAATTTCCAAAAAGTGACATTTAACAAGACTTGGCTCATCATCTGGTGTACTTCCCCAGGGCTGTCTAAATTACAAATGTCAAGACAGTAGCCTAGCTGCCCAGGGTCTTAAAGCCCAGACCTTCAGATTTAAAGTTTGACGCTGCGCTGTCCTGACCATTTGAAATCTGTGCCCTCTCAGTCCTGCTCTCCTTCAGACCTTATACACTAACGAGTGGGTGTTTCAGTCTGATCTTTGATTACTGAGAATGAAACAGACACTGTTTGAGGCCCTGCATAAAATATATATGAACTTTCAGGCTTGAAATCAGAATTTCTTTTAAATATTGCTACTTTTTATAAATCCAGGCTCATTACATGTCTAAGATTTTGGGTTGAAAGGAGACAGAAGTAAAATTCAGGATGTGAGATGATAGGCGACGTTTACCTCTTATCAACAGGGAGTTTTTGGTGCTCTGTGTGTTTTACATGAGCAGGTTCTTCCCAGCCGGCCCAGTTAACCGAGGTTTATGCAGTACTTGGAAATATTTTTGGGTGTTAAATCAGCGGATGAGGAAGTAAATGTGACTAGACTTGGAGAGGGGATAGACCAGGGGACACCACAACCTCAGAGACACGAATCCTCTCAACTGATCCTATATAAGTGCTGAAAAAAGACCAAGGAAATAGTTACATCATATCCTGTGTACTGATATATATGCAGTACTTCAAATAAATAGCATATGGATGTTAAACATGTGACATGTCATCTCCTCGATGTTTCCGGCTCTCTGAGATGGTTCCCACTTATTGATTGGCACTTGTATTGACACACAAGCTAAACTGACCTAACACATGACCAATGGAACAGCACTACTCATAGAGCAGAATGGATTTTTCAGAGTTACATAATGAAAAAAACAAGTTAACTAAATGTCGGCTGTCAGACTGAATTACCAGAGAGACAAGCCATGCCTGTCAAAAATAAAATGAATCATGCTCACTCATTCTCCTGTCAATATTTTGTTTCACTTCAGGGATCATTTAAAATGTTAGGTATAACCAGGCTAATGGTGTAGCTCCAGAGATGAGCTTCCTTCTTTATAGTAGCTTTTGATTGCACTTCCTCAGCAGGTGGAGTTTGTCCAGTTTTCATGGAATTGCATATGTTCAGATTTCCATTTTTCTGAGGACCTTAATGAGGTCTCATCCATGTGAGCTACTAAAAGTTCTTAAACACACAGTACTACAACTTCTGCCACTAGGGCTCTCAATCAAAACTATGACAAAAGACAGTGTTGGGTGATGTCATGAAATAGTGTGGGATCGTGGGAGTTGTTGTCTTCACCACCTTCTCCTGGTTTGGTTCCTTCATTGTCAGTGGTTCAGGAAGACGACGAGAGACGAGACGTTGGGGAAGAGTTGGAAGCTGAGATTGCTGTTATCCTTTCTTTTGGTTGTTTCTCTGATAACTTACAAAGCTGATGTTCATGAGGTTTTTACCAGCAGCTGAATTATCCACAGAGGTGTCCTCTTCTCCATAACAAACAGACCAGGGGATTAAGACCGGTACAAACACCAAATAAAGAAGTTTCACTCCGTGATTCACAGATTCACTGATGCAGTTCAGCAGACACAGGACATCTCCAGCAGCTGAGCTGTCTAACATTAGGTCAGCTTTTTTCTCTGATAACTTTAGATCCAGACATCCGATGACTAAAATCCTAACAACCAACATCTAAAAAGTGTTTTTTAAAACTGGATAAAAGTCAGTTTGACTACCTCTGGCAGACAGCCATAACATGGACATGTTCACATAGGTCTGTCATTGACAGGTGACCAAATGTCACGTACCGTTACCATGATTAACATCATGTATTTCTCAAAGTTTGAAAATTGCCTGAAACATTTGCATAATAATAAGAACAAAACGCAAAAAAAATTGAATTTGGAAAAGTTACATATTCTAACTTTAGCTTTTATTGTGCAATAAGATTGAAAGCTCCAGAACAGCCACTAAATAGACCTGGAGTGAGATTTTTTTTTTTGTCAACTACTGTTTTCAAGGTCAAAAAATAAACTTTCACTTACTCCTGTTTTAGTTTTATTTTCCAAGAAATTCATCTTCATCCTTTTGGTGTCTGTATAGAGCCACTGGTCCAGCATTGTCTGTCTGGCTCACCTGTGTAATACTACGTGGACAGTGCTGTAATTCAGTATTACTAATATGGTGGTGACCAGATTTGCTGTTTCACTAAAACCTCATGTAACAAGATGGATTTTGTATAAATACTCACAAAGCGAGACAACAGATGACACAATATAAACTGTTCAGCTTCTGAGCAGCAGGCCATTGTGTGTCCATTCCATCTTTCACAGCCTTTCCACATAAATTCCCAGCTTTTCACTGGCTGCATCCACAGGGGAAAAAAAACAGTCAGTCATTAGAGTCATCACCAGTCTGAGATATCAGATTTAGTAAGTGGAAAGAAACACACTGAGGTGCTGCTAAAATTTAGTTCATCGCTTACTCAGACCAGTTTAAAGATCCTCTGGAAACATCTCGAGCACAATTCCCTTCAGTGTCACACCTCGTTCTTTTGTCGTGTTGTGATGTCGCGTCCAATCTGGGCGCCGTCTTATTGGACCTTGTGGGCCTAATGAGCGAGGTGATGTCACCAGTGGACTGTGCAGTGATGTAATGAAACTTGGATTCTGTGACACACCAAATACTTGAGAAGGGAGAAAGCGTGATTACCCTGACATGCACTAAAGCGCTGATAGTAATGCTGCACAGATTAGCCTCTGGCTGTTTTATTGATGATTTATTGAAAATATCACATTTGGAAGAGACACTGTGTCAACTCAGATTGTCTTATAACAGCTTTCTAATTAGCTTGACCTGAAAAGGTTTAGATTTTGAGGAATTTTGCTAATGACTTTTGTAAATTTATGAGCTGCATTGCTGCTGCATGAAGTAAAGCTCCTCAACATGTCGACTGAAGAAGGTGGATTATGTGAACAAGAGTCACAGCTGTGCTGGGCTTTTCTACAATCCAAATTACCCAGCAGTTCTTTCAAGTACTGAATTATTCATTTTTGTGAAACAGCGCCAGTATCATTATATTATAATCACAATTATCATCATCCTCAAGCTGGAGAGGGAACAGGTGGCTATTCCTCCAGTTTCTGATATTTTTGATGAAAAACATAAGCCATTCACAGATGAAGCCTGAGAGTTGTTCTGTGGGTTGTGGTTGAAAGCTCAGAAAAAAGTTAGTCAGTATACTAAGTTATAAAGACTTATATTCTACTATACAGACATAGACAGTCTGTATTGATATATCAGTGAAGTAAAGTAATATTGTTGCAGAAGCATCAGCCCGTCATTGCGTTTTGCTTTGATTGGTTGAAGCTAAAGTCTGGCTGATTTTGAGTCATTTTATCTGTGCTGACATAGGCTCAAAGTTAAAGGTTTGGAAAATTACTGGATGCTAAAATTTGTTGCAAACATTCATGTCCTTGTCAGGAGGAACTGTAATCCCATACCTTTTAAATGTCCCATATTTCACACTTTCCCAATGTTTTATTTGAATTTGTGATTTTCACAAGAAGACATTTGTGGTTTTTAGTACTAAAAACCATGTCAATGTAGTTTTACATCTCCTCTCTCAGGCCTCTCAGGGTGTTTGTGTCTGAGGGTGTTTGTGTCTGATTGTGCAGCGTTTCCTCCATATCTTTCTGTCTCATAGTTGCTAGCTCATTGTCAGAATGGCGGCTCTGTGTTGTGTCGTTCATAAAGTAAAAAAAAAAAAAAAAAAAACAAAGGTTGGATAGTGGGTCTTAGGGCTTTGGGCGAGGCTGAGAGTGGCGACTATTTCATTATGACATCACAAAGTTACAGAAGTCCTAACAGCTCTTTTTAAGACTCAGTTTCTGAATACAGGCTGTGTGCATTACTCTGTGGACTGAGAACTTTGATACTTTTACAGTATTAATATAGAAGCTAGACCTGCTTTATGATCAACAGACATGGAAATCTACCTTTATACAATATGGGACCTTTAATCTTGAGCCATCATAATGTAAAAGGTTTAATTTGTCCTTCTGCTACTTTGGTTCATAAACTGTTAAACTAATGACATTGCCATCAACCTACTTTTGTACCTAGTGCTAATTGCAAAATATTCTAATAACAAAAATAAAAACATGAACTTCTTAACATTATCGCTTTGAGCTTATTAGCATGCTGACATTGGCATGGCATTTGGCACAAATAACAGATGAGTCCACATCCTTAAAAAGTTGTTTGTTGACTTACTCTTTTTTTTTAATTCTTTTTTCACAGTCATCCAAGTGATTTAAAACATCGTTTCCACCGCCACCACTCATCCAGCAGTCTTCACAGCAGCTTCAATCACAACCACGTCCATGACACCAGTCTGCCGCTGGTGGCTGAAGAGCATGATGAACACCAGGATAACAAAGGGCCGGTGTACGACCCCAAACAAGACGTGTTTGTCAGCCTGTTTGTAAGTTGTTATTCCTTAGTCTTGAGTGCTTTGTGTCAATCTCAGAGGGAGGTGACAGAGATCTGAGAGGTATGAGATATGGGTGATGATAGACTGAGATGTAGTTGAAACACTGCAGGCTGACAGCGCAGTGAATACAATTTACCCAAGCCAAAGTAGGTGATTAACTAGTTTTGACAAGAACCCACTTGGATAATTGAACTCAGCTATCTAAATGGATGGAGATAAAAGCAGCAGTGAGCTGTCTTGTTCTAGTTTATGGTTTGCATTAAGTTCTAAGAGTCAGCAGTAAGCATAGATTTAAACATGATTACACTAAAGTCCTGATGTGAGGCCTGTGGCTCTTGCATTGTTCTTTGAAACACCCCTCCATGAGGTCAGAAGTCGCGTAGGTAGTTCTTGAAGTTGGAGAGAGCGAGCCTCCCTGGGCCACATGTGTTGAATTATGTTTTTAGTCAGCTTACAGGTGTTTCCAGTTAATGCTTCTTGATGCATTAACTGTGAAACCTTAATGTTCCCCGTGGCTTAAAATGTTGGCAAATTTAAAGCAGCCTATCAAAAAAATTCTCCTCAGACATAAAGAACCAGTTGTGCAGTTGTGTAGTTCAAAATGAATTGCATTAGTAAAGTATTGTTCATACATGTTGCTATCCCCACAATAATTCCCACATTATTGGTCCCATGTTACATTATGGTGTCACATCACGTTGGTCGGAGCAGTAATGTGAATAATCTTTTTACTGGTCTTCCTCCAAGAAATCTCTCCACCCTCTGCCTCCTGAGAGCCATCCAGCTGCGGCGAGGTCCATGAAACTGCTCGCCAAGATTCCCAAAGATGCTGAAGCTGTCATCGTTTTAGTTGGTAAGCTCTGGGAGTTTTGACAAAGTAGATTAGTTACAGAAATTATGTTTTTTTTTTTTTTTTTTTTATAAATGCTAAGAGATGAATCTGCTTGTTGTAGATTCTCCATTAGTTTCGGCCTCAAAAAGTTAAATTACATCAATAATCACCATTATTGTTTCATATTCACTGCTAACGGCATCCTACTTCTTTGTATTCTGATCAGCTTTCACCTTTGCTACAGTTTAACACTGCTGTTAATGTGAAGTCAACACTTCTGCAGCTGCTGAACTGTAAAGCTGCTGGACGTCTTGATGTGACATTAACAGCAAATTATCACTACAGCACTATTTAATCCTGGTGTTTATTATATCACAACAGGCCAATAGTCAAGGTGCAATCACAGATTCTGCTCCTAATGTGGAGCTGTGGAAAAATCACTAATTATTATTTTACTATTTCTTTTCCTGTCAGGCTGTGTGGAGTTTCTGGAGCAGCCAGCCATGGCCTTTGTCAGGCTGAACGATGCCGTGCTTCTGGAGTCGGTGCTGGAGGTCCCGGTCCCTGTTCGCTTTCTTTTCGTCCTACTCGGTCCCAGTCAGTCCAACATTGACTATCATGAGATTGGACGTTCCTTCGCCACTCTCATGTCCGACAAGGTATGTGCAACATTTTCCTCATTTCAGATTCCTATAAATGCAAATGGGATACTAATTATCCCCATCAGAGTAACTAAGTGATAGATATTTGGATATTTTACCATTGATTAAAAAATAAAATAATCACTGATATTTTTATGTTGTCAAGCCGAAACTCAATAGTGTATCTAAATCTGTAGAAAAAAAAGTTTGTTTTCACATACAAGGAATTTGCTTTGGTGTTTTGCTGCATAACAATAAACATAGTAAGAAGAAAATGTATAAAGATATTGCAAAAGCAAGTACAGCAAGCCAGATAGCCTGAATATAAATAGAACATTTTTCTCAAATATTTACAATAAAAATTTGAAAAACATAATAAGAAACAAATAAATATGTACAATGTGCATTATAAATGGGGGAATGTGCAATAGTGACAACGTCACATGTATCTTGAATTTCTCTTCTTTCTGCTGCTGACATCCAGTTGTATTTTGTTGTAGAACTTCCACGAGGTGGCCTACTTTGCTGACGACAGACAGGACCTCCTGAACGGTATCAATGAGTTCTTAGACTGCAGCATCGTCATTCCACCCTCAGATGTGGCGGGCAAAGACCTCCTGAAGACGGTGGCTGACTTCCAGAAGCAGATGCTGCGCAAGAGGAAGGAAAGAGAGCTCAAAAAGCACCACTCCTCCTTTGGATTGGTGCAGGACAACAAAGGTGCTTAGTCAAGTCTGTAAAGAGGCTTTTCCAAACCACATGTGCAATTACAGTTTGAGGGAGGGACTTCCAACATTATTTCTGCAATGCAAACACAAGTTTCTTCAGCTAGAAATCATTTTGCAAAATCAGTGCTATTGTACCTTTTAGTAGTTTTACAAATGACATGATACCATCAGTAAACAAAGCACTGGTGCGAGAAGGAATGAATCAGTTAGAGCTTCAATTATTATTAAGTTAATCGATTAGTCAATCAAAACAGAATTAACTGCCTACTATTTTTGATAATTGTTGTGAATCAATCAATTTTTTTGGTTCTCTAATGTGAGAATGTGTGGTCCTTTTCTTGGTCTTACACATATTTTCAGCTGTGAATTAATACACATTTGGTGTTCTTGGGAGAATTTAAAGTGATAATTGAGGTTGTTTGACGTGGAGCTGTGTGAGGTGCTTATCCATAGTCAGTATAGTAGAATATAGTTAAAGTATAACCTGGAGTAGATTTGGATCAGTGTGCTCTCAGTTTAGAGAAACAGCAGGAGCACCAGCACAGACACTGAGTGATGTGCTGCTGTGGACGTGCATGTTCTCCCGGCTGCCTCTCTAAACTTGTTAGCACACTGATCTGAATCTACTGCACTGACTATAGATAAGCACCTCTCACAACCCCACGTCAAATAATCTGAACTATCCTTTTAAGGTAGAAGGACTGTGTATGATTGATGAGGAATAGGACATATGAGGCCTTAAATACATATAATCCTTGTTAGTTAGTTTTGCTGAAAATATAGAAAGTTGCAAGTGTTTCTCTTTGCCTGTGATAGTGAGGTGTAGTCTTCCTTTTTAGATTTTAATGGCGTTACAGATTGTGTCTTTTAATGTTAACTGTTGACTTTTATCGTTTTAGCGTTATTATTATTATTATTGTGATGAATGGTAGTTTCTTTATGTAATGGAGGCTGTCTCAAACCCCCTAGAGGTGAGTCCAGAGGAGGAGGAGGAGGGAGACCAGGAGGTGGACCCGTTAAAGCGCTCAGGGATCCCATTCGGAGGCCTGATCCACGATATCCGCCGCCGCTATCCACACTATGTCAGTGACTTAAAAGATGCCGTGGACATGCAGTGCGTCGCTGCCGTCATCTTCATCTACTTTGCAGCACTGTCGCCCACTATAACCTTCGGAGGCCTGCTGGGTAAACTGAAGCTATAAACTGCATGAGCAAAATTTGATCCCATGTCATTTTGATAATTATGTTATTAAGATGTTTTTATGCATACAGGAGAGAAAACAGAGGGCATGATGGGAGTGACTGAGCTTATCGTTTCAACTGCAACTCTTGGAGTTATATTCTCGCTGCTTGCTGGTCAGCCGCTTCTCATCATTGGCTTCTCAGGACCCTTACTGGTGTTTGAAGAAGCCTTCTACAAGGTACTTGACCTTTGCGACACAGACATGTAATGAATGCATTTTAGTACACACTCAGTTTATCACACACTGCAGATTTCCAGTTTTGTTTTCCCTGAACATGTGACTAATGTCAATGTCTTTTCACTCAGTTCTGTCAGGCTCACGACTTTGAGTACCTGACTGGTCGGGTATGGATCGGGTTTTGGCTCATCTTCATTGTCCTGGTGATTGTTGCAGCAGAGGGCAGCTTCCTCGTCCGCTACATCTCACCCTTTACCCAGGAGATTTTTGCTTTCCTCATCTCCCTCATCTTCATCTACGAGACTTTCTCAAAGCTCATCAAGGTAACTGCTTCACATATAACACAACTCGCTGAGCTCCAGAAGAATTTGGACAGTATAACATATTTTTTGTGAGGCCAGCCTTGTAAACGTGAATGTCTGTGACTGACTGACTGAGTGAATGATGGAGTTACACCATTTGTCAGCCAGCTGACTGTTGTTGAGAGTTTCATCACTGGTCGTTGCTCTTTCAAGTAGTCTTGCTGTCCTGATTTTAAGCAGGAAATATGAAGAGAGAAAGACAGTCATAACAGGTACAGAAACTAGGATCAGTGGAGACCAGGATTAAAGTTGGAAGGAGGCAGTAATGCAACATGATGGATGCCAACTGCCGTAAAAGCCCCAAAGAAGAAGGAGAAAAAGAAACAGTGTTGCCAAACTTAATGCCTTTGTTGCTAGATTCCCAGACTTTTCAATGTGATTGAGCTTCTAACTTTCCGTCTAACTTTCTATCTAAGTGACCTTTTCACAAGTAAATATAGTCAAAATCACACCACAGTCTTTGTCTTTAACTTATGTGTTTGGTTATTTTGTCAGATGATGTCGTGGTTATATAATCAGGATTTTAGCAGCAGCAGAGCAGAAGCTTGGAAATGGCTTAGAAGTGACTGCTGGTTAACATGTAGTCTTAATGGGCCATGTCTTAGTCACTGTTTCATGCTTGTTCCGTTGTCTGACAACAGAAACAGAAAAACATAGAAATGAGAACAGCTTTATTGTGAATTCTGCTGCATTTAAATACTCTAAATGTGAGTACAGAGTAAGAAAGAAGTAAACAGATAAAGGGCTGAAACCGACTGACACTAGGCAGAATGAAAATACAACGCAGTCTAGCCATGTACTAGGTTTTCACCTAGTCTTGTTACGCATGCATGATGCATGTTGCATGAACAGTGTTTCTAAATGAAGTTACAACATTCAAGACTCAGATTTAATCCTTTCTTTCTGCTATCTGCAAAACGCGCTTCCAGTCAGTCAGTGGAGAATAAATTAAATCTCTCGTCTCTCGTCTCCAGGTGTTTAAGGAACATCCACTGATGGCAATGTACCCCAGTGACTTCAGCCCAGCTACTGGGCTTCAAGATGAGATTGACCCCATCTACAACCAGCCCAACACTGCTCTTCTCTCTCTGGTTCTTATGATGGGCACTTTCTTTGTTGCTTTCTTCCTCAGGAAGTTCAGAAACAGTCGATTCTTAGGTGGCAAGGTAAAGTTTTAAGAACCTTTAACTTAAACTGTGAATGCCAGGGTAATAGTAAATTGTGGATGTTGTTATGTAGAGGAAAAGTGGACACATCGATAATGTAATTCACATTTTTTTCATAGAAGAAATAGAAGATTTTGTTCAACACAGTTTAAATCAATAATATTGATTCATCCGTCAGTGGGTGTTTCTCTTTAAACTGAACATGAAGACTTTCTTTGGCTTGTTTGTAGTCAACCACTGGCTTGTGATCTGACGTGTGCTGATCATTGACTTGATTTAATTTATGTTTGGTTCCTCAGGCCAGAAGAATTATTGGTGATTTTGGCATCCCCATCTCAATTCTGGTTTCAGTGTTTGTGGATTACTCTGTTACTGACACTTACACACAGGTAAATACACTGTCAGTCTCTTGAGTCACAGCAGCATTTCGAATTTCATTTTATTACAGTTCTAATAATTCAGTGCCTTTTTCTTATCTGCTTTCAGAAACTTGATGTGCCGTCGGGCTTTTCTGTCACATCCCCAGACAAGAGAGGTTGGTTCATCAGTCCCTTTGGGGATAAGCAGCCCTTTCCAACCTGGATGATGGGAGCAAGTATCGTACCTGCGCTTCTTGTCTTCATCCTCATCTTCATGGAAACTCAGATCACTTCGTATGTAGACTATGATTATTACTCTGTAGAATTTTTGTGTAGAAAAGTAATGTATACTAACTGTAACCTTTACGAAATTTCTACCTTTTAAACATTTTCTCGTCATTCCTCTCTCAGATTGATAGTCAGTAAGAAGGAGCGTCGCCTGGTTAAAGGATCAGGTTTCCACCTGGATCTACTGCTCATCGTCATCCTGGGTGCCATCTGTCCCCTTTTCGGCCTGCCGTGGCTCACCGCGGCCACGGTGCGCTCTGTCACCCATGTCAACGCACTCACAGTCATGAGCAAGGCCACGGCACCTGGTGAAAAGCCCATGATCCAGGAGGTGAAAGAGCAGAGGCTGACCGGGCTTCTTGTGGCTGTGCTCGTCGGTAAGAGGGAAAAGGGAGGATTGGAAGGACTGCTCTTTACTGGGTTTGGGGAAAATAACATGCCACTAACTCCAGAATTAAAATCAAAATTATGTTAACATTACATTTGCTAAACCCGTCCTCATCCTAACTAAATCTTACAACTGTGTTGCCTGTCAAAGTATGTTTTTCTGTTGTTAGCATCCAAGGTTTTAGTTTTAGTGTCAATCTTTAAACTTCACCCTACCTTAGGACCCTTATGGTTCTTATTTCAATCAAATCAACTGTGAACATTAAAAAGTCAGCAGGAGACAGATCTGAGCCAACAAGCAAAGTTTTAGCATTAGCTTTTGCTAGCTACAGCTTTAAAAAAAACTCTGCCAGTGACAGTAGTTTTCAGCCAAAGTCATTTTTGGACTATTGTAAATGTTTTTCTTAATTCTTTGTTTCTTAGTGTCTTGTATTGTGTAGTTGTGTAGTTGTGTTGTCTTTGCTCTTGATGGTGTTTTTGTGACTGCTTCTTGTTCTCAGGCCTCTCTTGAAAAATAGATTTCAATCTCAATGAGTCTGCCTGATTAAATAAAGATTAAATAAAGATGAAAATGAAAAGCTTGACGGGCAAAGCAGCAATAACCAAGGGGATTGTGGCTTACTGGTTGGTGTAATGCTCCTTCTGAGTACCATAATTAATCTTTGTTTTATCTTTTTAATTTTTTTTTTATCTGACTTGTTGAATTAATGAAGATTCTACAAAACGTGTCTTAAAAGCCGTTTTCTCATTAGAATTAACATTATATAAATCACATCAGTGCAAAAACAGAAATAACACATCTGAAACAAGCTGTAGAGAAAGAAGAATCTCAACTATTTCCACAACAATTACTCTCATTCGTTTTGAGGCTACAGGGATTATATTTTTCTACAGCATTAATTACAGTGGTGGGGTTTCCAGGCAAGTGATTGTTATGATAGACAGTAGGTACAGAGTGGCACCTCTGCAGCTCCTGCATGTCTAGACATTCATGAAGTAGGAATAAGCCCATGCAACATCTTAAAATGATTTTACATGCTGTTTACAAACCGTCTGAAACCATAATTTCTGTTAAATTCAAAATGCAGTGTCATGGCAACATTGTTTTCATCCACTGACTAGTTCTACTTTTCCAGCAGAATATCTTGTTTCAGTTAAGGTAGGGTTCCCAAAGTCGTCTTAAGTATAGTTTGATCCAGTTTGGGTATACAACCTCAGTGAGTCATGATGATTGTTGAGCTTTTGTTTGATTGAAATGCTGTTTGGATTAGGAATAAGACTCTTGGATTAGCCCAACCAAGGCATCTGAACAGTGAGTATGTTTCAAATAAACAGCACTGACAGTGTGTTTGTCATGAAGGCTGTTCCCTTGTTGAATGAATAATTCTCTCCACAGCTGCACATTAGTGTGCATGTGAGTGTTTCAACAACAGTAATATCATGTGAAAACCTGACCTTTAACCCCTCTCCACCCATCAGGTATGTCTATGGTGATGACAGATGTGCTCCGCCTCATCCCTCTGGCCGTGCTCTTTGGTATCTTCCTGTACATGGGGGTCACGTCTCTGACGGGCATCCAGCTGTATGAACGCATCACACTCATGGTCACGCCTGCCAAGCATCACCCTGACCACATCTACGTCACCAAGGTAACACAAGCAACGCTGAATGTTTACATGCCCTCGTCTTGTGTTATTAGTGGTGAGGTGGGAGAAGCCAAACCCAGCAGAGTGGTCACTGCAGCGAAGTCCAGGCTGCCAGAAACCAAAGGGGGTTCATCTTGAAGTCTGAGTTAACTCAGTCAGTGCAGGAATAACAGAGTGGCTGGAGTGTTGAGGAGTCAAAGTCATAACAGAGCAGGATATAACAGACACCTGAAAAATGGCCGACTCGACAACATAACGTTTACATGCACACCAGTGTTCTGGTTTTGAGTATCCTGATCATTCAGATCCCTTCATACATGACACATGAACATTATCCAGGTTTTCCTCAGCAAGTCTCCACCACATCCAGCAAATGTGTCATTTCTGCACCAACAGAGACATTTGTGATTAAGTGTTACAGTTGAAGATAAGTAACAGTTTAGTTTCGGGCTGCCTGGTCACTGCAATTGCACTATCCTGTATTACTGGTGTCAGACTTTAATTTCAATCTGGAAATCCTCATTACATCATCATGTTTGTCATTTTATTATTGTTTTACTGTCTAACTGCTATCTAACTTGAGTTGAGAGAATAGACAGAAATACTGGATGAGCTGTTTGGTTTCTTTGGAATGCCTGTGTGCATTGGAGAACTCCAGCTAGCATGTTTGTGTTTCTCACAACTGCAACAGAGGCTTCTTTCTGAAACCAGGATATTGTGTTACCATGAACAACCAATTACCAAGATACCTCAGAAATCATTATCAAAATCAGAATCAGGATACTAGTGGGTATGTAAACACAGATATGTGGTGGGAGGAGGGTAAAATTAAGATGCAGTTAGGTGTAAAAAAAAAAAAAAGAGAGAGAGACATGAAAAACAGATTTTGAAGAGTGGGTTTAATATAATATAAACAAGATACAACAGTTAACAACAATATGATAATGGTGGTAATAATAATAATAAAAACAATAATAATTAATAACAATATATTGCACTTTTCAAAAACAAGTGCTGTGAATGGCTGCTGACCCCTACAGAGCTTGTGGTACAATAGAAGCCATAATCAGACTTTGGTTCAGACAGACAAAAGCATTGCCTCCTCATTTATTTGTATGAGCTGCGCTGGTTCACTTGGGGGGTGGGGGGCATTGGCCAATCAAATACATGCAAGTGTCACGTTCCTGGTAGATGACTTTATAAAGTGAATGCCATATTTCTACTGTTTACCTCACGATCGTAGTGACAAAAGACAAGCTCATTGTCAACGTTTCAGCTTTCCAGAGTTGATCCTGTCTCATAGTAAATATTATAAACAACTGTGCTGTGTTTTGGCATCTGATCAGCCCTCAAACTCATGGATCTGTTGCACAAACCAGTAACAATATGCCCCCACACAGGCTGTTTTCAGTCTGTCAAAATCACCTTATGTTTTACAAGCCAGTATCAGTGGTTTTATCTTGTGGATTTAAAGTTTAAAATAACTGGATGAAGATTTTAAGTTTATTCCTTGAAAAAAAGAGATTCATTTAATCTCCCTTTTCACATTTACAGAAATGATTAGATGCAGGATTTTACCACTAGATGGAGCCAAAAACATGTAAAATTTTCATTACGCAGAGGAGCAGTTCGGGAATGAGTGTGTTGAATGTGTCTTTGAGTATCTCTGTGTGCACGCCTGTGTGTCTGCGCTGTGGTCCATGGTCTTTTGGTTTTCTACCCATTAACCACCGTGTGTGTTGCTTCAGGTGAAGACATGGCGAATGAACATGTTCACCATCATTCAGCTGGCGTGCATTGTGGCTCTGTGGGTAGTGAAGTCTACTGTGGCCTCCCTGGCGTTCCCCTTCGTCCTCATCATGACGGTGCCGCTGCGCCGCCTCATCCTCTCGAGGATCTTTGAGGAGCGTGAGCTCCAGGCGGTGAGTTGGGTAGCAGAGGCTGTCCAGGAATGTTTGAATCTGTGCCACAATCATTTGATCCCACATAGCTTCAGTAGACTTATTTTACAGCAAATTTAACATTGGATGGATGTTGGCATGTTTTTATATCTGTCTAAAACCAACATTTCTTAAAGAAATGCTACAAATGAGCTTCACACTCAACATTCCTGATGATTTTCTCCTATGTGATCATGGACAGATTTCTCATCCAAATATTTTCAGATGATATGCAAATATTTCTTTTTGCTCTGGGTTCTACCCAGAAAAAGATTCACGGTCCATCGTGAAGCCAGGCTTCATGTTTTCTTGGTTTGATCTCCTGAACCCATACATGTCATCACTGTCAGATTAAAACCTTCTATTTCCAAAATGTCAACTTCCTCAGGAGCTAGAATAAACAGCTTTGTTCTTAACTCGACCACCATTTGTGTTGTGTTCATCCAGAGGTCTCATGAACTCAAGGCACCGTAAAACGACCTTAACCACTGAATGAAATGAAACTTGAAAATTGGACGTCCATGTTATCAGATTCCTCAACCCTCTGAGCTTCATTCTTATATACGCAAGGTTACTCAAGGTTACACAAGGTTAGTTTTTACAAACAAACTAAGAGCAGAAATCATAAAGTCATACAGACTGACAGGTAACCCATTGATTGGACAGTTCTAATGATGACATTCTGCACCATCAAGCTGGACAGCGTGTACCCATGTGGATGAACCAAACTTTCACTTTAATGCTCCCTATATGGTTATTTATCGTTTCTTGTGTTCACAAAGAACTCATAAAGAAATAATTATGACACTGTTGGTTGAGACTGTCATTGTACCTCATATGTCATAAATAGTGATGAACACAGGGAAAGGGGACAAAAAGGAGACATTCTGTGCTATGATATTGTGGGGATAGTTAATGTGTGATAGCTGCATTTTATACATATTGACATTCAAATTTGTGCATATGTATAGGCTATACACTGCTTATAAAGCTGATGAGATTGCACTCATAATGGAATAGTTTGACATTTTTGGAAATATGTGTATTCACTTTCTTGCTGAGAGTGAGATGAAGAGGTTGATACCACTCTAATGTATGGGTGCTAAATATGGATGGAGCTACTGCACATTTGTTGTTTTACAGTTTTTGTATGATGAAATAAATCTGATGTAATGTGTTAATTCATGAGCTTTAAAGGTGGATTTTGTTATCTTTGGAAAGAGCTTTGCTGTTTCCCACTGTCTTTATATTAAACTAGGTTAGCCGTGTGCTGGTAGTGGCTTCATACTTAGAGAGTTGTGAGTAGTATCAATCTTCTCAGCTAACTCTGGGCAAGAAAGCAAAGAAGCGTATTTCTCAAAATGTTGGGCTTTTTGTAATTAGCAGATTAAACAGTAGTTTAGCTGTTGAATTCCTGCATAAATAACATCAACTATGCTAAAATGCGCCAGGATTGGCCATGAAGTGGACA
The DNA here is from genome assembly GCF_002260705.1 of Seriola dumerili. Taxonomy (NCBI): domain Eukaryota; kingdom Metazoa; phylum Chordata; class Actinopteri; order Carangiformes; family Carangidae; genus Seriola; species Seriola dumerili. Next base: position 2,123,918 of record NW_019174307.1, on the reverse strand, counting down.
GAGACCGGATTTTTCAAATGGTCTCGTCCACACCAGAATTCAGTTGACAGCTCACTGGCCAAAAGCTCTAGTGCTGGTTTAGTGTTTCCTAACTGTGACCTGTTCAAACTTTGAATGAAACTGATATAATAACAAATATAATTTGTCTTTTTACAGCTGGACTGTGACGAAGATTCTCCCAACTTTGATGAAGACGGACGAGATGAGTACAACGAGATCCACATGCTTGTGTAGATTTAAAGTGGACCCAGCCAACAGGACTTCTTCCATTCTCCAGCTCCGAACAGTCAGAGTGAGCCTCTTTGGAAACCTCGGCCGTGACAAAGCCAGAGAGGAGCTACCATGAAGGTGTTTGTAAAATATACAAAAGCTATAGCTGGATAAAAACTTCTTAGCATTGTTTATTCCAGTTTTTTTTTTTTTTTTTTTTTTTAAAAAGAGCACACCTAATGTTAGATCTCTGTGGTAGTAGTGGTGTTGTGTCAACCTCCCCGAAGATGTTCTGTCAGAGGCCAGCGAGTAGCTCTGAGCACCCCACCTGAAGTGGAAGATGCAAATCTAGCAAAACAACCTAATTTACACGAAGACTTAACCCAACTTTTTATCCTTATCTATCCCTTTATTTACTCTGCAGGTTCTGGGCATAAGTGCAATGATGATGGTGACCTCTTGGGCTACAGCAGACTGAATGATTTAGACTAATTTAGGCACTGAAAGTGGGAAATAGGGTCAATTTCCTTTCATTTTGTTTCATTCAGGAAGTGGACTTTCATCAAAATGTATTATTGTTCAGGTGAATTGACCCTAAATCTCAAAGCCCTGAAAGAATCCCACTGCCTTCGTAATTTAGCAGCCTTTTCCCTTTACACTGCCGATAGGTTGCAGTGATGTGCAAGCAAGGAGTTGAGTAGTCCTTTTCCTTTCTGTAGAGATTTTTAGTAATGAGCACTTTGACTGGATGAAAGTTCACTTTTGTCACTGCCAGCTTGAGCTCCCTGGCACACAGCCTCCTCTCTAAAGGTAGTCTCCCCCTGAAACCAACACCCCTGCAGATGCTTTCTTCTCGGGGTGATATCGTACTTTGTTACGTGTTTAATGCCCAACATACCAGTCCACTGACCTTATTATTGTGACCTCGGGTGTATAACTAAATAGCTAACATGGTCTCAACCTTATTTTTCTACTTTGTTCTATTTATTATGTGTCCTTTGGACTCAATGCCAACCCAGATTCTCAGTGACGTTTAGACTCCAAACAGCTTAAACTGCTATAAGAGTTAGCATAAGGTAAAAATAACATTGTGTAGGTTGACACGCTCAAACAGAAAATTTGTGTATTCATCCATTCTTTCATCCTCTCTGCAAGATTTCCACAGCCTGGTGCATTTTTAACAGATGTCATGAATAATATAAAAACACACTTGACTGGGAAAGCATAGAAACTAAGCAAACACACACAAGTACTAAAAATGCTGGGGAACAGTTGAGTGTTGGCAGAATGTATGAATGATGCATTGTACAGTAAGACTGTGAGCTTGGAATTATAATGTACCATCTGTGTTCAGAGTTGTTTTGAAATACCAAGAGATTTAGTTTTCACCTCCAATACTGCGAGCACCATTAAACACTTTTCAGAAACCTCACTTGTGCCACACAGAAACGCACTTTTGTAAGAGCTGCTGTACAAAGAAATGGCACAGAATTTCACTTGATTATTCCGTAACATGTGAGTTGTGCACAGACCCAATACTTAGTCTTGGGAGGACGTTCAGTAAATGTTGTCAGATTTAAGCATGAGGTGGAGAATCAACAAGAAGAAGCCTTGGAGCCTGGATGTTTGTTGGATGATAATCAAGTTTGGCTCAAAATAAAAGAAAGATGTAAGATAAGAAGGATTAGCCAATTCAAAATGCAAGAAAGCTTCTGCATACTGTCACACCTAAAAAAAACAAATCAATATTTAAGCGATAAATAACATTTTCAGAAGTTTGTGCAGAATTCCTCAATCTTCTAACATCTTTCATTTCTGCACTGCATGTGCAGCAACAAAGAAGTGTTAGTGGGGATCAGTAGAGAGACACTGTGTTGCAGCTGAAGAGGTTTCTGTAAATAGCTGGATAGGAAAAAAAAAAAAAAAAAAGAAGTCATCATGTTTTGTTGTATTCACCAGATGGTTTTGTGGCTGCATGTATACAACCGACTCCAAAGCGCGGATAGTGGTATTCTAAAAGTATATCCCATATACTTTTAAGGCTCAGCAGTGTATTAGGATTTATGTACACGCTATTCCACACAACCATGTCCTACATTCCAAGCCATGCAAGAATTTTGTCTCAGGGGAAACTGACCTTCGATCTGTAAATATCGCTTCCCAGCCTTTAGTTTGTTGTCTTTTTGTGTACATAAAGCGGTCAAGGCAATCCAACACTTGCAATGTAAAAAATATATGGCGCACAGTCCAGGCTTTTGTGTTATACAATGGAGAAAAGGAGAGAGAATAATGTGTTTACTCCAGTGAAGTGACATGGACTTTTAACCGTAAATTAACCCCCCCCCCCCGTTGTTCTCTTCAGGCCTCCACTTGAAGCTTCACTTTGATGTGAAGCATACACCTGCTGGAGTGTGTATTTAATTCTGCAGCTCAAAAACTTAATGAGTTATTGAACGTGCTTTACATTAGCACTGCATAGCGGTCTCATTTGTAATTGGCTGTGTTGTTAATGGACCTTTCCAACCACGTGTTTATGTTTCAGGGTTTACAAAGACAAGAATGGATAAACTGAGGGCTAAGATAAATTTTCTCCATTATATTTGGCCCCACTGTTTTCAAGACATTACTGAATGTAAATGTTGGGCTGCCTGTGTTTTCAGATACGTGATTTTCCTGGGGTGACCACCAACAAATTCAAGTGATGATTTAGGGTTAAAGATGTAGATGTGAGTGAACAGGCTCTTAGCCAGGATATTGAAAATAAAAATCCACAAATCATTTTGAAGAGAGATGGCAAAAATGTGTAAAATGTTCTTTTAATATTAATATTTTCTTGTTATCCTTAATTAATTTAGCTGTTTTATTTAAAAAAAAAAAAATCATTTCATTTAAAACAATTATGTCACAGAGAATCACTACATGATTGTTTAAAACCTCTATCGGGAACTAAATCAAACATAAATTTAATTAATCAATTAATTAAAAGATTTAAGGACATAACCCGTCCGTCCTCAATAGTAGCCAGCAGAAAGGTTCCTCTGCTCTTTGTCACACATCCTGTGTTTTGGCAGTTTATATTTCTTTGATGTGAACTCCAACAGAAAGCAGAGTAGTCCTTTGAAGTTAACCTGGGACATCCTTTGGTTATAAGATTTTAATTATGAAACTAACGGGCCTTCAACCACAAAAACGTTGGCAAGCAGTTTGACATTCTCAAGAACTAAAACTCTGTTGAATTTGCTTTTGAAAAATAAGATTTAAAACTGGGTTTTACTTAAAACTTGTTTATGAATATGTATTTATACTCTTACACTGATTAAAGCTTGAATTTGTTTTGTGTTCAATTAACAGTTTGGTCATGAATTAACTTCCGTACATAACCAGCACAAGCTTATAGTTAGTTAATTAAACGCACAACACTTCCAAGGGCAATGTTAGGAGCAACAGATATATGATGGACACCAAGTGTGATTGATCAACAACATTTTGATCTGATAAAGATTAAGCTATTAAAATAAATGTTATTTTAAAGCAGGTAAGAATAATTAAGCAGTCGTTATTTTTTCTTAACCTATACTAAATTAGCCCATTAAAATCTGATGTAAGCCTTGGCACTTAACTTTTCAGTCATAGGGAGCTGGCATCAGTAGGCATCTGCCATCTAAATCCAGTGGAGCTCTGTATTTGCTGTGCTGGTTGACCCACCGTGGTAAAGGAGTCACAGGGGTCTATGTTCTTTATTATCAGAGAATACAAGTCTGTTAAGCCTGTTCAACACGTCCACGTGCTCTTGTTATGACAAGAACTGGTGGGTCTGAGCAGGCCATAGCCCACACTGAGCCGGCGAGCGTATACTTAGCAAAACATCCTTTCAGTATTTACACAAGGGAAAAAAAATGGAATTGTGGGTATTATTTAAGATAATAAAAGGTGTGGTGCTGCCACTCGGTCCTGTCTGGGCCCTGGATGTTGAAACACGCAAGAACAAAAAGGGAAAAATAGTTTTTTTGACCCTCGAAAAGTTCTGCCTCGTCAATGTTTTGAGTTCACCACATTTCGTCGCCTTACACCACCAAAGTAGCAGGACAGACCACCCACCCAAATCTAAGGCTCTGTTATTTTTGAGCCCCTTTAATTCAAGATCATTGGTTTGAGTAAAGGCGTCTGGGCATCTCGGAGCTCTAGCGTATGGAATTGTATATTAGGTTCAACCGTTATTTAACTATAAATCAGATATTTGTGAAACTATTTCTTCTGTTATAAGGTTGGTCAAGCTGATATTCTCAAGATCAATAGAGTTATAGCTATAACTACAGCAATGCCATTACATTTTCTTAAATTGCACTGCATACCAAAGGGTTAGTTCCTTAGTGGGATTATTTTCCTTATTTTGTTCTTAATTGACACATGTTGGTGATCTCCCTTGCTGTAAATAAAATACTATCCTTATAAATGTTATATATTTAATTTTATTTAGTTATTGATTTTTTGGTGACAGAATTATGATGACGCCACCCGGATAGTATTTTTTTTTTTTTTAGTTCTGATATCCATACCACTCATCTAAATATATGGTTTCCATGAAATATCAATATTAATCTCAGAACGCTGTTAAAGCTGCAATAAGCATTTAACATCGAGAGCACAGACGGCAACTCTTCAACAACAAGTCTTGATATGCCATTTCAACTTGTCAAGGAATACTGGTTAATGTACTAGCAAGTAATTGCCTCGTTCCACATCCAGCAGAATCACAACACCATGGCCATCCCATTGGAGTCCAGTATTTTTGTACAATTTGCCTCTGGTGTGGTCCACCAGTTCTTAGGAAAAATGGTGTGTTTCTCTTTGGACTGCTAGACGCTGAATTCTCTTCAATGCCCTTGTTTACTTCGGCTCCCTGTCATGCTGGGCACGTACAACTGCAGATGTAGATGCTGATTCTCAGTGAGATCAGCAGTACTAGCATCCATTTCACATTGTAGTCATTAGATTCAATGTTAAAATTGAACACATTGCTTAATGGAGCTTTACATTGTTTTGATAACACACAGATGGTCTTCAATAGGTCTACACAAAAATCATTTGATGTATTAATCTGATGATTTTATGAAATGCAGTATGTTTGCATTTATTACACAGACTGACACTTGGGTTGTGTGGATACTTGAATAGCAGGTCCATCCTGCTATTGCTGTAAAGAGGTTTTCGAACAACTGTAAAATGTTATTTTTTTGTCTGAAATAAATATTTATTATGTGTTTCAAATACAAACAGAATCCTTCTCTTTTGTCAGCTTAAAAAATTACAATCCTATACAAATGTTTTAGGTAGCCTATCACACTTTGAAGTGAAATGAATGTGTTAAATCATTAAGGTTTTGTTTTTGCCTACTTACCATAAGTGCCAAATGGGTGAGGTTAACCACATAAAACAAAATCATGAGTTCCAGAAAATTCAGATATTCACAGAAAAGTAGTCAGACAGACAAGTATAATTTTCTATGTCTACAGAATAAATGATATGATTTACAAAACCTCATGACACACCCAGCCATAGTGCTGCTGCAGGGATGACGTATTTTTGAAGCCCAACCTGGAGGTTAGCATTTCCCTGCTTCCCTTGACAAAACACTGATGACATTTTTACATTGGCTTTTGAATTACAGCAGAAAATCAGCTCTGTGACAAAAAAAGTGTATGATACTTACATGTTTTGTTCAGTAAGATAAAAACAAATGAATACCACATTTATGATTTTTAGAGCATAAATACAATCGCCAGAAGTAAAAAGCAAATTTTAGGCTATAACTAACCACACCACGGTCACATGACTTCAACGACTGGGGGATTTACCGATTTACTGTATTTCACGTCATAGAATAAAACATGAAAATGTCTTGACCTTATTTCAGTCATCTAACCAAAAACCCATTAAATAATTCATAGGCTTCGGGTGCTAACTAATTTCAGGTTTTTAGGATTCATTCCTGCAGCACTCTATAGAGAGATACAGAACATTTCACATTTGACATTGGAGGAGAAAACACTACTACAACAATAAATGGCTTGACACTTTCCGTAAAAGTCATAGTGCACCTTTGATATTCAACAATTCATGTCTTCATTTGAAAAGGAAAGGATATGAACATATTGAATGATGGAAAATATTGCCCGTAAATCGATACTTTGATAAGTGGAGTGTTATATGTTGGACTCTTTCTGTATATGTGTGGATGCATATATTTAAAGGAAAATTGCAGTGGTTTTTTTAACATATTTTCATAATTGTGGCTGTTCTGACCGTGGGTCACGCCAAGTTCACACTCACCACCTCCGTAGAGATTGCTTAAAACAGCCAGCCACGCAGCTCAAGGGTCAAACAGCTTTACAAATAAACTTTTAAATAACTTTAAAGTTTTAAATGAAATATTTCAAATGCTTGTTTATGAGACTGAAAGCATATACAGAAATTAGCCCCCTGGATTAGCTATTGTTGCTAAATTCATGGGGATCTACTTTCTAGGGTAACTTGCTAACCAAACTAGTCATTGTGTGTATTTGTAATGTGATACTACTGCTCAAACAATAACCACACACTAAATTGAATAATATACAGCCTTTCACATGCAAACAAACCAGCTAGCACAGACAAAAAGCAATCTGAAGCAATTTGGTCAGCCAACAGGGTGGCTAATCCTGGGGGCTACTTTTGATGATTACTTTTCTTCAGACTCAAAGACGTGAAAATGTTTTATGTAAAAATTAAGGTTTATCTGAAAAGATTTATGATTATCACGATGATTTAGTCAACAAATGTTTGGATTTTCTTTGTAGGCCTTCTGGAGGTAGCAAGTGCAAAATTAGCATGATCCCCCAGAACCATGTCTTGGTCAGCTCAGCACATCAGAGCCCCAAAGTGCCCGGCATCTCTATGTTCCAGTTGGTGAGATAAGAACACAAAAGAGTCATTAAGAGTGTGACAATTATAACAGGTGCTATCAACATGATAAGAGTATGGAGTGGGGGGTCGTGGACCTGTCCACACAGTGAAAAGTACGTCTCATGGACATCCAAGAAGACCTTGTCTACCAGAAACCTATGACCCCTACACCAAGACAAATTCGCCCAGTTGTCCACACAAAGCTTCAGTTTGTTGTAGATGCTGCAGAGGAAGAGAGAAAGCCAAAGGACAGTGTTAAAAAGATCACGATCAAGATTTAAATAATTTGCTTATTCATTTGACTAAACCCGATTACATTCCCATTCATCTGATTTCCATGCAAGAGTGAGGCTTGAATTCATAGCTAAAGCTGCACAACGCAGCTTTGCATAATAGAAGAGGCAACTTAGATATATAAGATAAGTACTTTAAGATAATGCAAATGGACATCAGCCAAACACATCTAGTGATGGCGGCTCCAAGCTTTTTATGGATGGAACAATCAGCCACTGATGTTTAGGAGCTAGCAGCTAACATTTCACTGTTAAGTTTTGATCTGTCACGTCTTCTGGGCGGAGAAGCGGAAACCTCACAGGCAGTTGTCACGATGAGATTTTAGTGTGGAAAATGTCCAATGAGATTCAATTGAGCCTGACAGCTGGAAGCCTGATCAACAAGCTGGGCTCCTTGTGATGATGGACACTTCACCCTAACATGCCATTTGAGCTCTATGAGAGCTCAGGCTCAGAGCATGTTAACAGTAAAATATGGATTATTACAGCCAAAATGAAAGTCTACTGTAGGTAGATGGCAAGAGTGAAAGTCTCCACAAACAACTGCTGTCTGGAAATATGAAGCCCAGGAGCAACAGTCTAGCACTTTGTCATTAACTGATGACTAATTAGCTGTAACTCTGACCTGCACCAAATGATGCCAGGAAACAGGAAAGTATCTGACTTTCCCATTACTAAAGGTCATATATCTTTACTGAGAAGGCCATAAAAAAGTGTGTAATGTCCCACTTTATCCAGCCTCCCTGTGTTCTCACTCACCGGGCTCTACAATGTTGCTGAGGAACGACAGCTTATCCCCTCAACTACAACTAATTAGAGTCTGATAGCTAGCTAAATGACTTTAAAAAGAAACTTCAACTTACCGTTTTACAGTAGGCCATGGGCACCTGTCCTGATAGCTGTTTGTCTCCATGCTGCTGTTGAACTCTGACAGGCAGTTGTCAACATTACTGTCAAACATGTGGTGGTCACATGGTGGAACAACTTTTACAGCCATTCCTGGAGAAAACAGCACTCAACATGAGAGAGAGTTATCAGTCCTGACATATTTCAAGAGCAGCTAATATCACGGAAATCATCATTAAGCATGGTTGCTTCATGATAAGTAGAAACAAAGTAATCTTCAAAAAAAATAACAAAACTCACCTCAATTAGAAACTATACCAGATGTTGTTTTGGTTAACATATCAAAGAAATAGTGTGTTGGAAATAGTATAGAAATACTTTGTAATTTAGAAGAAAATCGTTCTCTAAAGCTCTTTCCTGCTGTTATCCTTTTCCACATTTGTTGTTTTCTGCCAGATGGTGCTGCCTAGGAGAGTAAATATCCCTCACTGACTAAATGAGACTCCAAGTCCACACTGTGTGTCCACAGTAGCATTTTAAGGTCCTTTTCCTCCTTCTTTCTCCTCTGATGGCCAGAAAATAACAAAATCCAACATGTGGTCAGTCGTGGGGCAGATACAGCCTGGTTACTCTGCTGAGACTCTGTTAGTCTAACTGCAGATGAATGAGCATAAAACGAGTAATTTGATAATGGGTATCAAATACCGCCTGTCAACCCAGCAAACACCAACTGATCCCGCTCATCTATAAACTAAGCTGTGTCAATATTATGGATTACCTGTCCAGGTGAGGACAAGTGCCAGCAAGCATACTGCCAACCCCATCTGTTAACAGAAACAATCATTGTGAAAGTTAATTTATGAGGAAGGAAAACACTTGTTCTACATATTACAAATTTTCAAATAACTTAATTCAGCAATGAATCACTTATAAATATTGTACATTGTGCAAACATTTTTTATCAGTGTCACACGATGTGATTTTGGACACAGTGTTCTGCTCCAGTCATTTAGGACCAACAGGCATGAATTCAGTGGACCCCACTGTTTTCACTATTAAATATAAGCAAAATTGATTGGTGGTTGTGTCAGGGATAGAACGACTTCTCTGCTTCCTCTGTAAACAACTTAATCCTGCAAAATGTTTGTTGGCTCAATTCAGGATATCTGGCATGTCCAGGCTGACAGGCACACTTTGTCCAGCTGGAAAATCCATTTTCCCACACTTGAGAGATAATGTGCAAGACAGGAGCCTGATTAAAAGCCTAACCGAATTACAAAGGAAATGGAAATGAATCTGAAAACCAACAATTTCTTGCTATAGACCTGATACACGATTGACCTGTGTTCAAACTGAAGAAGATGCCTTTGAACTCAGACTAGATGTGGCACTCCTTAAAATTTGAAACGTTACCCTTACATTTATCAGGCTCGAACAGTTTCTACTCCAGGTCCGGCCTCACATTTTGAAAATAATAATAAAAATAATGACAATAAGCTCTGTATGAAACAGACGTGACGGCCATCTGCTTCCTGGACATTCCCACAAATTAATGAATTTATCTCGTGGGAGGTAGACACTGAAAACAGATGTTACCAGGGAATGCTGTGAGAAGAGGATTTTTTTTTCCCCCCTTTCCTTTAATGTGCAATCATGTAATGGCTGTGCTCTTATGAAGCATTCAATTTATTCCTAAATTGTCAAGTTAGTTACAGGTCCATACGGAAGACTTGAGATTTTATGAAACTGTATAAAATAAATGTGTTTAATGTCTTTCATGTTCTTCATATAAATGAAACAGAAGAATCAGATATTGAACTCAGTACAACTATCAGTTATGTAAAGCAGGTATAAAATGTTAAAACCTTAGAATGATAAAGAAAGAAAAAAAATGCTCCACAGGCACATACCTCAGCTTTTTTTTGTTTTGTTGCTGCTATTGTTTCCCTTTTAGATCCCTGGTTAAAACCTCGAGTGGAACCTGTGCTGAAGATGCTTCAAATCATTTATGTACCGGCCAACTAACGTGCACAACTGAATGGTCACAAAAAGCTTCTGTGGTTATCTGGTCCAGTTTCTTATCGGTGCAACTCGGAGGCTAATTTGATTGTGCAACAGCAACAGACAGCCTGCTTCCTTTCCCAGACTGAGCCCGGCCGTTCCCATGCTACCCAAAGACATGTTCCACACAACCCCCCCCCCCTCCCCCCAGAGACACTTGAACTAAGAGGCCTCAGTGTCAGCAGCCTGCTTAGTGGTATCTCACAAATATAAAGTTGCTGTTTTTTTGGGGTGGTGAATCTTATTCCTATTCAGGATCGGCGGAGTGGAATGCTTTCTGCTATCTCAGCATGCACTCAGAAAAAGGTGGAGTAATACTTTGTACAGGTTGCCAGGCTGTTATTACAGAGCCAGCATACACACAAACAGAAAGACAAACATTCACAACCAGGGGCAATTTATAGTTTCCAAATCACATGAGCCTCATGTCTGAGCCGGAGCCAGAGGAGGAAACACGCAGAAACCTGAAAGTTCCCATCCGTGCTCAGCACTTTCACCACTGGCTGGAAACGCACATACTGTATTCAGATGTGAACATGAAAATATAATCACAGATTTGTGATTTAATTACCTACTTTCCTGAAGCTGTTGGCTAAACTAACCTTAACCCTGATTAAGTTAGAAATCATTTAGAGATGCTAAACGCAGCTGGAGTGAAACCAAATTGGTGACACACGTTTTATCCCCGAATGGGACACAGGCGAAACTCACCCACACAGAAATACAAATCCAAACACTTTCACTCCATGGTGTTCTCAGACATTAGACAGTCAGTGAAAATTTCCACTGGTGTGCTATAGGGTGTCAAAGGCACTAGAAAACATAATACCTAAAATGACCTTAATGCATATTATAGTTACCAAATCTGACATGAGTAGGCTGTTGGCACTAAAACAGCCAGAGCCGTGCACAGACATTTTGGGGGTCACCCCTCCCATAATTATTGAATAAAGTTACTTACACATTTATTCATTTCAAAATCATACACTCGCAGATGTTTAATACCCAACAGATTTCAACAAAACTATCAATTTACACAGAGACAATGTTCTCTGGCATTGATTATTTCTATGTTTATCACAAGAACAGACAGAAGACAAAGAAAACAACGCCACACTGCATGTGTTAGGGCCTTTTCACATGAATAGTTTGTTTGCTCGTGGTCTATAAAATAATGATTTAATATCAACAAATCTTTACACAAAACTGAAAAAAGCTGTTCTCTAAATAAATAAAATAACAAACAGTCAATACGTCCTCATAACATAATTCATTTTGTGGCCACTTGAGGGCGGCAGAACAAGATGTAAACAAAAACACTGACATATTATCATTTTGTAAAAGAGATTTTAAACAACAAAACAGCAGCAAAGAACTATTGTCTATGTAAAGATTTATTAGAGTAATGGCGTCCTTAGCACAGAACCAAGTCACACCCCCTCTGTATGTGTTGTAATTCAAGCTTCTCCGCTCTTCATTTTGGTACAGGTGAAAGTGTACTGTATGTGCGCTGAGAATGGTGAGAGTTAGCCACAAAGCAAAGCCGAAAACCAAAACAATGCTGAAAGATGGTAAATGGCCCCATAAGGCTTTCTTTCTTCCCTGGTGGGACAGGGCTGGGTGGAGGGCAGATGTTACAGGAGTGGTTGAAGTGGTGAGCAAACTGTAAGGGTTCAAGTGTGATGGGGATTCTTGTGCTGCAGGACCAGCCTCTCAAAGCACTTACTGATGAGTGCTGTGGGGCAGTAACCATTCAGCCCCGGAGAGGGTCTTCCTCACACTGTCTGCACACATAAAGCCTGGTCATCTGGAGGAAGGATGGCCTTTCACATTACACCCAGTCATTTGATCCATTGCTTGCATAAAAATATCGATATAGCAGCTTTAACCAAACAAAAAAAACTTTTGGCTGTGTGGTTAGCTTCGCTTGTATCATGTACAAGCAATGCAAGTTATAGTTGAAGGAGGTAAACCTTTCTGCTATTAAAAGTAGATCCGTACTGTAACTGTTGCTCCGCTGAGGATGGACCCAAACCTCTCATTACCTACTGATTTAAATACCATTTGATACTGGGTAAAATTCAGTCCTCTTCATGCTCTTCATGTGCAGCCACTGTTTGATAAAAAAAAGAAGACTGGACAGAGTCATGTTTCTTGCTGCAGGGCTGTTTGGAGTTCTCTGGAGTAATTACATGATAATCTGCTTCGACAGATCTGCTCCTGAGCCTGCTTCCCCGAGCACATAGAAGAAAAAATGTTATTAGATTGTGTGGTCTAAAAACAGAGCAATGCTCTGTTCTTTCAATCTTGCAGTCTTTCTTTCATACAGTGCATACATACAGGACAACCACCACTGCAAAACTCCAACAATCTGGACTATATGGCAGAAGACTCTAAGGACTCTGAGACTGTGAGAAACAAGATCCTCTGGTCTGATGAAACCAAGATTCAATTGTTTCGACTAAAAGTGTCATGTTTGGAGGAAACCAGGCATGATGCTAAGAAGAACGCTTACACAAGGAGACTGGTCAAAAAGAAGCATGCAGTGATGGAGGCCATCTTGGACAGTACCAACCCCCCTCTTCACAACATTCGGGCAGGACAGAGAAGCCACTACAGCTGCAGCAATGTCTCACCTCACTGTGCTGCAGCACTGAGAGGTTCAGGAGATCCTGTTCTTGGTCACCTCTATTACAAAGGCCCTTCTCCCCTGATTGCTCCAGTTTGGCTCTAGGTAGAGTCCTAGTTGTTCCACGCTTCTTCCATTTAAGACTGAGGGAGGCCACTGTGCTCTTGAGAACCTTCAATGCAACAGAAATGTTTTTGTAGCCTTCCCCAGATCTGTGCCTCAACACAGTCCTGTCTCTGAGCTTTGCAGGCAGGTCCATCACCTCATGTCTTGGTTTTTGCTCTGTTCTGCGTTGTCAGCTGTGAGACCATATTCAGACAGGTGTGCCTTTCCAAATCATGTTCAATCAGCTGATTGGACCACAGGTGGACTCCAATCAAGGTGTAGAAACATCTCAAAGATTATCAAGAGAAGGGAGGAACCATCAATGTGATATTTCAGTTTTTCTTTTTTAATAAATTTGCAAGAGTTTTTAAATTTGTGTTTTGGGTAATCCATTCATTATGCGTAAATGAGTGTAGATTAATGACGGAAGATGGATTTTTATTTTTATTCTAGCACACGGTTGCAACATAACAAAATGTGAAAAAACTGAAGGGGTCTGAATACTTTCTGAATGCACTTTACACACTCTCCTTTGCTGTGAATTATTTTAAACAAAAATGATATCTGTATATGTGTATCTGTATCTAGCCATGGAAAACATTCAGTGCTGTTTGTGCCTAAATATTTTATAGGAATTTGCAAACTTGGTCATTTAACAATCACACAGATTAAGCCAAATTGTACATTTTTGTTTTGTACTAATCCTTCTGTTTCATTTCAAATCATTCCAAGACCTTTTTTTCTTAATCCTTCAATCTCACAGCATTTAGTGCTGGATATCAGAATCCTCCCAAATATAGGCCTTCTTTTCACTTCTCTCCTTTGAATTATACGCATGACTGAGGAAAATGACTGACTGTGGAAAATGTGACCACCTGTCTGTGGTATTCCATTTGTCTTGACTAAATGACTCTCTGAAAGATGGATCTTTCAGGAGCCCAGTTAAAACATCTCTCAGCGCAGCACTATCAGGTCGTTCCACTTAAGTGTAAAATTAAATGTTCCAGCATCGTTCAGCTCTTGCCCATTCATTTGGAGTTGCTAAGAAACACGTACACATAATATAATCATAATGCGTTTGTGAGCAGAGAAATGTTGAGGAGTGGTCATAAGAAAACAGTTTCCTCTCTCCAAATTGAAGGCATAATAGTGTAAGCGACAGAGCAAACAAAGTACACGGCAGATAGACAGTTTGGTAAATGCTACATGCCTGTGAAAGGCAACAACGCATGTGCTGTTTGGACAGTGTCTGCCATTTATAGCAATGGAAAATATTTTCTCAGTCATGAACAAGAGAAGAAAGAGGACGCCATGTGCTGTAAACTTGACATTTGCCTTAGAAAGGAGGACATAAGTTCTTGCTTTGGTCAACAAAATCTCACTCTTAACCACACATTTGTTACGTGTTTACCCACCAGCCTTGTATAATTTTGTAAGGTTGTGGAATTGCCCTGTTTTGAAAGTAAGATGGGAGGTGATATCACAATTCAGACAGTAAGGTACAGACTGGAGAGGACATGATCACCCGGACGTTAGGGGCAGATAAGAAAGAGAAATATACCATAAAATGTGTTGTTAAAACATTCTCCAATTTGATACTTTAGTTTAATGGAAATCTCTAAGTTGCACAGATATATGTGAAAATTAGTTTATTAAAGGTTTTGTAAACAATCGTCACTGCCACCGGATGTCACACTTGACTGCCAGCCAGCATCTGAGACCAAAATAAATGCTGACTGATGACTGAATTTTAACAACCTTATGGATGTTTTGACAGGCCGACCCGATGAGAGCAGGTAGTCCCCAAACAGCAGCTGATCACAGTGTCAAACTGGCAAAATCCCAATGACGTGACTCCGGGAAGTCACTATTCTTAACTACTGTTTGCCAAAACACTATCAGCTTGTTCAGCTGTTTTTAGGTGTATTTTTTTTTTTTCAAATTTTTCCTTCAAATGGATCTGTAGCAATCACAGATTAGTGATGGGCATGGGAGGAAAAGCTAAATGCATCTTTCATCTGTATGAATCCCTAAACAAATGAGAGAGCAGGGTCAGACTATAGCTATAAATAAAGAGACTGTGGAGGAGGAAGTTTGCGATCAGACATTAATGCAGAGAATGTCTTATTAGCCTTTTGGGGCATGAGAATAAAATGTCTTGTCATATGCCAGTTGTTCAGTGGAACATGTGTGTTTCCTCACCATGCAGCTGCATACGTGGGTGGGAAGGAAATTGCAAAGTGCCTTTAAATGTCAGTGGGCTGGAATTTTTGTCCAAATTGGATTTTGGGCCAGAAAGTCGGAAATTTTGTCACCATGCAAAGTAATTGTGTCAAAGTAATTTCATGCATTGCTGTCTGCCACAAAGCCTTTTTGACACTACCACTGTGGTCGACAAAGAAAGACATCTTCAAATTGTATACATACTGGTTTAAAGGTCTTCAGTTAACTCTTCTTTAATCTTCACATTCAGAGACTTCAGTTTCATTTGGACACAAACTAATCTCATAAATCTGAACCTCTAAATTTAATCTTATTTAGAGGTCAGTTGCTCCAAAAATAAAAAAAAAAAACTTGCCATTCCCATTGGTCCTGCAGCCCCCAGCACAGAAACCTTATGCAAGTGGCAGAATCAGGCAAAGTGAGGATAGATGGCCCTGACAGACATTACTTCATACTCCCAGACCAGCTAAGTTGAAGCACGTTATACATGCTACACTGACATCACGCTGGAGCTGCACTGCTGGGCTGGAAACCGTAGCGTGCATCCTGGGGTCAGTCAAAGAAGAGGAAATATCTTCCTCGTGTAATGGGTGAGAAGTTTCCTGTTAGTGCACGGACTCCAAGAGGTGCAGCATCACACGCTTCATCATATGACTGTGTGTTGGTCCATCATTACATCATATGTCACTATGTAATCATCATTCATGCTCTTGTGCTCTTCATTAGTACTGACAATAAAATCCTATAATACTGACTTTTCTGTTTCAATTAATGCAGCAAGTTAAATATTTAATATTAATATCATTTGTAATTATGTTACATTTGCTTGCAAATTTCTTGAGACATTCAATATGTACAAAAAAATCCATGTCAATGTGCCCAAAACTTCACGTGTGTACTCCTACTATTAATACTTTTATTTCCTGGCTGTCTCTGCTGGCCTGTCAGAGTGAAGTGCCATTTTGCTTCACTTTATTCAACGAGACACTGTTTTCGAGTCAGCTGATTTCTGTTTGGAGGATTTGCATTTTGTTACCAACCACTCAGTAGCAAGTGCCACACCTGTCTTTAAATTTAAATCAATTTAGTTTATAATGTGCTTATGTGCTGCATATTCCTAAATGAATGCAGGGTTTGGTTAATATAGGCCCAACAGCAAATTTCTCCGCAAGCAAACTGAGACACAGTAATGTAGGTAACAGTAGCCAACTTTCTAGCTTCTTTAACCCACTTTAATTTCTTAACTTCAGAGTTTCTCAATTAGTAGACTTTGTCTACAGATGATTTCTAATGTTAGCTAGTGTTTGCCTTAGGTGAATTTTTATATACTGTAACTCACCTGTTAAAGGCTTAAAGTTATCCATAATTGAGGGCGAAGTCGCTGTCAGAGACAGGTGGTAAATAATTTGGCTTGTTGTGCTCTTAATTGACTAACAGAACATGAGGAAGTCTGTGGTCCTGTATTTTGAGCTGAGTGAAATTCTAGTATTATTTTGTTTATATGTTTGCACTTATAAGCAGGTATCTGCGTCTGCACTCATACCCTGCCTGTTAGCTTAGCTTGTTAACAGGCTAATCAGCCAGCAAATGAATTAGCCCCTGGGTTAACCTTTGACCAAGACGCCCAAACACCAAGCTGTGCTAACGATGCCAATAGCAGCATATGCTTGCCACTGTCATTAAACCAACATGCAACCAAGTCTTGGCTCCACGCATGCCCCACCTCTTTGACCACTTTGGATTTAGGTGGTTAGTCTGAGCTTCAAAACCGCTCTTCAGAAACCTATGAGTGATGTCACGGAAGCTGCATCCATTTTTATATACAGTCTATGATCATGACTTGTAATTTGCTTATTTACTTTACGAAACCAGCTCTGTGTAATATGCCATACCTACTGCCAAGGATTGGGATCTAATATCTACCACAACAATTTGAGAAGACTTGCTGAAGGTGCAGTATTTCACTGCTGCGGGCTAAGTTTCACTGCCTCACGTTAACCACATGTTTACAAGTCTGGACTTGTACATTATAATAAATGTGTGTCACTGTATTACTGAACCTTGAGATTTTTTATTTCCTTGAACATAAAAAACACTGAGACGCTTCGCCTACTAACAATGAGGGAGAATAGAGAAGCCCTCAGACCATCATTTCACATCACTGACAGTATTAATGAGGAAGAAAGAAAGTCAACCAGAAATCAAATCAGCTCACGAATTACAGCCTGTTTCTCCCTCCTGTCAAAGCTACAGACGGGACTCACTCTGTAGATGAGGTTGATAAGGTGGTGGAGTTTAAAGCTCTCTCTGAAGAACAGAAGGACGCAATGAAGACGGACGAGCTGTGCATTGTTACTACCTCAGTGGTCCAGATGTGTTCCAGACCCTGGCTAACCAGGACCATCATCAGACTGGTCCTGATTTAAATCATCATTTGGACTGTTTTTTTTTTTCTGTCTTTGTGTTAGGAAAATTGGTGTTACATTTGTACATTTGTATCTTCCTCAAAAGTAAGGTGCTGTAGCAGGTACTGGGAACCTCTGGTGACCTTCCAGGACTAAACCCTGGAAGGTCACCAGAGGGTTTAGAAGTTCACCATAGGGTTTAGTCACGCCTACTTCCTGGTTTTAATTGTTTGGGGAAGGCTATATATTCACACTGATGCTCTCTCTCTGCTGCCTGGTGAGCCTGT
The DNA here is from genome assembly GCF_002260705.1 of Seriola dumerili. Lineage (NCBI taxonomy): Eukaryota > Metazoa > Chordata > Actinopteri > Carangiformes > Carangidae > Seriola > Seriola dumerili. The sequence goes on along the minus strand of NW_019174307.1, from coordinate 2,105,917 downwards.
AGAGTGCTGTCTCTTCTCCACGTTTGCTCTGTTGGTTATTTTGTTAGTTTAGTTACTGTGTTTTGTTTAACTGTCTGTTTAGTTAACTGTTTTGCTCAGTTTTGTTGTTTGATACAGTGCTTTTCCACTTAGCCTTTGGTTTATTAGGTGTTTTCTGTTAGTTGTTTCATGTGTTTGTACACTGTTGGCCCTCCCGGCGTTGATTGGTTATTTCCCCCAAGAATTTGCACCCCTGCCGTGATCTAATGCGTGTTTCTCTGTCCCTGTGCGAGTGCTGTGGGTGCGGCAGCGAGCGTGGCCGGCCCGACGGTGGAGGGTTTTGGTGGTAGAGTTCCTCACCTGTGCTTCACTAACCCCACATAAAAGTGTGTTTAGTACATTTTGCACTTCCTTCACCATTTGTTTGCATCCCATTGTTGATTTGCTGTGTGAGTGTGGATCTATCCCAGTGTGAATTTTCTCCCTTCCCTGTCTGCGGCCACAGCTGCTAATCCTACAACTCTCTCTCCTTTTATTCATTTAAATATTGGACAGATTAGATTTTGAAGCACCTCTTTTATATTTTCTATAGATGTTTTTTTTAAATTGCTAACTTTAATAAATTGTTGTTGATTTTTGACCTTTTAACCTTTTGTTGAATAAATTTGTAATCTTGGCGGAAATCGTCTCAGTCCACAATTTTTTTTCATCATCTGTATCATTAAGGGATCTGAGGACTTAACTGGTTTAACTGGGGTATTAAAGGGGGTCAGTGGCACCTAAGTGGCGCCACATTCATACATACAGTTTTATTTTGGTATTGATACGCAGAAGTCAACATTGACAACATCTGTAACAGAGCATGAATCCATCGTATCGAAACTACAATAGATCTAATGAGAGACCATCAGCTCCAGTTTGTGATTGTGAAGTTTCTGATGTTGTGTGTTGTGACATGTTGTGTTTGTGTGTCAGTTTTTCAAACCCAGCCCAGATCTGTTACATGAACTCCAGCCTCTAGCTCACAATGATGGCCTTCATCAGAGACATCAGCTGCCAGGAGGAGGTGTGGACTTCAACGCCTGAGGCTCAAACGATCAGGTACAGCAGCCAAGGACACACACACACACACACACACACACACACACACACACTGTTCCGGAGAACAAACTGAACAGCACTAGCATCAGATATTCATCAGCCCTACTTTTTCCACACCCTCTGCAGAAGATTCATGAACCAGGCCCCTCTTTTTGTTCAAGGCTCCCTCTCTGTCCAGGCCCCCAAGTTTCAGGATCACCATCAGGAAGTGAGGCAACTGCTGTGATTGGCTCTTATTGTTTCTTCTTCTCTGTAGATCAAAACCTCTGTGTCTCTGTCTTGACAATTATCCTGGATCAGATCAGGGACGATGGCCTTGTTTTTAAGTTTTAGAACACCCGGGCCTGGAGGGCAGGAAGACGAACCCACGGCTGACCACTGAGCGGAGTTTTCCCTTATACAATATACAGCACATCATTTTACACTATACATGGAGGCCAACAGCAAAAGCCCTCCCTCCCATTCTCTACCTTTTCTCATTGAACTGCTTCCACATTTGTGTCTTTAGTGTCTGAATGTTAAATAAGGATGCAGAAGAGAATTTAAAAAGCAGGATCTTTTTGAACAAGTCATATACAATATGCTCTATTTCTTTTTAGAGGTTCTGTGATGTCATTCTTTCATGATTAAATGTGGACAGTCACATAAACTGAGTTTTATGTTGCACTGTCTTGTTAAGCTGATCTGTTACAGTAGGTCTGTTATGTCACTTAGCTGTGAAATTCATATGATCCAATTTATGCCTTCATCATGACCTCTGCAGCTGCATTGTTGGGTGTATTGTGCACGTGTGGAGCCTGCTCTACCCCTGAGGAGGACTTGAGGAAACCTGTGTCTGAATGTGTCTGAATGTGTCTGAATGTGGCAGCTTGAGGTTCAGCCCAGCAGATGCTCCAGGATTACCTGGATGCTCCAGGTAATCTTGGAGCAACTGCTGGGCTAGTGTAGTTAGTTAGTGTGCTAGTGTGGTTTATTGACTGTCAACAGTTAACTGACAATTAACTGTATAGTCATTTATGAAGCAAAAACACAAAAAAACTTAAAGGAACCTGCTGTAAGAAGCAACTCACCTGAATTTAAATGCAGAAGAAACTGTGGTCTGTGTGTACTGCTGCTTCATGTGTGTATGTAGATAACTGGTGTTAACTGAGAGTTAGCTGAGAGGTGACTAATGAACAGTTAGAAAATAGTTCCTGAGCAGTTATACAACAACATGATAAGTTACTGCAATATCTTTTGCTATGCCAATGAGCCTGTGTCTAATAATGAGCTGCTAATATCTGTGAATTTTCATAATGACCACTTTCTTAATGAGTAATTGGTTGCAGCCAAAATAAACCATTTGTTCCTTATCATTTGTTACTATTGTTAGCAATATTTTTATGATCTTATTTGTTTTATTGTTTTGTAAATGTAATGTGAGGGGAGTTGTCTGTAGAATTGCATAGAATTGAATGAAACAATTCACTTCTCAGGTTATCACTTGTTCTGGATGGTTCAAGCGCAACAGTATATCCAACAAATACAGACGAAAAGATTATGTAAAAGTGCAATTTCCAGTGACATTTGAGGATATTTTTTTGTTCATAATAATAATAATAACAACAATAATAATAACAATAATAATTATTATTGTTATTATTATTTTTGCATTTGGACAGAGGGCTTTAGTGCCCACATTAGATATGAAAATGACACCTACCCAAACCTTAGACCCTCAATGAGAACAAGGAAAAACTCGCTTTAGGAAGAAACCTTGGGAGGGCCTACTCAAAGAAGGATCCCCCTCCGGGACGGTCAGCTGGTGGATGCCAAGAGTGGGCTGCTTGTGGTGAGATGATAGTGGTGATGGTGGTCTGTGTACAGACCATACCAAGCCTTATATACAGAGAGGATGGTATAGCTCTTCATATAGAGAGATATAGAGCTTGGTATAGAACAGATCTTGGTCTATATAAACAGAGACATCATAGGAAGAGGCGTCACTTCGCTGCCCCATTTCAAAGGCTCCTTCAAATACAGCGGACAAATGCAGCCTTCTTTTCCTGGGCCACGAAGGAAGTGGGTCCTTGGGGGAAACGAGGTGTTATTTTCTACACTTTTTGGCACATCTTTCATTCTCGTCTACTTCCTCATCTCTTTCCCCCTTTCTGAATACTCGATGACATGCTTCCTTCTCTTTTTTAGCTGTTTCACCTTCATTATCTTCTTCCTCATCTATTTTCCTCTTCCTGGATAATTCAGGAAGTGGATCCACCTCCTCATCTCCTTCCAACAATGTATCATCAGTCTCACTTGTCACACTACTGACATCGCTGTCAAAGTCGCTATCTGCAAATTCATCCCACCACCTGAATCTCACGCTGCTGCTTCCTCCATCCTCGTCATCTTCTCCTCGAGATCGACATCTGGATCCTCCGAGGAGTGGGTCCTCCTGTTCAAGAGGCAGGTTGATTCCCACATTATCCTCAGCATTGAGAGTAACATTCTCAACATTATCATTGTCGATCATATTGTCGATATTGTCAACACTGACGTTTCGGTCAACGCGATCCTCATGTCCGGCTAGTTCTGGCCTCCGAGGAGGGTCTATGATTAAAAATGCCAGGTGCAGTACTTGCCTGGGAACATACAACAGTGTATAAAATGCATCTCCTTGTCCGTCCATCATAAGACGACGAAGCAAATGGGTGTGTATGGGCGTTCACACAGAAGACAAAGGAGCTGGTGAAACGTGCAGTCTCTGCAGTGTGTGATCGGCGGTTGTGGTCTTGGTGATCAGCTGTTTTCAGTTTGAAGAGTGTGAAGTGAATATTCTTACTATGCCAGTGATGTCACAGGAAATGATCCTCTGTGATGTCATTGCCTTTGAAATGGTGTATCAAATGGAATTCTTTAAAATTCAAATAATAACAAACCCTCAAATTCTAGAACACTTTCCCATTTAAATTTAAATAATGATGATAGATAGATAGATAGATAGATAGATAGATAGATAGATAGATAGATAGATAGATAGATAGATAGATAGATAGATAGATAGAGTTTTAGAGTTTCATACTGTACTAGTACAGGGGAACTGTCCAACAAACACACACACACTGGAGAGCCTCATAAATTCATAGATTAAATTAATTAATTAAACTCATATTTTGCAGCAAAGAGAGTCATTTTGCTGCTTTCCCCAAAGTTTACCCTCACTTGTGTGATGCCTCCATCACCTATGGCCGTAGAACTGAAAGATCTGTATAAGATGACTCATCAGTGATGCAACTTCTTACATACAGGAACAACAAACCTCATTTACTGCCACTTGTTCAGAGATAAAGTACGTCAGCCATGACACACAGCATTTCCGCTGCCTTGGTGTGCTCTGTTTACACTACACTTTTTTGTAGTGCTGCTGACTGACCTTGCTCCCTCCCATTCCTCCGACCCAGATAAAGCTGTAATATCCGGGATGTTGTTGATGTGTGAGCTGGAAAGTAATCACTTCCTGTTACATGCTCTTGCCTTTTTCATAAAAAAATCAACATCAGAAATGACACACATGGAAGTGAGTCACAGCTGTCCCCAGAGTTCAGCACTTCAACTTAAGTCCCACGTTGACAGCTTCAAAACAGGATATGGGCTGGATAGGTCTCTGTTTATTACAGATGGTGGAATACTGAAGAGCAGTGATAGCCGAATGCCCTGATTAAGCAAATCAAGCAGCTACAGTCATGTATCATTGTAAACTAGACTGAACTCACAAACCATTAGCACTAAAAGTTTCAACTTACAGTGTGAGTAGTATTCATTTTGAACACAGAAGCAACCATAGTACAAATACAATATACTAAAATGCATGAATGAATTACATGTAATTATTCAATTATTGCTTATGGATATTTGTAGTTACAAATGTCAGTTGTTTGTTGATATTATTTCATACCAGAATTTGTAAAGTTTGGTGTGACTCTGAGTAAACAATTAGACTATTAAAGGATCTGTTTGTAAGTTTTGCTATTGCTACATATCCTACGTTAGTATTAACAGCTATTTACTTACTAGGCTATTATAAACATTGTGAGTTCAGTGTCAAACTTCATTCCTTTACTCACAAACAGTCTCCAGTGTTAGAAAGCAACACCAATGTTAACTCTTCTTTCTCTCTCATCTTCTACTGAACATAGCATGCTAACCCATCTCGTTACTTTCCCATAGCGATTCACTGTAGCCGCCAATCTGCCCTGAAGACATATTGCTGTTCAGAGGGCGTGTTATATCCTCTTGTCTTGTAAACACAACGATGGCCAAAGCTCTTGTCAAGCGACAGTCACCACCACCTGCTCCCGGAAAGAAACCACGTTCCGCTGCTCATAAAACTTACAAATAGCCCCTTTAAACAGTTAGCCTATCTGTAGCAAAACAGGAAATGGTACTAACAAAAACCAATAACAGGCCTGTTTCATAGCACTTTGACTTATCATAGAAGGAGAAGCACAAGCGTTAGTAATGGCATTAATTATGTTCAGCATCAATCTTCATTCCTTTACTCGCCAACAGCTGTTTCCACAGGTGGAAAGCAACCCTCTTGTTTTGCTTCTATTTCTATCACTTCTTTTTTGTCCTACTGAAGTAAGCATGCTAACCAGCTAGTCCTTGGCCCATCCAGCCCTGAGGACGTTGCACTGCTTAGAGGACTTATCTTGTAAACGCAATGATGACTGAAGCTCTTCACAAGACTGGTAAGTAATGTGCAGTTTATTATTGCCTTGACGTAATATAATATAATTCAGTATAACACACCTGTGCCTTGGAGTTTGTTACCCCCCCATTTAAAATTTGGCCTTAGACCTTATTTTGCCTACAAAGCTGATTGGTCCATTTTTTCTTCACTTAGCAGAAACGGCTGTCAATGAGCACAACTTCCTTTTTTCTAATTACTGCACATATCAAAGATTCATTTACTGCACTTACTGTTATTTTGTGGCTGCAACAATCTAGCCAGGGGTTTTCCTGGCAAGGAGGGTCGTGTACTTGTTCACAAAACACCTACATTCCTCCTATCCAGCTTTACTCTTTGAAAATGTTCTTATTGTGGACTGAATGACGGAGTCCAAAAACACCAAGGTGAACTGAAAAAAATTTAAAAAAACAAAGCTGGGGTAAGAAACACCACAATGAGGTCAGTCCTACGTCACTACTGTCCTAGCTTCACAGGGTGTAAGTCAACAGTCACTTGTTTGGAGCTGTGGTACAGCCAGGTTGTAATCACTTGGGTTTTCCAGGAGTATTTGGTAACAAAAAACATTATGTTGACTACCTCCACCAGGCAAAATAATTGGGCTACATAGAAATGGAGAGAAAAGTTTGCCCCCTGGCCTCAACTTTAACTGAGTGCCAACTGACATACAACAAATGAAGGGGCCACATCACAGACACTCAGCACTGACTTTAATATTCCCAAGGAAAGATCTGGTTTTCTATGATTTTCTTTGAGCTGAACCTTCTTTTATGAGGGAGTGTGAATGGTGCTGACTCAGTTGTATTTGTGTTTGTCATTTAAGCTTGGCACTGAAATGAACTTAGCAGAAAAAACACCTTCTTTCTCTCCAGTAATCTTGGGATATAGAATTAGAATATGGGAATTGGAAGCATATGTGGTGGGGTAAAAATACAAATGAAAATACCCTTGAGGGCTTTTTAGGAATCCACTGCATACATTTTGTTAAAGACGCATAAATATTTATTTGCAACACACAGAAAAACAAAACCAAAATCAATCATCCCATACATGCTACCTACATTATATCAACATATAGGCATACAGGCTTTGCGATGGATATACATATATAAATATATATACACATATATATAGCATGTCTACAAAATAGGCATACAAACATGAACATACATATTTTTATGTACGAGAAATATATGTCAATTTATGAAATAGTTACACTTTTTAGATATATGCACATATATGATTTTACTTCATACGTACATATATTTCATGTATGGAAATTTAATATATGTGCATATATTACGTTTGCATACTTTGAGAGTAATAGGCTCTCCTCTTTCTGAGCAAGTAATATGAGAGCAGATAGGACCCTGTCAGTGCTATCACCATGTTTACCCACACACAGTTGACGTTCAGGTTCCTGAGGTTCATACTGTTGCCTTCCAAGGGTCATTGTGGATTTCTGTAGTTACTAATAACCTAGCAGTTGTTAGAATGGTCATACATTTTACATACGGATGGCTGTTTGCATACATTGCTTTGCCTGGAATCTTACTCGGGGATTTAGCTTTCCGATGCCCAAGTTGCACCGCGGAGCGTTTAGCTGCGTGCCCCAAAGTCACAACAGTATGTGCAGAGATCGTGAGAGAGCCAGGCTGTGGTTGCTGTCCAATGTGTGCCAGGCTGGAGGGGGAGCTTTGCGGGGTCTACACGCCGAGGTGCTCCACTGGCCTGAGATGCTACCCGAGCGCAGAGGCTGAGTTACCTTTGCAACAGCTCATCCAGGGTTTAGGTCGATGTGGGCAAAAAGTGGAAATAGATTCGACAAGTCTGGACCACCAGGCAACAAATGGTAAGTCATTTGAGAAAAACTTCTGATGGAGGAACATTAAAGCTGCAATATTTTTTAATTCTATATAAACAATATATCAAATTACTATGCGTGGTGTAAAAGGTTTTGCTTGTAGAGACCAACCAACAAAATTATCACTCCACTCTGCATTTCACCTCAACTCTACTAAGCATTTTAGTTTCTATTAGCCTCACTGTTTTGGTGTCAATCAAACATTATTTCCAGCAGCAGCGGGCGGCAGCTATTTAAAGCAAAAAACCAAACAAAAACAAAACAAAACAAAAAACCAAACAAACACTGATACAGTGGTACACGCTCTTTGCCAGCCCAGCAGCTAAAGACAGCACCTGAAGTTAGCAACTAGGTGGTGAAGTTAGTGTAGCGTTCAGCAGGCCAGATGAAGAGCTAGATATTTCCCTCAGGAGTTGGTGGTGACCAAAACAGAGCTAAAATGACAGTGAACCCAGTGAACATTCGACTAACAGAGGGCCAGAAACACAAATCCTAATGCTAATGTTAATGCTGAATGTGCCAATATGTGACTGTATACTAACACCTTTGCAACAACATCATTATAAAGACATTTTAGGTCAGATACTTTGTTTTCAGCTTGTTTTCAGCTTGTTGTGCAAAGTGGCTCAATAAAATATGTTAATGTAGCTTTAAGTGTGTGTAGTGGTTGTAATGGTTATTAAAGGTTGGGTGCAGGCATACCAAGAAGTCCTATTCACAAGATTACATCATTTACAATGAGAGGATGCAGCACTGTTTCTATTCATTTCACTCTCTCTAGTGTAATTTGATCATCAGCAGCAGTTTTAAATGTATATTTCTCCCCGACCAAATCAACCAACTGTTACTAAATATCTGCTGATATGGTCTCAGGAGTGAAACATTCTCACAGCAACATTGTTGTAGCTATTCAAAGGATTTTTTTGTCTTAAAGTTAAATTACATGCAGACAATAAATAATAGAAATAAAAAAAAGCTGTAGTATTGAGATAGAAATCTTATGACCAAACTTGAATAGGTAATGACTTACAGGTTATGTAAGACCTGAAAGAGTGTTTGTGCCAAGTATTTGCATACTGTAATTTAATACAGACTCTTCCAGTGTTCCAGTGTAGTTTTGACCTTTGATCATACCTGTGCCTGACTTTCAAACAATTATTTTCCAAACAAAGAAGATTCACGGAAAGCTGGACACTGAGTCAAAACAATATTTTCACTGCAGGACTCTTTTTAGGTCAGAAAAACCACATCAACAAAAGGAATCTGTGGGGACATAGAAATGTTAAGCTTTGCTCTCCAACATTGTAGTTATTAGGGACAAAAGGTCACTATTGATTCCTGAAAATGAAGGTTGACACATGCAATGTGTTTGGCAGGCCCATATCTGTGAGTGCAAACAAGCAGTATCACTGCGATGAACCTGTTACATGTCTGTAACCCACATATCCTCAGTGTTGGGAGCGTCTTATTTTGATGTAGGATTTTGTTTATGTGTATTTGAGAAATGCAATTAAAAGATAATAAAAAAAACATACAAACCTGATAAATTTTGGAACATGCAGTACATATGGAAGATGTAAACCACAGACTCTCGTCGGAGTGGTGTTGGTAAAGTTGTAGATCTCCATAGCAACTGGTGCCACCTAATTTCCCAATCGTGCTCTTTTCGTGTGTATTTTGATTCAACTCTTTGAGGAATGTGCTTGATAATGTTTTATTTTGAAATATTTTTAGACATTAAAAGACTTTTTTTTCTGCAGGCATCTTCATTAGATTTCACTAACCACAGACTTAGAGGTTATGGTGTGAGGGGCTAGTAAAAAACAAACCCGATTCCATTTGCCGTAACTTTAGCAACATCTGTCTCTTTTGTACCTTTTAAAATGTACATTTTGGGGTTGTTTTCTGCTGTTGGTTGAGTTTACATTAGCACTCCTAAACAACCACACTAATAACCACAGAGACTTGGTGTGTTCAGATGTCAATATTCACACTAAACCGAAGTAAACAGCCCGAGTAAACAGTCCAGAGTTCAATTCAGCAATATTAAAGTAATTTATTGGGCATTTGTGCCTTTAATGGGATAGGGATAGTGAGAGATGACAGGAAAGTTTGGGTAAGCGAGCGGGGATGACATGCAGCAAAGGGCCCAGGCAGGATTCGTACCTGGGTGGCCGCTGTGGTCAGGACAGAGCATACATGGTATGCACGCTACCAGATGAGCCACCAGGGCACAGTTCAACAGCCGTTTAATACTGCTGTTGTCATTAATGTAGCAATTACCACCTCTGCTCCTGCTCCACCTCCTCCACACTCACTTGGACAAATTTCCACTGGGCAATGGGTGACGGAAAACGGCAACACTGATGTTTTAAATCCATGATTCGGCTTCTTCCGATCTGAAAGGCCTGTAATATTAGAAGTGGCACATCATCTTCAGTATTTCCACTTCAGCTATTTTAGAGTTGACATGGATATGCTCTCCCAGTCCTGATCCTCAAAGGTCTCAGTCTGGCGATGAGTGTGAGCTTCAGTCTCCAAATGAATCAAAACATTTCTCTTCCTTTGAACCCTGAACTGAGTGTCTCTCATGAGGTACTACGTCCATGGCAGGTGTGGAGCATCTGTCAATGGCATGGATGCATCATTCTACAACAATATTTGGATTAGCCATTAACATTTCAACATGTACCGTATTTATGCAAGGAAGGTCTGCTGAGCAACGCGCTCTGCTCTTTGTTCAGCATCTCTGACGCATGTGAAAAGCTGAAACCCAATACTGCTCTGAAACCCCTTAATTATCACACAGTGGTTTGGATTTCTTTAAATGTGACTACCACTTGAAAAACAAGCCAAAAAAAGATGTTGTTCTGTATATAAACAATTAAGTTATTTCCATTTACACATTGGGTTAGATCCATTGTTGGTAAAGGAGGGAAAAAAGAATTGCATTTGTTTGAATAATGAATATGGGACACTGGTCGCTTTCTGTCCGAGTGGTCTCCACTGGACATGACATGAGAAGAAACACAGAAAACAGTTTTCTCCCACAGATATTCCTGTTTGTTTGTTTGCTTTTTGTTTGGTTGTGTTTTTTTTTTTTTTTTACATTATATCCACTTACACTCCACAACAGCCAGGATGCACAACATTAAAAGAGCTATTTGTAAGTTTTGCTATTGCTACATAGCCAATGTTAGCATTAACAGCTGTTTACTTACTAGTCTAGAATAAACATTGTGAGTTCAGTGTCAAACTTCATTCCTTTACTCACAAACAGTCTCCAGTGTTAGAAAGCAACACCAATGTTAACTCTTGTCTCTATCTCATCTTTTCTTCTACTGAGGTTAGCACCCTGCCCCATCTTGTTACTTTCCCATAGCGATTCACTGTAGCCGCCAATCTGCCCTGAAGACATATTGCTGTTCAGAGGGCGTGTTATATCCTCTTGTCTTGTAAACACAACGATGGCCAAAGCTCTTGTCAAGCGACAGTCACCACCACCTGCTCCCGGAAAGAAACCACGTTCCGCTGCTCATAAAACTTACAAATAGCCCCTTTAAACAGTTAGCCTATCTGTAGCAAAACAGGAAATGGTACTAACAAAAACCAATAACAGGCCTGTTTCATAGCACTTTGACTTATCATAGTAGGAGAAGCACAAGCGTTAGTAATGGCATTAATTATGGGCCTGTTTACAGCAAGCCAAGAGTGTGATAGCATGAACAATACCAGGACCCCGAAACTCAAGCAGCCATCATGTATTTTATTTTCCTACTCTTCCATGAAAAAGACCTACTGCAGTTAAAGTCTGAAAAAAATCTAACTAGGGCAAGTGATGCCATATTTGAGGTAGAAAAGTCAGTGAGTCTAGCCTCATTCAACTTATTTTCATGATGGAGACAATGTCATGTTAGCATTGAACCAAGGACTCAGAGCTGTTTTATAGTGACATGTTCAAAGTGCACAGTCCAAAGCCACAGGCATGTTATCCAAATCTTTCTCTCTGCATGTAGCCTATCTACAACTCACAGACCTGAGTTTAACGTTTACTTTATTAACTTTAGCCGCAGTCAGTCCCTACCCTAAAGAAATATATACTATATTAAAAGCATGCATGTATGCACGTTTTTAATATATACATATATTTCTTTTCCATAACCACCTAACTTCAACCATAACAGTATGTTATTTACAGATAGTGAAAGAACCAAGAAGTTCAAAAACATTGTCACTGAATGTAATGGAGAATCATCTAATATTCACATTCTTGCCTTGCGATAGGGTTTCTATAACCACATGCTACAGCATGGTCTTTGTTCAAGTCCATCTCACCGCTAGGTGAATATGCAACTGTATTCTTTGTTATTTAAACTATGCAGACCACCATTCCTACACTAACTGCTTTCCCCAGCAATTATCTGTATAATCCTTATTTGTTTTTTGCACGTTTGCACATTGTCTGTTTCTCTCTCCTTCCCACCCTCCTCCTGTTGTCGGTGATCTAAAAGTGGTCTTGTTTCCCTGCAGGAGATCCTCTGCTGAGACTTGCTCTCTCTACTTTATTCACCCTCTAAGGTCTTTAATTATTCTATGTAGATGTGAGTGTGCATAGTACGTGTGTGCATTACACATCCTCGGGAGAAGGTGAAGTCGTACGAGATCACTTTGAGTGGGAGCTGCATGCTGATGCCTGCAAATCTGAGAAATCTCCCCCTGAGGTGTAAATGGGAAGTCCTGCCTCATTCATGCCAATCTCAAAACAGTTTATGTTGAAAAGTCATGTTGCATAATATGATTATAACATTAATGAGCCAGATTTACTATCACAGTACTAAAGCACAGTATCATTATATAAGTACAATTCTGAGCCCCTTTTACTGGTACAACACCTCTAACTTTAATCAGTGTTAATGCCTCAGCAGGAACATTATTTATGTACTAAAAAATAAATAAATCAAATGGAACTGAAAGCATACATATTGTAAAAGTCAGTCACCCTTGACCACAGAGTACACTTACTGTCTTTTAAGTCTGACAAAAACTGTATTGGTGCCAATTGGCAACAGTTGTCCCTGTAAACTACAAAGGCAACTTCACTTGGTTCAGATGACACACACACAGCAACATCAAGAGTTGAAAGAAAGAGCTAACCGTAAAAGGTTTTGAAAGGGATCTCTGGCCAGACAAAATCTTCTTCATTATTCAATTGCTTTCTGTACAGTTGCCAACAGTAAAGTGTTTGAAGTGGTCGAGCCTCGAGGAGAGCCGTTTACACTGACAATGGTTTGAAGTACTGTAGGGCCACTTTCTCGGCCACAGAGGCGCGGCGAAGTGTTCGAGACACCAGCTCCAGTGTATACGATAACAGGGCAAATACATTAATGCTATGCAACCTTGGAAAGACATTACTCATTCTGTGCCATGAGAGAACTGTGAAAGCATTGCTCAAAGGCAATAGTAAAAGCCAACACTCCCAACAGCTTGAGACAGGTAGTTTCTATGGCGCTGAAGACATAATCAACCACACAGTATTTAGATGACAGCTGTTGGCTTAAGAGGTGTTTTTTCTTCTCTGTGGAACATGCTGTCATGAGTTTTTCTAAGTGTCTATAGAAAACAAGGTCTTAAACACAACTATAGAAAACCTTTTACAACCTGTCTAAATTTACACCTCAGTTAGCTTGACAACAATACAGCCCTCATCCATTCACCACCGCCTTATGATACAGTACATATAAGTGCCAGTGCGATTAGCTATACTACTATTCAACACTTCTGGAAGGAAAATGAAATCTCATCATTTTCTTCATGTTTCAAAATATTTTTACATATAGTAACGGACTGGGTGACATGTTAATGTGACTGTTTTTTAGTGTTACTGTGTGAAGACTGTTATATTCAGTTAAGGTTGAAAGTTTATTGCATTTACTGAGTTTTCCAGATTGTCAGTGAATACGTGTTATGCTTAGAGGCTGTGAAGCCAGTCAGTCATCACAGCTACACAGTGATTTGGGTGAAACAACATATCTGTAACTTCATTTTTGAAGGACGCTCTTTATACAATAATATATAATAATATAAAATGTAAGAATACATTATAATATATTAATAATATAATAATAATGAATGCATTATTCTAAGCTTGTGTGATGAGCTGCAGTTTGGATTTTATGACTCTTAGCCATTGCTGACATAATGTAATGAATATAAATACACTTAAGGGCGTGTTTGTGGCCACACAGTTTGAACTGTCGGCACATGGGAAGTATTGCCTTTCTACTTAATCAGATTGGTAAGATGTGGCTGTAGTCATATCAGAAAAAGAACATAATAATCTTCAGTCAACTTGAATTTGGGCCTGGGGGATGGTGCTGTTCAGTTTGGATTGCAAAGAAATGTGGAACACACTCAAACACACAAAATTTGCTACAGACATTCAACACCCCTCAGGATGAGTGGTAATAACTGTGACTATCCCCTGACCTTTCATCTGGCATCATCAGGTGAAAACTTTACTTTGTCCAGTACTTGTGGACAGTTTTATGGTACATTACCAAATACCTACAAAATGTTTCCATCAGCCTCTGCCGTGCTTTGTGCTACACTAATGATGTTGAACATTGTAAACATGACCTGCTAAACATCACCCCGTTAACATGTCAGCATGTTAGCAAGGCTTGGAGCAGGTGGTGTTGTGTCAAAGGCTGTTTCCCCTTCGATATGTGTTTCCCCTGACCTCAACCTGAACCTGATCCCTCACCCTAACCAGTCATGTGTTATGATGCTTAACCTGACCCCAACTTTAACCTGACCCTAATCAGTTATCTTTGCCTATTCCTGAACCGTGGAATCCACTTTCTCCCCCAGGTGCAGCCCCAGAGAGCTGCTAGCATAGCTGTAGACTCTGTTTCAAGACATCTTCAGAGCAAGCAACTATTGATACAGCTGCTTGCAAAGCAAGACATGATAGTCCATGGTAACCATGCAGTTCACAATGAATCATTTGGAAATTTCACACACAGTACACAACTGTGATTGCTTTCAAAAAAACAAACAAAAAACAATACTACCTTATTTGCATTGAATTGATGGTGCAGAGAGAAGAAGATTGATTGTTCTCAAAGTAGTCTTCATTCCAAACATGAAAGACACAACAGGCAACATAGAAACCTTTAAAGCACTTTAATGAATCAGTTCTTGATCACTGAGAGTTTTCATTGCCATTATGAAAAATGGTGGGGCATTATACGCACCTGTCTATCCAACTGAGCCACTAAAACACAGTGTTCAACACACTTGGGCCAGGAATCAGCAGAAAGTGTTTATAGTGTGAATAGTGTTAAAATAGATAGATATTTCTGTGTTTATTTTATTATTATCATTGGTATTAATCATTTGATTATTGTTGTTGCTGTTGTTGTTATATGATTACAATATGAATAGCCTAAATAATAAATCAATCATGTAACATCATCAGAACTGTCAGATTCAGATATAACATTTCAAAGTTAAAATCTTCTGTAAAGAATTTTACATGAGCAAGTGAAAGTGTCTTTTACAATATGGGACATCAAACAGTTTCTTATTCAACCCAACATGAAATATGTATAAAACCATAACATCATCATTTGATGATGAAGTAAGTAAAACAAATGTCACTTGCCCAAAAGTTTCCTTTTACACTTCCTGTGGCCAAATTTCTTGGAACAATTAAAAACAGACAACAAATCAGATATTTGCAACTCGTCAGTGAAGCTGAGAAAAACAGACAAAAACAAGTGTTCAAGGTCTAACGTAACTTGCTGTGCAGAAGCCACACTTAATCAGTCTTAACACCTGGAAGAGTGTGAACCAAAACTTCATGTGCACAGACACACGTCAACACGCACAGAAGCTTTCGATACGGTGTCATAACATGTGTACAGAGCGCTGAAGATTCACAGGGGGGCCTTCCCCTCTCAGGCGTGATTTACAACCTCAGACTCCTGCTCCAATTTTGGCACGTCAAATTACACACATGCCCCACACACACACGCGCACACACACACACACACACACACACACACACAAACAGAGCCTCTGGCAGGTAGGTTAGATACCCCCCTAAAAAGGTCCTTACTCATCAGAAAAACCTTCATCACAAGTGTTTTCTCACGAGTCTGGACTCACCTCCAGTGACTAACAGCCGAGCTCGGGTCTTTAATTCAGTCACTGCTTTTTTCATCTACTGCTGAAATGTGGAAGACCATGCAGGATCAGGACCGTGACAACTAACACTATGTTGATAAATGTCCTTACAGTGTTAAGCCCTTTGTGTTTCACCGTTACGATCATCAGTGGCACAGTGCACGTCTCAGTTTCTCATTCATTTTGCATCATACTTTGATTCTGTTTTGAATTAAGTTGTTAGCTTGTTGTTTGTGTTTTGTCTCTCCTGTGTCTGACAAATGCTGAACATACTTTGGTGTAACATGCAGCAGGAAACACACTGAGAGTGACCCCACTGCTCAGAGGAGATCTGGCAAACAAGCGTCAAGAGCGTACTGTTATAAACCTGAACGGGTTGGATGAAGCGCTTTTTCTATTTCACGGAAAAAGATCTTAGCCAGTCTGTTTGCGCTGTCGCCATAGTAATTACAGCCACCGCAACGCCTGACTGTCCAGCATAGAATTAGTCACATGAGGTATGAGGGACACAGGATGCCTCGAGGACACAGGGAGGCTTTGTCTTCTAATTCCAAGATTAAGATGACTTGTAAAAAGGCCTGTTATTAGAAAAATGTTTGCTTTTAATAGCAGCTTGTGATTAAAGAATAGATACATGTAGATAATGTGTGAGTGTTTTGGAAAGCAGCAGAAATGGTGAGACAGTTTGCGTGTGCAACATCTGCCTGTTATATACATAGCTTAAAGCAGGACACAGATTACTTTCATGCTCAAAAAAACTGACTCTAAAGGCGGATTTCTAAGAACCTACAAGTATTGAATGTTACATTGGGATTAAAACCAGAAATGTTGAATTAGCTTTGAAAAGCTTTCTTTGGACCCAGGCATGAAGTCTGCTTCCAAGAAGGCCCAGGCAGATGTTTTGTATGACTGAGTTTTCTGTGTGTTTATTTGCTGCAGAGGTGCATGGGACTGAGAATCCGCTCACCAAGAGACCAGCCATAGATGCTGCGTTCTGGCAGGAGTCGGCCAGGAAGCAGTACTTGAACGAGCGCAAAACCAAGATGAAGACAAATCAACTGGAGGACCCCCGAACCCCGAAAGCTCCTCAGGTCAGCACTGTACCAATCAGCCATAATCTATAAGTGACAATTCAGGATTCATTTCCTCTCAGTTTATTACATATTGTAGCTAATGCTGGCCTCACACCGAACGACAAAGTGATTTCACTGTCACAGACAAATTTTTACAGTGTCAGAATAAGAGCTGTCAGTCAGTTTTTTTTTCATCTTGATGTTCTGGTAAAATCAGACATGTTTAATATATAAGTTTTTAGTCTTGGCTCATGCAATGACACTTTCTTTAGCACCAAACGGGAAGCAGCAAACCGAGTTGAGTGTGCATGGAGGCGGACATTAAATACATAAGAGTGACAAGGGTAATAGGATGCAAGGCAAATCATTTCAAAATAAAACAGGAAATCATAAATACAAAAGTCCAAACATATTAGGGACAGATCATGGCAATTATATTGTTGAGTTCCTAACTTTATTTAATAATAATCATAATAATAATAATAAAGAGCAAAAAAGTCTGTAAAAAAAACAAACAGCTTTTCTTCCTGTAAATTTCCACTAGGAACATGATAGGAAATAATCTCAAAGAAATCTAGTCTTGCAAATAGTGACCCTGCAACATCCCCAGTCTTTACAAAATCTGATAGAGTGAGACTAAAAACTCTGTTACTTTATGGTACATTGTCTTTAGACGTGAGGGGGTGTCAGACTTTAGTCTTTTCAAAGTCTTTTCAAAGTCTTCTAGTGTATGGTAGGAAGAAAAGACAGACGAAAGAAAAGTGTATTATCTTATACATCCAGACTGATCCACTGGGTCTGAAAAGCAGCACAGTGGTCCTCTGTGTTGGCTTAAGGTCTGAGGCAGTTGCCTCTGCAAGTTATTATGAATCTTAAAAGCAAAAACTCAATGTCGTAACCTCCCCTGCCCATAGAAAAATGAACAATTCAGCCAAACAAAAGCTTAGTGCCGTATAATGTTGCATGGACGTGGGGCCCTGGTAGCTCCCTAAGAATTGTTGATCGTTTTTTTTTTCCCCCCACAGCAGCGTTCCAGCTTTTATTTTCTGTGCACTGCAGTTTCACAGTACACGGCAAAGTGCAGCCAAGTGCTCAGTCTGCCTATCAAAAGCAAGCAGTGACAAAAGGTCAACAATGTGCCGTGTGAGCGACAATGTCTGGTAGAGTAGTGCCCTCCTCTGGGCGCTCTTTCTCTCAAACCAGCATACGCACGTGCACAGACACACAGACACACAGACACACACTTTTTTATCACTGACAATGCATGGACTTAGATTTGGTCTTGGATTCATTAACCTAACCTTAGTCATACCAACTGCCTGCCCAACCACAACTCTCACCCTAACTTAACTCTCACTGCAAGCAAAGACAAAGTTTTAACCCTATAGTGGCTTAGTCATTAATACAAGCACACATTTATGTGCTTTCATGCAACTATCGCATTAAAATGTGGTGATACATCCAGTTGTCGTCCAAGAATGTGAGAATATTGTCTGTAATGCAATAATCCTTAATAATAACAGATCAACATGTAACTAAGCTGAAATCAGATAATGTGTTAATAATGAAAAGCCACTTAGTAATACTAAGCAGCTTACAGATATGCACAGTATATATTCCGTAGAAAATGTGTGCCTCAACTCTTAGACTGCAGAATGACTTTAGATTGATGTAGTGATGTCTTTCCAGAATTCATATTCAAATTCAAAGGCGCTTTATTGACATGAAAGTTTCAAGAAGAAGCTTGCCAAAGCATCAAATTCCATTCAGCTAAAGTGCATGGGAACAGAGAAAAAACAGAAAAAAAGAACAATAAAAAAATACAGTGATTGATACGTACACACACATATATACAGTACCACTCAACTAGTATATAATGTATATATATATATATATACATATATATATATGTGTGTGTGTGTGTGTGTATTTACAGTATATTATATGCATGTGTGTGCATGTATGCGTGTCTAGGTCATTCACTGACCTCAGGTTGTGGCATGTTGAATATTTTTGCACGACCTCTGTGCATTTATTGACAAGTTTCTAATTATGTAAAAATCTCGAAGGAACATGTGTTGCATTCAGACGGAGTTGTCTCAGCTTCAGTAATTAGACATAATGAGCATCTTCCTGATGAAAAGTCCATATTGTTTTGCTCTCTGCAGTGGAATGTGCGTTGGCAGTTTAATGCAATCTATACAGTAGATTACGACCCCCAGCAGCCCCATTCTCTAACACTCACCCAACATTTCACAGTCTCAAAAGCAGCTTCACAAAAATAAAAAACAGTTCCTGGAAATTCCTTAATGGGGTGGCGTAGAAACACAGATATTCTTTCTGTTTCATGCAAATGAGCTTGGGTCCAGGGGGGTTGCGCAGAGGAGGCCCATATACATCGCAACACGGCAAAACAATGATATGCATTTACTCATTTTCTCCCTCACTTAACTCTCTCAGTTGCAGCAAAACAAAACAAAATAAAACAAAAAAATCACAAGCGGCAGGACACAAAACAATTGTTGAGATCATTAGAAGCAACAAAAGAGAGAATGCAGCAAAAGGAGTCGTGCAGCTGGGCAGGGGGAGGGATTTCAGACAGCTGGTGTCAAGCATGGATGCACTTCATTGTGGGTGGCCATACGAGGTCAGATACTGTACACAAAATGCATACCTCGCTGTCAGAGCTGTGGTCGTGTCAGGATTGTAACCCGAATGCCTCAAATATGTACACATTTTTTAAGATGGTTAAAAGCTTCTTTTGCGCCATATTGATGTTATAGTTTTCATGCAAAGACCCTGTAATTCGAGTTGTGTTGACTGCCATTTAAATTTGAAATATTTTTTTTTTTCCTCTTTGGCCTCATTAAACCTTTTTTTATACTTGATTAACTAGATAAAATGTATCTATGAAAATCAAGTTAAATCAAAGCATTTTATTGTCTTTGTTCATGGAGACCAAAAAGTTTTAATGGTAATAAAGTGAAGATTTTTAAAGAATGTAATTAAAGCAGAAAACCTTAAAGGGGAACACCAGCAATTTTACACGTCAGAGTTTGTTAACATATGATGAGGAGTAATGATGTTACTTGAGTCAGCGCTGGTTAATGCTACATGTTTGATAATGAAAAAAATCTGTGGGTGTCAAGTTAGAAAGAAGTAAACTCACCAGAGCTCTGCAGCCTGCTCCTCTTCTCTGCTTGAAGTTATAATATGTAACTTTTCCCCATTAAAATGTCTAAAAAAAAAAACTAGACCTACGTTATATGTCTCCAGCTATTCTCAAACCTAGAAAAATACATGATTTTAATCATGGTAACGTGTCATTTGGTCACCGGTCAATGGCATCATATCGCCTATGCGCGTGCACTGCGGTTGTGGGTGCCTGCCAGAAGCTGAAAATGGACTTTTATCCAGTTTTAATTTTTTTTTTTAATTTTTTACACCTTCGTCATTTTCATCTACATATTTTAACCATGTGAAGGATTTTAGTCATGGGACGTCTGAATCTGAAGTTATCAGAGAAAAAAGCTGATTGAATGTTAGACAGCTCAGCTCCCAGCCCCTCCGAGATGTCCAGTGTTGGCGAATCACTGATTTTCGAGCTAAGTGCTTTATTGATTGTTTCTACTGGTTTTCCCCCTGGTCTGTTTGTATTGAAGAGGAGGACACCTCTGTGGATAATTCAGCTGCTGGTAAAAAACCTCCTGAACCACTGATAATGAAGAAATACAAACTGAGAGAAGCTTAGGGCAATGGTTGTAAAGGCAACTCCCATGATCCCATGCTATTTCACGATGTCACCCTACGCTGTCTTTTGTTATTGATTTGGTAGAGAGATGCCTGGTGGCAGAAGTTACATGATGTGCATTTAAGGCTAGTGGCTCCATTAGGCTACATTAGCTAAACACACGAGTTCTCTGACCGCACCGACCGGTGGTCGAATGGCATTGAGGCTAATGTAGGCACGAGGTTTTATACAGTTTTCTGTCCCTGTTTATATAACTGCCTGCCGAAGCAGAGAATATGGAGGAAATGTGAGTTAATACTGCGAGGGCATGATCAATTGTTACAGAGACAAGAGTTAACATTGGTGTTGCTTTCCACCACTTGAGACGGGTCTTGGTGAGTAAAGGAATAATGTTTGATGCCGAACTCGCAGTGTCTCTTCTAGACTGGTAAGTAAACAGCTGTTAATGCTAACGTTAGCTATGTGGCGATAGCAAAAGATACAAATAGCTCCTTTAATGACAGTACTGCAAAGTGTGTGATAAGAACCTGTGTAATGGACAGCTTTGTGGTTTAACTGTTTAAAGGTGCGTCTGTGAGAATTGTTTGGCATGAAATCTCCTTGAAAAGAATACGAGAGGAAGGAGGCGGCGGTGAAGCTGGAGGTGCATGTGTTCAGGTGTGGATTTATGTGTGTTTATTATGAGAGACAGAAGGAGACAAGGAGTCAAAGACTGTCAGAGAGAGTGTGAAAGAGAGAGAGAGAAAGGCTACTTTTCATCCATATGTTCAGATGTCTGATAAGGTTTGTGGCAGACTGCGCCTCCTCCTGCCCTTCTCTCTCATCCTCAGCCAACTAATCATAAGACTGGACCCCTTTGATCCCACTGGCAGCCTGATACACTCTGTGTGCGTGCGTGTGTGTGTGTGTGTGTGTGTGTTACAGTACACTATGTGTGTGCATGCACTCGTGGAAACATGGAAAGTGTGTGTGTGCACATCCATGCAACAGGAACAGTGTGCACAATATTTATGTGTGTGTGTGTGTGTGTGTGTGTGGCCGTGGCCACCTGCTGAGTTAAGCAGTCTAGCCACTCATGTTCCACTCCACCAGACTCACATCAATAATATTGGCTGAACTTTCTGCTTGCCTAACTGCACCTCATAAAAAAGTTAGCTATAAATGTGTGTATTTGTGACATTTTTACAAGACACACAGAAGTATTTTATTCCTCCATTCTTATTCTTGGACAGAGCACATTCTTGGCCTTGGACCTAAGTCTAACTTATCCTCACTGTGTTTCTTGTCTCCTCCTCTATTCATCTAAATTACTTTAAGTTCTTTTTTCTGTGTAGATGTTTTTGTGAATCTGCTTTGATGGTTGCTGAGTGGTTGTTGTCATTATTAGTGCAAGGATCAGTATCACTGTGAATAACTGTCTCCTTCCTCGTCCTTTCAGAGTGCCTGTCAGACGGAGTTGGACAAGGTCTTAGAGGAGATCTCCAAAATGACCTCTGAGGATAACAGAGGCCCGCTGGAGAACCTGTATGGGCTCAAATTTCCAAACTGTGACAGACATGGATTGTACAACCTCAAACAGGTGAGCCATGGACAGAGCGCTGGTCTCACCCCACATTATTTTACACAAACACAAACTCTACACAAGACTTCAAACATAAACATAAAGATGATGTAAACATAAATTGATGGAAAATCTCCCATAATGGAGAAAACTTAAGTATATAGTTTATTGACCCATCAAACAAGACTGGAAAAATATTTCAAGAAATAAAAAATATAAAAAATCTAGTAAACAACAAACAATTTATGACTTGTAGGAGAAAGACTTACAAGTGGAGAGGTTTACAAGAATGGCTTAATATCAAAACCTACAGTGAGACCATTGGGGGATAGGAAAGATGTTGAAGAAGCCATCTTGAATATTTCCCACATCGTTTCAACCCCTCCAACCTCTCACTATCAATGAATCTCAGTGCTCTTACATTGTGTTTGACATGTCTAAAGTGAGTATCTGCAGGATTATTATGGTTATTATTATTATGGAATTACATGTATTTATGTATAGTTCTCTTAAAAATATGGTCAGATCTTCATCTAGGTTACAATAATAAACAAGATTTATGATCAAGTATTGCTGATCCGCATGAAGCTGGAAAGAGGAACAGAATCATCTCCAGGAGTTTAGATCTCCATCGGCCTACAGTCAGACAAACTATCAAACTGTCAGTAAATAAATGGAGACCATCTAGTTCTGTGGCTACTCTCCACAGAAGTGAGCATCCAGCTGTGATGACTCCAAAATCACAACACAGACTGATCAGTAACTTAAGAACCCTGAGTAAGAAAACAAAACGAAACAAAAAAAAACATCACTGCATATCTCTTCAACACTGCTGGCAAGATGTTCTGTGGACAGATGAAACTAAGATTGCAGCTCTATGTATGGTGTAAAAAGGGCACTGCATACCAACATGAAATCATCATCTCAACGATGAAGTGTGGAGAAGGGGAGCGTCATGATTTGGGGCCTTGCTGCCTCTGGGTCTGGGCAGCTCACCATCATCGAGGTCACTTACAGGATGATGTCAGGGTGGCTCCACCTGCTGAAGCTCAGGAGAACCTGGCTGATGCAGCAGGACAATGACCCTGAACTTTAAAATAAATCTAACACAGAAGAAGAAAATCCAACTTTTGGAGTCAGAGCCCAGAGTTTAATCCAGTAGAGATGCTGTGGAACAACCTGAACAGAGCCGCTCACACCGGACATCCTTCATGTCTGAAGAATGGTCCAGACTTCCTCCTGAACACTGTGCAGGTCTGACCAGCAGCTACTGGAAGAGCTGGTTTCAGATTATTGGTACCAAAAGAGGTTCGAACTGTTATTAAATCCACTTACCTTCTCCACCAGCTCTGTGACTGTGATATTAGCTTCAGCTCATGCTTAAGGGGTCCTCGTACTTTTTTCTTACCATTCTTTGTGTATCTCCTCCACCTTGATTACAAGTGCATGTTGTGCATCGTTCTCAGAACCACAGAACTTTAGTTCCCAAAGTTTCCAGAGACACATAACTACAGTATGTCCTGCAGAATTTTCGGAAAATCTCCATAAAATGAGGCAAATCTAAAAATCTTGAGTGAGAGAGCGGCGTTTAAGTGAATTTCAGTACCTGATCACGGAAGGACTGGACGCATTTATTCAAATTCCATTATCCAGTTCAGATGATGGATAATTCATATCACATCCTCTGTAAAGTAATCTTTCACGTTTAAAAAAATAAAGTTAACAGTGAATCACAGAGCAGAAAACGGCTGCTCTCTCACTTTGTCCCATTACTGGCCACGCCCCAATCAGTGACGTCACAGCAGGTGTTTTCCATCCACTGTCAATGACAAAACACCTGCTGTGACATCACTCATTAGGATTTGGCGCAGGGCTGTTACACGTTTGAAAGCTTCAGCCCGTAGAGAGCGGTTTTCTGCTCTGTGGAGTTCACTGGTGACTGACTGTTTCATGAGGAACTGTAACACAAGAGCACGCAGAGGCTGGAGTGGTTGCAGATGTCATCGGGTTTTCGAGTTGTTCTGGTAGCTGCTGTAAGTGGGATTTACTGTGAGCAGTGACTCTGACGAAGGGAAAAGGATTATTGTGCCTACACGTGTGACACATTTAAGTGCGGCCCGGCTTCGTCTTTGGAAGGTGGCTGGGTATTGCCGCTGATTTCCTGAATGGATTCAGTTCTGATTCACAAGGTCCCGATTCCATTCAATATCGATTCCCGTTACAGATATTTCAGCTACAATGTCAGTTTTGCTTGGGTATGAATGAGATTCATAAGTTAAAAATATCAACGTTTACACTACACATCCAGCCGCACATCTGCTTTCAGCTGAGTCGCGGTTGCCGTGTTTTTGCCCCTCAAGTGACCAGATCTCGTTGGGCGGGGAGGCCGCTAACCCGAGGGCAACGGTGTTACAGCTTCACACATCCACAGGACTGTAAAAGGCAGATATTAAAAGATTGATCTCAGGATGAGATCATGATTATGAATCGATATCGGATTATTGAAATGAAGATTGATTTGAATGGGAGAATCTTTAGCCTTTATTCTTTAGACCAGCTGGCTGAGGCTCAGGAGGTAGAGCAGAAGGTCGGTGGTTTGATTCCCGGCTCCTCCAGTCTGCATGTCAAAGTGTCCTTAGGTAAGATACTGAACCCTGATGTATGATGTGTAAATGTGTGTGTATTATGTGTAGGAAAAAGTGCTGTGTGAATGTAGCTTTGAGTGGTCGATAAGACTAGAAAAGCGCTGTATAAATGCAGCCGTTTTAATTCTCATTCTAACACACACACACACACACACACACACACGCACACACACACACACACACACACACAGACACATACATATCATTTGCAGTAGTTCTGCCTTGGATTTCCCCTCTCTTCTCTTTCATAGTCTGACTCACACACATGCACGCGCACACACCACACACACACAACACAAACACAAACGCATACACACACACACAAATTCTCTTGTATCCACCCGGGTAAATCACCCTGGCAAAAAAGACAAAACTCCCCTCCCTCCCCACCTGCTACCAACTCTCCACACACTACCCCCACCCACCACCACCCCCCACCCTCCCTTTTTTTCTTCATAAACTCACACATACACACGCTCTTCTTCCTCATCCTTAGCAGTCTGCTCATAGACACACATACACCCACCCACACACCCACCCACCCACACACACATACTCACACACACATACACACACACACACACACACAAATGCGTGGAGAGATGTTGTCATCATGAATGAGGCAACAAGCTTCTGAGCTCAAGGTTACAAGGCAATAAAAGTGTTTGGCGTACTTCATGGGAAGACTTTTGTTAAGCCGAGGAACGAACCGTGCTTCCGACCGGGGGCTTGAATTTGAATTCTGCTCATCCATAGAAATCAGACAGAGGAGGACAAACAAGGTCACATATCCAGTGTTGTCTTACGAGGATAGTAGAGCAGAAAAGAAGATTTGAATAGGCGCCACAGTTTCCTAAAGCAGGGCTCTCAGCCACTCAGCCAATTTTCATCACTGGTCACAAACAACAGCATTGTTTCGGACCGGAGTCCTCGGTTCCCAGGGAGGAACACTGTACCTCCTCAACACTCGGCTCCCTTTTTTTGGAGTTGTCCCTCCTTGTCGCGCGGTAATTACTGTAACTGTCACTTTTTTTGTTCTTTTTCATCGAAGGAAGAAAATGGAAAGTCTTTTCTTCACCCCCAGCTCTTCGTTCTTTTTCGCCGTCCCCTTCTCGGGCCGCCCCGTGTGCACGGCGTAAACTGTGTCCACTTCAATTACGACCTCATTTCTGAGTAGAGGGAGGGGGGAGGCTCTGTGGGGGGGCTGGTCTACTGGCATGCCTCTGTGTGTGTGTGTGTGTGTGTGTGTGTGTGTGTGTGTGTGTGTGTGTGTGTGTGTGTGAGAGTGTCTGTGATGGCATGTGTGGCTGTGGATGGGTTGTGGGTTGGGGGTATGACCTGAGGATGGGCTGTTATTGGGTGACTGTTGTCCCACCCGAACCATAGCCCTCACTCTCATCCAATGGCCCCCCGCCACCAGGAGAACCACAAGTACATACACACTCACTCATACACACACACACACACACATCTCGAGCCACCATACGCCATGCTTCATTAGTGCCCCCCCCCCCTGCTTCCCACTGTGCATCCTTACCCCTCCCGCTTTTTTTTCCAATGTTTTCCAACTTGTCTAGTTTTTGTGTTTTTCTTCTCCTCTTTCCAGTGCAACATGTCCACCCACGGCCAGAGGGGCGAGTGCTGGTGCGTTAACCCCTTAACCGGGATCCAGATACCGGCGACACCTAAAGTCAGAGGGGATCCCAACTGTAACCAGTTTCAAGAGGAGCTCAGAGTGATGCCCACTGCATCAACGTCCCGCTGATCATCAGACATCGTGACGGGGTTGACGGGTTTCCTTCAAAATTCAGAATCTGGGAGGATTTTGTTTTTAAATTAATACAGTTATTCTATCAAAATGTTAAAAAAAAAAAAAAAAAAAAAAAGTGTAAAGACCAAGTTCATCTCTCAGTGCTTCCCGACTTCCCTGTTTTGTCTGTGGGACTCAGACCCAAGCTGTAAATTTTTAAAAGGGAGGAACAAATGTATAGTTTAATTTCTTTAAAAAAAAAAGTTATGTCTTGAAACAGCTGCCTACGGTAGCGCTTAGCAAAAGGTAATAAAACTGAAGTAAATAGTTCATTTGTTGCTGACTGTTTTTACTGGCTGGTTATTATACATTTGGTGTGTATTATGCAGCTGTGTGTTGAGGCCTCACATTCACACAGTGTTACTAGATCCCTACCAACCTCAGTCAGTGGATAGTCATGCCAGATTTGTTGCTGTGCTAACGATGGAGCAGGGCTGCCACTCATCAAGAAGACACACCTCTGTTTTTCTGGAGCGGGGGTGAGAATCTTGTAGGTGCTCCTTAAACTCTTTCAGTTTATAGGTTTAATCACGCTCATACTTTCCCTGATTATATCTTGTAATATTTCTTCTTGATGCACCAAGTTTGCTTCGAACATTCAGCAGTGTGGAAAGCTACAGAGAGTTGTTGTTGTCGTCGTTGTTGTTGTTTGTCAGCAGTTTTCTGATCAACACTTGTCAATTCCAAATAAGTGTCACTAAAGAAAAATTACACTGAGAGTGATAACAGCGGGAACTGCCGGGTGTGCAGACACGCATGTGTGTGTAATAATGTGAATCATTACATTCTTAGGTGAAAACATGTTTTTAAGGTTTGGTTAGGGTTAGGCTAAAGATAGGCTAACGATAGGCTAAGGTTAGGTTTAGGTTAAGGTTAGAGTTAGGCAAGTAGTAGTTATGGTTAAGATTAGAGTAGGTCTGCAGGAAATGGACGTAAGTCAATGTTATGTCCTCTGAAGTCGTGGAGATTCGACTGTGTGTGTGTGTGTGTGTGTGTGTGTGTGTTTTTGTGTGTGTGGGAGTGTGTGTCTCTGTGTGTGTGTGTGTGTGTGTACCCATGTGTTGCTGGGGTTACTAATGAAGTGTTGACATGAGGAGGGATTAGGATGGGGGGTTGACATTGACAAATGTGATACTAAGTGGGTAAAGGTGTCTATGAATAAACCAACCCAAGTGCACAAACACACACACACACACACTCTCTCACACACATACTTGTGTTGCAGATCATGGTCTACAGAGAGATAACCAACATGAAGTCATAACAGAGGGCTGTAGTGATGTTAGTATTGATTCTGAATGCCCTTGACGAAACAGGATATTGGGACCATTGTGTTAAAGTGTAACTTTGTGCCGCCCTGTCTCACTTGCGCAGGCTGTGCTGGAACTCTTTTACCATCCTCAAGCTGAAAACAATCCACTGTTACTGTCTCAGCTGAGACAGTCATGGTTGACATGAACTGTTTTTAGCATATTTCAGAAATGCAATGCATCGATTCCAATCTGTAATCAACTGCAGCCACAGAATAATATGATTATTCAGCAGATGTTGTGTTATATATTTTTATTCCTCCTACAATTATGGAAGAATTTGAAATGACTGTATCACGGAACAATAGCTTCATGACTTTTTTTCACATCTCAACAGATCCTTGAGTGAAGGTGATGGTGCCATCTGATGGTGACTGATTTTTCAAGTGTTCTGCATTATGATGTTTTGATAAAACTTTATAATAAAGCTCAAGATTTACACTGTAATTTGTTGTCAATTAGGTACCAATAAAATACTTATTGGTAGACACAGAAAACGTGACTGTGGAGAACAACTACTCTTGTTGTGTGTGTGTTTTTTCTATTCTGTCTTAACAATATATATTCTCATACCCTATGAATGAACCTTGTCCCAGAAATGACCCTGGTTATGATCTGGTGGCAATGTCATCGCTGGCTGGAATACATTCAGAGGCAATATTTTCTGTAATGAATGAAGAGCTGCATATATCAACGACATTGGAGTCACCATGAGTTCTCTCCTCACAGTAAGCCAGGTGAGGAGAGAACTCTGAAGGTCCAGATGGCATCAGCTCATGTCTCCTCAAGTCCTGCGCAGACCAACTTTGCAGGATGGTTGAGTATGTCTTCAACTCGAAGACTTCCTGCACGGTACCGGTGCTGAAGACACCGCACCCCAAGGACCTCAACCGCTACAAGCCAGTGGCACTGACATCTCACCTGATGGAAGACCCTGGAGCAGCTGGCCCTGGTGAGCCCTTCGCAGGATCCTGAACTACCTCACCAACCGACCACGGTATGTGAAGATCCAGGACTGTGTGTCTGACGGGGTCGTCTGCAGAGCAGGATCCCTCAGGGAACCGTTCTGGCTCCGTTCCTCTTCTCCTACAACTCCACTAAGTGCCACATACAAAAGTTCTCTGACGACTCTGCAATTGTCGGCCTCATCACTGATGGGGACGGCAGGGAGTACAGTGAACTGACCTAGGTTTTCGTGGACTGGTGCCAGATGAACCGCCTCCAGATCAACGCTTGGAAGACCAAAGAGCTGGTGGCGGAAACACACTTCTCCCACACCGGTGAACATGCAGGGAATGGACATTGAGATCATGGACTCTTACAAGTACCTAGGTGTTCACATGAACAATAAATTAGACTGGACTGACAACCCCAAGCACTTTATGAAAAAAGGACAAAGCAGGCTGAATCTGCCATGGAGACTCAGGTCTTTTGGAGCGCAGGGGGAACTCCTGAGTACCTTTCATGACTCTGTAGTGGCATCAGCCATCTTCTGTGGTGTGGTCTGCTGGGGCTGCAGCATCTCCACTGCTGACGGAGGAAGAGACTGAACAAGCTGATCAGGAAGGCCAGCTCTGTTCTGGGATGCCCCCTTGAGATAGTGGGTGACTGGCGAATGGTGGCTTCTCTATTAGCCCTGCTGGAGAACATCTCCCACCCCACTCACTGAGCAGCTCCTTCAGTAACAGGCTGCTGCACCCACAGAGAGATACCGCAGGTCTTTCCTTCCTGCTGCTGTCAGACTGTACAACAAAGACTGCACTCAGTAGACCACACACACACACACACACGCACACGGACGCACACACACACACACACGAGGAACTGATATACTCACCATGTGCAATAATTTGCTATAAGTAACATACACCATCTGTGCAATATACCTCACATGCTATTTTGTAATTGTATTTGTATTTGTTACTGTCATTGTGCAGTTTTTCTCTCTTGTACTATCCACTTCGCTGCTGTGACTCTGTAAACTGCCCCAGTGTGGGACTAATAAAGGAGCCTGTGCATATTCTCATTTGTCCAGGTCATGGTATCCTAAAGGAGTTTTAAATCAAAACGCAACTGAACTTGATTATTAGTCTGGGAAGACGTTTCACCTCTCATCCAAGAGGCTTCATCAGTTCGTGTACGCATCTGACCAGGCTGGGACTGGTCTGAGGACTGGACTGGGACCAATAAAGGACTATATTATTTTATCTTATTTCAATTGATTAGACTTTGAGTCATTTTCAAGCAAACATGCCAAACATTTGCTAGTAGCATCATTACAAAGGGAATATCTTTGGGTTTTGTCGGAACAAAATTTTTTTAAAGATAATTTTCTGACATTTCACTACAAAATCCCTTTGTTGTGCGTCCTTGCCGAGCAAAAGTGGAAGGATACGCCCTAGGATACATCGTCACATTAACGTTTGTTGCTGGGAGACAACACAGGCAGTAAACATGCAAACAACTGACAGTCAGTTGATATCAATACAGAAAATCTATACAGAAAATCTTATTCTTGATAGATGTGTTCACTGGTTGAGATTTCTTGTTATATACAGACAGGACTTAGGACAAACTGTATGTAAAGTTTTATATGTCACGCAGCCTGACTGTGGTCTGTGTGAGGCTGAAATTGCAACCACTTGCAAAAGTCCCCAACAAAAGTCACCAGTGATTTGTGATCAGAGCGACTCAAGACTTGGGTGTAAAGACAGACTTCTTTAAAGTTGTGGCCAGAAGTGGATCATATGAGACCACTCCTGACTGGCTTTGGACTTGTAACCTAATACACATGCCAGTGTGCCAGCTAGCTGAGCAACAGTCCAAGGGTGAAATTAATCATGCTGTGCAAAACATGAACGCTCTAACAGCCACAGCTTTACAACTTTCTACAGTTTTTGTGACACATTGTTTTTTTTTTTTGTTTTTTTTTCTGATTTCTTTTCATATTGTCTTATTGACGGCTGGTTTTTGGCGATAGTTTGCTTCAAAAGTTTGACAGCTTGGCTGGCTTACACACACAGATCCTGGGCGTCCTCGGGTTGTTCAGCACATTTAATCGTAGTTTGAGGCCTTTCTCCGTAAACAAATCAAAACAAGTGTCTTTTGTTTGGGGGTTTAATAGATCAGGCACAATGGGCTGAGGAGGGAAGTTTAGCAGTGGGAATAGTAGTAGGGGTGAGTATCTGTGCTTGCATGACTGTGTGGGTGCCCGTGTGTGTGTGTGTGTGTGTGTAAAAGCACACGTGTGTGTATTTGTGTGCTTCCGCCCTACTTTCAGACGACTATTTCTTTTGTTAGCATTCAACTACTTCCCTCGATATGTTGATGGTAGGTCTGTATCTAAGACTCACGGAAGCTGAACTTGTTGAATGTTAACAAAATAATTGTTGTTTTATCTTTGTTACAATGACAAGGCGCTCCAGTGTTAGCAGGAAGTACAACAGTAGACATTTATCCTTGAATATGGACAAAAAAGACAATTATTATGTTTCACTGTTGTAGAAAGAGTGAGAAAAAAAGCCTCAATGCAAAAATGCATTGTAACGGATGAAACACAAGCTAACGTGGAGGAAGAGGAAGACTTCAGCTTCATAAAGGTCAGTGTGTAACAGTGCAGGGGAAATGTACAAAATGCACTTGCATTTGTATATTAGCACTGAGCAAAAGGGACAAGGATATAAAAATATATTGCACAAGCTAATATCTTAAAGCATAGACTGATTTGAAGTTAAAAACAGGAAATATACAGGTTATTACAATTTGGATTTTACTCTTATTATTCTGGCTATCGATTAAAATAGAATTGTAGCCACCAAAGTAACAGCGTGCATCTCAGAGCGCTGTAAGAATCACTAAAAACAGGCTCAATGGGGGCAAGAAAAACAAGCAATGAGGCAGTTACATAAATTGTGAGCGCATCTAAAACGTTATTAATAATCCCTCATTCCAAAGGAAATCCAGGAGTGTGTACAACTGGGGCAAGAATGGTGGCTCAAAGTTAATCCAGTTAAGGAAGTTGGTCTGTAATATGAGATGGAAATTTTGGTTATAAATTCACAGTTTACCTTAATTTTTTCTCCCACAAAAAACTGGCCTAGATTGCAGCATTCACTTTGGTGAGTAGAAGTTTAATAGAAGCAATCACCAGAACTACAAGCTACAAAAGAGTTGGCAGCCATAACAAGAGCATCATAGTGGTGCCCTAAAATGCTCCCTTTATGGCTTGTAGGATGTACATTAGTAATCTCAAAGTTAGTTTGCTTAACATGCAGTTGTGATTCTCACAGTCACATCCGATCCGAGCTGAACTAACCTCCATTTGGGATTATGGGTCTAAGTCCATGTTTGATGAAAGGGCTTGGATGAGAACTAGCAGACACTTGTCTGTCGTCTTCTACCACCGGCATCGGAGGATTCCCCCACTAAGTCATGTGATTTACTCCCGACTGCTGTAAATTCTTTCAAATCTCCTTTCATCTCCGTCCCGGTGATGAAAAGAGCCACCATTACCTCTTTGAGAGAAAGCATTATACCAAAGCACAAGCAGTGATTTGCAAAGATCGCAATTATGCACGTGTAAACATCTGCATGCCATTTGTAAGCTTATGTCTTTAAATGCACCGTCATGATTTCCAAAAGTCACATTTAATGATATGAGCCACGGGCAAATCGATGCACAAGCAAGTGAGAGCATCTCCAGAGCTGCTGCCTGTGATTTTACAGCACTGATCATTTGTTTAATCACATCACTGCATCTACAGAGAGACATGCAGAGAGGAAGAGAATCCAACCTTTCTGCAGAGCCTTGAGGTCTGAGGTTCCCAGAAATGCTCTGCACAGCAGTTTGACTGGCTTTTGGGGATGGGGATGGGGTGAGGTGCGTGAGCTGACGTTAGATGAAGCCATCCAACGTTGTTGGCCTAATTATGTAATAAAAGGGGCATAAATGCTTTGAAGTCCTAAGTGCATTTGTCAGTTTCTTTGAAGGCAAATAGTAATTGTCATGTTCACTGCCTCACAAATCAAATCTCGTACACATGTTCCCTCCTCCCTGAAGTCAAAGTCTGTGCTGTCGCTGCCACACGCACACACACACACACACACACACACACACACACACACACACACACACACTGAGACATACCACAACCTTTACGGCAGCCTTGATCTGGCATACAGGAACTGCAGGGCCCTCCACCCTTTCATGCCCTGCATCAGTCACCCACATCTGGAGTTGGTCAAAGTCCAGAAGTCCCCAGGGAAAGATTTTGCCCCCCCCCCCCCCCCCCCCCCCCCCCCCCCTCCAAAAAAAAAAGAAAAAAAGAAAAGTCCCATTCTGTCTCTTCCTGGAATCAACGAGGGGAATAAAAATGACCAGACACCCCTCTGTGCGGGTGCATGCAGAGCAAATAGCTAATCAAAAGCTGGTATCATTGCCAGCGATTTTTAACCTTTATTTAACCAGGTGGTCCCGTTGTGTGTTCACCTTTGACTTACAGCTAATTCAGTTGAGTTTATCATATTCTGTCCACACCTTGTGTCTGTGTATGCACTTGTGTTTAGCTGCATGTTAATGGGTGTGTCTCAGGGGAGTCCATTCTGCCTTGAAGTGGTGATAAATGTAGGTTTTCCATAACATGTTGAAGCTTCCTCCAGGCTACAAATCTCTTCTTCCCAGTCAGAGCTGGTTCCACTAGATGCCCCCCCCCCTTGAAGTTCAAACTCATGTTAAATGACTTCCTTGTTCCTGTGCAATCTTTTTGACTATGGTGTTGAAAACCAGGTGACTTGCCCTCGGGCGAAGCTTTATAAAGTCACATCCTGCATTCTGCATGAGATCCTGTGGGCTTCCCTGGGACTCTCAGACTTATGTCTAAGAGGTTTATCAGCTCGTGCCTTGGAGATTAGTCGGTGTTTACTATCAGGATGATTCCACTTCAAACTGCACATTTCAAGCCAATTTAGCGGCCACTTACTCCTCTTAAAAAAAAAAAAAAAACCCACAAAACAGTAGAAATGAAAACCTCACCAGGATGCTTAAATGAATACATAACTTTATTTAAATAAATGCTTTGTCATAACAAAAAAAAAGACAAAGGTTAAAAGAGTACATAAATTACAAGTTGAATAAATATTACACAGTGATATTCACTTTAATAATTTGAGATTTTTTGTCTTTTTTTATTTTTATTTTTTATTTGTCTTATGTAGTTCCAAATACTGACCATTTTATTTCCCACTATCCTCCTGCCACCGATGGGTCTATTTCACAAGCCAGTGAACACCAAATTATAAAAACCAATTGTGTTGTCTCATTACAACCAAAAAGTGTTATGTATTCAGAAAAAAGCTGTACTGTAATTACTGTACTACTGAAGTATGACATGTGAATATGGATTTTAAACCAAGCAGGAGAGGAGAAACCTGAGGAAGTCACTACTCGCAACCAGGTGCGAGAGACAGGAAGCTGCTGATGCAAGAAAGAGGAGACCTTTTTTTTTCTTTCTCCTGAACCTCAACCTGGAACATTTCAGTATTCAAACCCTTGATTGATCCAGACATTAAAGGGTCCCAGATATCAGACATTTCAGAGAGTATTTCAGATTTTAACACTCCTTGACACTCCTGGTTGCAGTACTGCATTCCCCAGATTTCAATGACTCTGAATCCTGATAACTGTCTTGCTAACTGTATCTAATGTCATGCAGTTGGTGGCCCCGTATTGGGGGAAGTGGCTAGGCCCTGATTATGACCACTGCCCATGGCGCTCGCTCTTCCTCTTCCCTCTCTCCTCTGTCTCTTTCCCCCTCTCTCTGTGCAGTAGGCCATGAGAACATCTCTAGCTGTGTGTCACGTTTCAAGCTATTTATTTTTCCCTAAAAGATGTTTCTGTATCGGAGGTCCCAGGCATGGGCTGCACAGCCCCTGTCGACAAATATTACCTCAAAGCACCACCTTTACAAGGTAAGCACAAGATAACACAACATTTAGCTTTTGTGGCTGTTTTTTTTTTTTTTTTCTTTATTATTTGTTCCACTAACTTCATGATACCACATCTTAGGACGTCGTTGTGTGTCAATATCAATAGTGAGTAACTGAAATAAGTGCAAGCTGCTTTTTTTTTTTTTTTCGAAAGTGGTAGTTGGGATTTGGTGTTGGAAGAGGGGCTTAGGAGCCTTGATAATATATTCACAACCCGGAAACCATTTAGGATGCACATATCATTTCCCTTTTGTTGCAGCAAAGGAAATGGTTAATTTACCTCCAAACATCCTTTGGCTTCCCCTCTCTGGCAATCATATACATTGGCATTCACATGAAAAAAAAAAAGCAAGAATCCTAGCTTATCGGTTGTCAGAGAAAGAGGGAGGTCGAACCAACTGCGGGTACACAGCGTCATTCTTGTCCAGAATATGCCCCGAGGTACAGGCAGATTGCAAATGCGTTCGCTGACACCATTTACAGGACCTACCACATTCACTGTTCTTCTCTTGATCAAAACTAAACCGAGACCTATTTGTTGTATCAAGTATCAGCCCTGGGGGTGGGGGTGGGGGAGTGGGGTGGGGGGGGGCAGTGTGAGAAAGCAAATTGCCCTGTATGATATCCATGTCACTTTCACGTCACTATTTAATGTATTTGCATGTAGGAAGGCACTGTGACTTGCACACAGAGAGAGAACAACTCTACTTAAATGACCCTGTTATAACCTGTAGCATTTTTATTTTCATCATGCTCCCCTTAGATGTAGGTAGATAACCTTTGCATGGGGGCATGTGCGCAGAAGGGCTGCAGGGGGTTAGCTTCTTTGACTGCCCAGTAGTCGAATGACTCAGGGTCAGGCTACAAGGACCTATTCAAATTCTTTACAGGCTAAAAAATCTTTTTTTTTTTTCCAAGCACAATTACATTGTTGTCATACTTTTTGTCTCTACAGGAAAAACAACATTCAATAACTATATTTAAAAGTAATGTAATACACCATGGTTACACTGTAGTAGCAGTACTGAGGGGAAACCACTTGATAAAGGAACATGGCTCAAAAGTGGGTGGTCTTTTTACTTCACTGAAGGCAAAGAACAACAGCACAAACAAAACCATACAAAACTACACTTCACACAACTGAATCAGAGAAGCGACCGGCCTTGACTGGCAAGTTCGGTTTACGCGCCGAACGCGTCGTCGAAAGGTCGAAGTCAAACTCGAGTCCCGTCACTGAAACGGGAGAATCTTTATTTCACCAGTAGAGTCAGCGCTCTCTCTAAGCTTTGTGTCGCCCTGCATGGCATTGTCTGTTCAAAATAGGCACAGTTGGCATATCAGGCTAGCTACATTGTCGAAGAGCCACTTAACGTAGGTTCATCTGTGACGATCTGCTCGCTCTTTTGTTTTACGAATGCTCCGTGTCTGTCCCGAGACGTGCTTTACAATAAAGAGAAGGCCAGCCCCAAGACCACTTCAAGCGCTAGCAATACTTGTGACAAAAAAAAACAAAAAAAACAAAAAACAAAAAAAAAACAAAAAAAACAAAAGAGAAAGAAATTAGAACATTCTTTTTTTGTTTTTTGTAATAGGCTCACTCCATCATACACCAACACAGGCTGATACATACCACGCACTCGCACTGTATACATACATACGCACATTCATGCATGCATCGCTTTGTGAAGTTACACATATCTAAGCAGGTTCCCCTATTCATTAAGTGCTCTGACAGAACCACATACCCAGATAGAGTCAACTGTTAAAGCATATCTCTATCACTTGTTGCTTTTCTTTCTTTCTTTTTGGAAAACATACAAAAAAACAAACAAAAAAAAAATACTCAACAGCCAATCATCAGTTCCACAGTAGCATCATGTTCCACAGCCTAAAAACTGATCTGTTTTCAATCAATGTGCCTGATGCTTTTTTTTTTCTTTTTCTTCAAAATGATTTCGTGTTAATGTTACATCATACAAAGTGTTGTATTGAAACCCCCAGCTTCTACAAAAATATATCCATTGTGTGCATATATTTTCATGGATCTGCAATCAGGGGACCCGGCTCATACAAGGGGTCCCATGAGCAATAAGTCAAGGGCTCTATTTAAATCTTCTGGGACTTTTCCCCCTCATTCGACGACGAGTGCTTGGTCAACAACAGAAAAGAAAAGAAAAAAATTACAGGTGTCTTTTGTTCAGCCTGTTCTTTCGTTTGGATTATTTTTTTCTTCCTTTTTTGTTCAATTTGAAAAAACAAAACAAAAAAAAAAAACAAAACAAAAATCTTGAAGTGAACGGAGGGCGGAGCATACAGGTGTGATTCAGAGAGGAGGCGTGGGCCCTGGGTCACGTGGTGGTTAGGGGGTGGGGGTTGGTGGTAGGGGTTCGAGGGTGGTCTTCCCCTTTTCACTCATTGTTGTTGCCACTCTCCAGGTCTTTACACTGAATGTCCCCTCCGCTGTAGTCTGTGCCGGGGAGCTGGACGCCATACTTGTCCACGCACCAGCAGATGCCTCGTTTGCGGCCGCGAGATGGTTTACACTGTGGACCAGAAGACAGGTAGACGGGTTATAAAAAAAGGTGAGGGTGAGGGCCTGTTCACCACAGAAAGTCACACCATGAAGTCCTTTGCGAAATAGACTAGTAGCCTTGAAACATAGTGACTACTGGAAGGGCTAGTCTGTGAACTTGTAAGGTTATTTTTTCACCTGTTAGCTTGGTTGCCAACAGATTCTTGAGGATTTACTTAATCGCAGCAAGTGAATCCACTAATTCCATTGATTTTAACTGATTTTACTGAAAATATTTTGCTGTTTTAAAGACCTTAAAGGCCTTAAAAGTACAGTGCATGCAATGTACTTTGGAAGGCTCTCTGACATTTTAAAGCTCCATATTTTCCTCTTGTGTTTTATTTGAAGTGTTGATCCATCAGAAGATATATTTGTGGTTTTAAGAACCAAAAACCATCTCAATGTAGTTTTACATCTCCTCTCTCAGGCTTCTCTCTGGAGCTCTAGTAACATCAGGTCTGTGAGCAAATCAGAAGAGAGGAGGCTCTGAGCCTCTCTTCTGATTGGCTGACTGTTTTCTGAGTGATCTAATAAAAATATAGCAGATTTCAGGTAAACACTCAGAGAAACCAAAGGTTGGAAGGGGGGTCCAGGTGGGCGGGGTTTGGGGTGTGACTGAGAGCGGTGACTGCTTTGTTGTGACATCACAAAGTTCCAGAAGTCCTGACGGCTGGTTTTAAGGCTCAGTGTCTGAATACAGGCTGTGTGCATTTCTCTGTGGACTGAGCGCTTTGATACTTTCACAGTATTAATATAGAACCTAGACCTGCTTTATGATCAAACAACACATGGACATCTACTTTTATACAATATAGGACCTTTAATGCAAAATTGAAGTGCAAAGACCTTTCAGAGGCAAACTCACCTGCTTGCGCTTGAAGAATCCTTTTCTGTCGCAGTTGGGGAGGTACAAAGACAGAGCCATTACACGAGAAGTGTCCTTCATCCCCTGAATGATCCCATCCAGTTTTCTTCTGCATGGACCCTTTGGAGTGAGGCAGCACAGGGTTACAATCAAGCAGCACAGTCATTCGAGGCAATTCTCCCCTCCAATTAAACCCAAGTTAAACATGTATTAACATGTAACTATGTAGGAAGTGGTTACAAGGGAGCAGCTGTCTGTCGCAGTGTCAGAAATGTCCCGACTCTACACATGTTGC
This sequence comes from Seriola dumerili, assembly GCF_002260705.1. NCBI lineage: Eukaryota > Metazoa > Chordata > Actinopteri > Carangiformes > Carangidae > Seriola > Seriola dumerili. The sequence goes on along the minus strand of NW_019174307.1, from coordinate 2,067,188 downwards.
CTTTAAAACATGACACAGGATCAAACTAACACTGAATACTTACAAATTCAGGCTCATGCTTGTCGATGGGCAGGGGGGAGTAGTCCATGGGGGAGCCCATGGAGCGCTGCTTGCCCAGCTTCCTCTTTTGCTCCTTGCGCAGCGCATGGACTTTTTTACTGTTCACAATGTCTTTAGGAAGGAGCGGCACTTTGGCTGGCTGCAGCTCCTCTGTAATCTCTGTGGTCATGGTGTCCTCGTGTTCTCGAGACTCACGATCTGCAATCAATGGAAGACGGGTCAGTTAATGTCACATTTTTAAACCTGTAACAAAGACGAAGCCGTGGATTAATGTACTGTTGTGTACGGCTGGCGGGTCTACGTGATGTCATGGGATTGCATTTAAACAGCACCCCACCTTTCAGAGACATGTCGTGTGTCATGTCTACATATTTTCAGTTCATTTGACATCATTCTGGTTAGGGTTTGTTGGAATGTTAGGGAGTGAAGAGTCAACAGAGAAATGATGTGGCATGAAATGACACAGTGATAACAGAACAGAATGACTTAAGGAAGCTGGCGTGTTATTCATATGCCATTTGCTAAAACCAGGCTGGGTGTGTTGAACTTGCACGCTGCTCAAAATGAAGAGAAATGTAAATGAATAAAGCCAACATTGGTATTTTATCACCATAGAAGTTGTTACGGTCAACATGTTAGCAAAATATTGTGTCTTTACACATCCAGCAGTCATTAGCATTCCTTTAGAGTTCTGTTATGTAATTTACTGTAAGTCAAATGTTCACTATCTTTCTAGCTCTGTAGCTGCTCCATCAACTGGCTCTCAATGATCCCTTATCTTCAGTAGCTAGTTTCTTCTCCTGTGTGACCCTCGGTTCTGGTGTAGTCAACAACATGCTGTATTTATCAGAGCATTAGCTGGAAAACAACACTTAAGAAAGATGTGTGACTCAAGCAAAACAATGAAGTCTGCAGGCTGTAAAACCAAAACAAGGAACTGAAAGACTCTTAAACGCTGCGCAGAGCTGAAAGGAACCGCAAGGTTTTTGAAAGTCCCACCGTTTTTTATATTGCTCATAATCCCTTGATCCACTGTTAATATTGAAATACTGACTCGTGTAGTCAGAGAGAAATGTCATCATCTCAGCTCATAGCAAGTTGTTTCTTGTTGCACCACTTTTCAAATTACGTGTGTTTGTTTATTTCATCTCCAGGGTTATTTCATATGAAACTGGTCTTAAACTTTTATTTGAACCAGAATGTAGAATTCAGGAATGTAAAACATCTCCACAACATCTAAAACCGGTCATTATAGAGCCACAATCAAGCGTCAAGATGAACCAATAAAAATATCACTGAAAGAAAAAAGTCAAAAGGTAGAAATTTTATATCATTATTGCAATGCTCACTATTATATGCTCATTTCCTCTCTGCATACAGTGAGATTCAGCAGCCTCCCACATAAATACAACACCAGGTGCTTTCCCGGGGTTTGTGCCACCAAATGTTGCTTAACATTTGTTTACAGAGGAGGGGAGGCTGGAGCTAAGATCAACAGCTGATGAACTCCTTCAGCTACAATACAACTGTAACTAAACTCACCCACCAACACTGTCCCACCCCCTACAGCCTCCACTTATAATTAGTTACTTATCACAGTTATTGAGAAGCGATGCTGACCTAAATCCGTGAGAACATGAAAGACACCAGATCTTTGCCCAGTAATCTGATATCTTTAGCATATCAGTGAGACATAAACACAGATACACAGATACAGATCAGCTCATGTTTGTGAGCGTCCAGAGCTCTCCGACTTGGGAAAACTGCATCACACGTCGCACGGTCGCCCCAGCACTGTGCCTGGAAAATCTGCTAACACATTATCTGGGCTGCGAAACTGCAACAGGGACTGAGACCTCTGAGTGTAGTAACTTTATGGCGACGTGTCCCACATTAAGCTGATTCAAATGTCAAGCTGAGGAAAATCCAGTTGCTCTGTGGACTCGTATAAATGCTTGTACATTTCTGTCACATTTTATGCAGTTACTTAAGACGTGATTTCAGCTCCCCCAGGGGGCACTATAGTCTCAGAGATCTGAAAGTCCCTGTTGATAGGATATTCACAGGTTGAGGTCCTTTATCCTTAACCTTGCCCCCACCCCCCTCTCCTATCTTTGGGGGCTCAGCCTCTTAAGCCTGAACCCCCAGCCAGAGGTTCTCTGAGGCCACAGAAAGAAGCCACTCTGCCCCCCCACCCCCCACCTTGGCTTAGCTGTACCATAAGTACAGAGTTATTGTGGGGACTTTGCCAGGCCCCAACTGGCTGAAGCGATGGTGCCAGTGGATGACCCTGGTTATATTTATCTGACAAGGAAACCCGCCGTGGTGCACAGGGCCAGACGCACTGAACCAGAGAGGAATGTTGGCTGCGGACTATAGGCCAACTGCTGCTGAAAGACAAATCAACCTCCATACTCGTGTGCTTGTATAGAGAATACGTCGGAAAATGTGATTTAACAAGTTGCCGTAACTCTGCTGACTGGGCCCGTTAGCGCACAGCCACTGTGGAGAAAAGGCACTGAGACGTAACAAGGACAACGAGCTCCGAGAAACTGATGTTCAAAGAACCTGACACAGCATGAGCGTCTGGAGTTTCTGGAAGGGGAGGAGGGAGATGGGAGGGGTGGGGGGGGGTGATTACCAGAATTGGGTCTTTGGCTTCTGTGCTGCACTGCCATCTCTTTGAAATTAATCTCACAACTCATGACTTGGCAGGCCTTGGTTTGTGTTTAGATATGTCCTTGTGTCTCCCCACTCAGACTACGAGGCTATTACTTGCTATAAATAAATACGTCAAACAAGCATTCCTATGTACACCATGCATGCGACCACTGTGGAAAAACTCTTTATTTCTGCTGTACAGCCCAATAATTTCTCAGGGCACTTGATTAAAATGCCACATATTTGGCAGTGAAATATCCGGTAGAAAAAAAAAACAAAAAAAAAAAAAACAAACAAAAAAAAACAAAAAACAGACTGTGTTTTTTTAACATGCATTCTTGTTTCATGTGTAACCTCATTTGGGCATATAAATGGTCAGACTAAGGAAGGTCTGAGCCATGGCACGTCAATTACGCCCACCTCACACGAGTCAGTCACTTTGAGAAGAAGTGTCCTTAGAAAACAATGTCAGAAATGTGGGCTTTTAAAAATTCATATAGCTTTTGTAAAAGACAATGGTGTCTGACTTCTTTTCTCCTCCACTCGAAAAAAAAAAAAAAAAATCACTAAATTCATCTCTTCTGAAGTGGGCTCTTCACTGCAGCCACAAAAACTCAGTTTTTCCATGCTCAGGGTACCCAGCTTGTAAAGGAGGCTTAGAGGGGTCTGTGTTTAACTCCTGAAACTCAGCCAAGATGCTGGACCGGAGCCAAGTGAGCCAAGTCATGTGCGGCTCTTCCATTCAGCTGAGCCCAAAGCTGTGCGTGCTATCCCCCCCCCAACCCCCACCCCCCACCCCTTGCTCCAGCTAAAGATTTCATTAGGACGAGAGGAGCGGAGAAGCCAAAGGAGGTGCACCTGATACTTCTCTGTTTAAAAATTAACATCTGCACACAATTATGCTTCATGAATATCCCAAGTTTCTTACAGGCTGTAGTCCAAGCATGAAAGATAAGACACCCCGTCTTTGGATTTTTCTCTCCACCTGATCTTTAAGACTATAATAATACCATTTAGATAAAAAAAAAAAAACAAAGACTGGACAATAGATTCTCCCACCTTTCATTGGATTTCCCAGCATTACACCACGTTTGTTTCATCCTGCCTTTGATTAAGTCAGTCTCTGTGCAGCATCTGAAATTACATCTTTACAAGAAGTAAGAGAGTGGTGAATAGCGGTGCTGTTTAATCTCAACAGGGGGTATGACAAGATAATTGTGGGGATAAAATGAGCCTGAGGGCCCTGTGTCATATAAAGCACAACGTTAGTAAGCTATCCCTCAGCCTCAGACTGCCTCAGCTACTTAATATTTGAAAGAAGGCCATGGCCTGATAACCCTGTAGTTTCTAGAGCAGAAAGGGAGGTGTGAACTACCCAGTGGAGTTGTGTTAGTCCCTGAGGGTATGTGTGTGTGTGTGTGTGTGCAGCGCCACAAAACTTGATGGTCCGGATGACCAAGAGAAATGGGTCAGACAGGCTTTTTTCAAAACTGTAGCAAAGTTACCACCACTAGAAAGAATTTGCAGATGAAGTGACAAAGTTAGTATCGTGGGAGCGAAGCACGATTCGACTAAAATAAAAGTCTGGTTGGCAGGTAGGACCTTCATAAGGTGATTTACAGCCAGTGAGTTACATCCTCTGCACGACTTGACAGAAGCGCACAAACTTTTATCAAATGGTCTGTCCGTGATTGCACATTTGTTTGACCACAGGAGTAAGGGAATTATGTTTTGAGCCTTATGTCCTGTTGTTTCAGAGGAATTTCTGTTGTGCACGCACTCAATCAGCCACTGAATATGCAGGAAATAACTCTTCCCATGGTATTGTGCACACAGAATATGTTCATTGCAATCAAAAAGTTTCCTGCTTTTCTGAATGTAGGGTATAAATAGCAACAAGAACAATTCAAGGATTATAAATCACAAAACAGGGACTTATGAGAGGATGCACAATCCTTCCAAGTGGGAAATGCTCCTATAGGTAAGCAAACTTTCTGACCTGTTTACAGCTCCCACAGTGTAAATAAACGCTCGGTCCGCGTTGCAGGCGGACATGTGAAAAGCACATTATCAGAGCGAGGCGCACGGCGCTTCTACCGTACATTCCTAATTTTGGTCTGAGGTCTCTTCCCACATCTGAGTTTGGGTTTGCAACAAGCCGCACGGACGGACGCAACCTCTTTTTTTGGGTCACGGTCGCCACAACACAATTGCTGGGTGTGACGATGTTCTGACTCCCCAGCGGCAGAGGCAGCTATTTTGGCGAGAGCGGAGCGGCACTGTACAAGGCAGCATAGAAAGAAACATCACAGTGGGTGTAAAAGTAGCTTCAAGACTAATTTGCGTTCAACACGTTGTTTTGTGGGATTGGACAGAGGGATGGTGTTATTCTTTTATCTTGAAAAGTGCTTCTAGGTGATCAAAACAATACCAACAATTTCAATAATCATGACGCATTTACGAGGAAGCGCTATTCAATGCAAAGGATGAGCTTACTAGCTGGGACTGGCTACAACAAAAGGTTCACCTGTCTCACATTCAGTGTTTCAGAGGAGTCACCGGAGCCTCCATTGTTTTTCAACTCCTCAGAAACTTAAGAGGACTGTTTTTTTTTTTGTTTTTTTTTTCTTTCTTTCTTTCTTTTTTGTCCTGCCAGCGACTGGACTTTTCAGAAACTCCGTCCGACTCAGTGGAGACAAAGCGATGATTCTGGTCCTTCCTCGCACCATGCTGGCGTGCGACCAGGTGTCAGTGGGTGAGATCACAGCGGACAGGTCACGTCTAAACACGTGACATCATTCTAAAGCCCAGCATGTGGCCGTCCCTGCCTATTTTGAATCGCATGCCTGCAGCGCAGGGAGAACGACAGTGAGTGTTGATTTCTTTCACAGCTGCTGCCGCCACCAGCAGCAGGATAGGTGTCAGTGACCAATAAGCAGCACGAATATCTCTCTAAAGTTTTACAGGGGGAAATCAGACAAGTGTGCCAAAGAGGTTAGTGGCTTGCCAGGGATAGGTCCAAAAGGCCTAGACTTGTCCCTGTGACTTTAAAAAAAAAAAAAAAAAAAAAAAAAACAGACAAAACCAGCTCTACATCAACAGTCTCAGTGTCGTATCTAAGAAACAGCTTCTCTACCTGTTTCCTGGCATCACATATTCCATAAATTACGTGCTTTTTTTTTTTTTTTTTTTTTTTTTACTTGAAGTCCTCCTGTGATATCGTGACAAAATGACCTTTCCAATAATTCTCCCTAGCACCTGCAACAGATCAGTTGCAGCATGCTAAGCTTTCACTGCGCTGTCTCAGATGTTCAAGGTGAGACGGATGGAAAGCCACATGCAGTCTTTCCTTTCACATGAGCCCATCATGAAGCTGTCAGGCAGCTGGGACCACACGTGACCAGAGCTATATCCAATGTGGCATGTCTGTATGAGCACGCAACGTCCACAGCAGATGGACTAATGACAACCAGCCACCGTGCTCTCTTAAGTGTGTATTGCGTATGGTCAGAGAGAGGAAGAAGAAGAAGAAGAGGAATCAGCGTTTTTTTTTTTTTTTTTACCGCTCGCTTCAGTTCCTCAGCTACGACCCAATAACCAGCTGTGTCAGTGATGATGTGGACATGGGAAAAGCAGATGGTGATTCTCAGAATTGAAGTGCTTTCTAAAAGTATGTGATGACAAGTGATTTTGTACGCTGCTTAGAAACGTGAAGGTAACACTGTTAGCGTATGTACATACATAAATACATGAAGTTCTCTGGCAAACATTAAGCATCAGTCCGCCTGCAGTTGCTTGACTGTAAATATTGATGACAAATACATGTGACATGAGGAAAACCCACTGAAATAACTTTCTGGCAACAGGTTAGAGCTGCATCTGAAGAGCCAAGACAAATGTAAAGCATTACAGGAGCAGGTTTCCTGTTGCTATGCTAATAAGGGGCATAGCGTTTCTCGTCCGTGTCTGTGTGGAGTATTCTGGATTTGGAGCCACTCCCTAATCATCTTTTGTTTCTTGGCACAGAGCAATCTGTTCAAACATAAGGCCCCTTTCAGGAGCTTGAAGGACGAGGGGGCCTGCTGCCATGAAGTCATATCTGTTGGCAAGCTTTCCGGGATCTGATTCACTCATAGGATTGGGGGGGGTGGGGGGGGTTGACAAAAATCTAAGTGCCGCCCCCCCCCCCCCCCAACAGCACATATACCACCTCCTGTGCTTTACAATCCATGCAACTCCTGGGATCACAGTGCAAGCAAAACATGAATTAATGCACTGCTGGGACTTGAACCCAGACGCAGAGAGTGATGGTCCAGGATTCTTTTTCTTACATGAGGGAGGGAGGATGGGGGGGGTGGGGGGGTGGGGGGTGGGGGGCTGTAGGATAGCAAAGATTCCTCTCTCCCATTGTTTAGCTGCCCCAGTCAATATTTAGTAGGCTGCACCTCTCATGGCCTCCTGAGTGTGGCGGACACTTGAGCTCCTCCTCCTCCTCCCTGTGTTTGCCTTGCTCAGCTGGTACAGCACACAGACAGCTGCAACCCCACACCACAGGAAACCAGAAGCTCACCTCAACAGTTCCCATCGGCGGAGCTGTTTGACAGAAGGCCCTTCAGAGGAAAGAGAGAGCCGGAGGCATTCTGCTGAATCACTGCGTTGTGACTGAGCGCCAATGCAATGAATGCAGCGCCAGAGGCAGGAAAAGATGCTCTGATTACCTCTGTGGGCCAACAAAGAAGTTAGGTTCCGTGTGTGTGTGTGTGTGTGTGTGTGTGTGTGTGTGTGTGCGCGCGCCTGTGTGTGTGTGTGTGTGTGCACGCGCGCGCGCGCAAAGCCAGAGTGAGACAAAACTGCCGGAGGTGTCATCACTCACAACAATGCACACCCAGACACCCACACAACCCCACCCAAGTACACGTGAAAGTAAACACACACACACACACACACTTGAAACACACACACACACACACACAAACTTGAAACACACACACACTTGAAACACATACACAAACACACAGCCTACCTTTACATGGACTCAGCGGTCAATGCTTTGCAAAACGTGGTTTACTGTGTATTTTCAGACTCCACACCACATTCTGCTCTAATGTCATTAAGAGGAGAGGTGAGGCTGCAGCTCGCTGGCTGCAAACACCCTAATGATTCTGTCAACAGCCAAAATGAGCCCAGTGGTAGCCTATTTTATAGAATGAGGCATGTGGCCAAAACCTTTGTGGTTACCACCTACTTATCTAGTTGTTGACAAGCTGCTAAAACTCTGAGTGACAGTGGACCTCTCTGCTGCACCAAGAAATGTCTTTAATCATTCAAGGCTATTGGCTCTGGCTCTCTGTCTGTCAGACTGTCTGTCTCTCTGCCTCTCTTTCTGTCTCTTTTCTCTCTCTCTCTCTCTCTCTCTCTGCGTCTCTCTCTCACGCACAGGCTACAGATTTAGTGGTAATCCGACTCTAAACACCACCCTAGGGGTACAGCCCGAAGACCTAAATCTATCTGAATTCTGCTTCAACAAGAACCCAAAGTTTGTGCACCTCATGTGGTCGCTCTGTTCCCCACGCGTTTCCCCTCCAGCCTGGATCGCTCTCCACATCTCGAGTGGTTAGGTGCGAGTGATATTGGGAATGAAAGACATGAGACTTGAGTGCGCTCCGGCGTGAGGATGGAAAATCGCGTCGTTTGACAGACACTTGTTAAAGTGCTGAATATTAAAGGCGGCAATTTGCAGAATAAGCTCCACTTTAGGGGTTTCCTCATTTTCCCTCTCAATATTCCTCACATAAATAAGCGCTGCTTTGGCTCACAGAACCCTTTTAATAAAGTTTTTGAACATTTTTTTTTTGCCAAGATCAACAGCAGAGACGGAGAGAATTCTTCAAGGAAATGCGTTTAGTAATTGAAATGTAAATATATATATATATATATATTTAAAAAAAAAAAACAAAACAAAAAAAAAACAGGGAGCTGCCTGGATCCGTGTCAGCCTCTCTTAGGTCTTGCTAAACCGCAGTTCGACAGACACTGTCCCGCTAACAGGCTCTACTCAGCCCGGGATCACACCATGTGCGCTTTCCGCAGCGGAGCGTCGAGCCGCCCGCAGCAGATTATCCGGCATCGGGCACACAACCAGTTTTTTTTTTTTTTTTTCTTCTTCCTTTTTGTTCACCCCGTGTTTTTACTGTAAAGAGTCATTACGCGCAGCCTAACTCTACGGTGACAGTACAGCTGGATGCTGAGCCTGCGGCCATCAAGGTGCATTCGCTATGTCTCCACAAAGAGAGAGAAGAGCAGGAATAAGCTCCTGCAGCCAGTTTAATCGAGGCAGTGGATAAAAGTTAATCAGATGGCACCTCAAACCATCTGTCAAACAAACGGTCTGTCAGAGAGCACCGGTACCGGCTACTCCTGAGCCACAACAGCGGGTCTTCGGGTGAGGGAAGGGAACCACACAGGGTCCCTATGCGTGGGAGAAAAGGGAGGAAAATAAAGAAAGACCAAAATATAACTGACCGAAAGCTGTTGGATCTGTCGTGAAAGATTCCCTGTTGTAGCCACTAGACATTGCGATACCACACGCACAACAGCACACAGTGGATTCCCGCATGGGACGAGATGTTATTAAACACAGATCCACAGAGGAGAGGGGAGACTGTCCTGCGCTACAGGAGACTTTTCAAGAACTCTACTGATTTTAAAAAAGGCTGGTTCCCGGCATGCATTCATTCAGCCAGCCAGCCGGTGCGGGTCTTACCTATGGGCGGGTGAGCAGGTTTGTATCCTTTCTCGTTGGTGCACACTCCCCTGCCGTGGAGAAGGGCGTGCAGGGGCTTCTCCTCCCCGCTCCTCGGCAGGCAGCGGAGGCCCTGGGTGCACGTCCCGGTGTAAACGCCGCACGCCTGCCCCTCAGACAGGGCGCACGTTAGGCAGCAGCCGCAGCCCGGCTCCTTGACCAGCTGGCAGCCGACCGGGACCGGAGGGCACATGGACAGCGCCTTCTGGTCACAAGGCTCGCACGGCACGTATGAGCCCAAGCACCCGGACAGCCCCAAGATAAATGTCACCAAGAGGCAAAAACTCAGAATCATTGTTGGTCTTCTCTTCAGTTATAGCATAAACCTCAAATGCGAAGAGGAGGGGAAAAAGTAGACTGGTCTAATGAACACAATGCCTCAGTCAGATAATCCGATTTTTACAGCTAAAGCCAAGAGTCTTTATCCAAGAGTGTTGCTATCTATTTAGAAAAAAAAAAACCCCAAAACATTAATTACAGGCTTGGAGCTGTGCACCGTGCAAAAAGAGTTCAAATGACAAGTTTCAAATATGTGTGCTATATTTTTCCCGAGGTACTGTCCTCTGCATGAGCAAAGCAATTCTTTGCACAAAATCTCAACTTCTCTCCCCCTTCAGCTTGGACTCCAATACTTTCTCCACCAGAGGTTTCCTGAGCAGACTGATCAACTTGAGAGCTGCCTTGCCTTTTTAAAAACAGCCGAGCCCAAACCCCTAACTATGAATACGCTAAACAGCAGGGAAGGGAGGCGCACTTGTTCCACGGCTTGGCAGGCGGCCAAACATTTTTTTTTTTTTTTTCAGCAGCAGCAGCGGCAGCAGCAGCAGCAGCAGGACGAGGATCGCTCTTTCACCCTGAATGCTGAACTGATGCCGAGGTACAAGAGGCAAAACGCAAAAACCTCATCAAAACATTTCAGCAGGTTTTGACTGGCTGGAGGCTTGTAGCTGTAAATTTTCTTTCTAAGTGCAAAATATGTCATAATCAACAAGTCATCCACACTCATATTGAGCCATAAAATCTCACTTTAGTGTCAAACAAGCTTATTTTTTTTATTTTGTTTTTATACAATGACTGAGATAATTCCCCTGGAGACCGATATAAACAACCTTATAAAGAATAGATTTACAAATGGCAAATAATTCAAGATCACTGTGCCAAATTTAACTGAAAATAATGGAGTTTGAATTACAGATTGCTAGATTTGAAAACCGTCTTTTCTTTTGAAAAAAAAAAAAAAAACTTTTTTTATTCGGAAGGAAAAATCATTTTCTTACATCATGATTCTTCCCTGGCCATAAAAGATTAATCATCGGTAACCCCCCTATACTTGAGTCATAAGTGCCTCATTCTCACGGGTTTCAATGGAATATCCTCAGTTTAGTAAGGGGGAGCAGAGCGGAGCTGTGCTGCTTTGCATTCATGGTCGGAACAGACAAGAAAAACGAAGAGTCTGTCAGAGGAATGACCAGCACCTCACTGAAACACTGACTGGGGCTGTGCAGATGACACTGGCACTGATAAGTCACCTTTAGAGCATGCACCTGTTGCTTCCATTGGACACCATTTATGTTGCAAATGTAGCCAGGAGGGGAACCAACCTACACGCCCCCTTTTCTCTCCCTCTCTGTTTGACACACACACACACGCACACACAGACACACACACACATATATATATATACAAGAGGAAAAAGAGAAAGTCATGTGCAGAGAAGAAAAGAGAAAAAAAAAGGGGGGGTGTCACGAACTCTGAGATTTGAGGCAACAGCCTGACAACTTAAGTGCAACTGGGCTCTATGATTTTATAGCCTGCACGCAGAATAATGCCTGATTGCTTCAGCGTGTGCTTTTCTTTCTCTTGCACCACATATACGCAGCCTGAACCAGTCTCAGTGAGGGCTGCTCTTTCCATCTCTGCAGGTTTAAAAGCTGACCACCCCCCGCCCCCCACCCCCGTCCTGCAGTAACATTCAGGAAGCTGTATCCGTTTGTCCTCACTACATCCACTCTCACATTGATAAAAGTAATTTCCCAAACGTGGCTTTTTTTTTTTTTTTCTTTTTAAACTGAGGATCCACAGAGAAGTGACGCCAGTTTAGCAGTTGACCACTAGAAGGCGCTGTTAACAATGATAAACTCTGTGGAGGAGCTCATCCTCCTGTCCTCTGCATGTAGCTTAGAAATCAGAGAAATGACCACATTAATGACACATAACTGCAAACCATGGCCCTAATAATGTACTCGACTCTGTACAGTAGACTCACAGAGTACATGCAGCTGCTGGATTGGTGCGCATGAAGCTAAAAATAGAGCCGCTGAAGTATTTATTTCATACTGAAAATGAAATGTTCCCCATGGAATCAGTGACTGTATAATTACATAATCTCACTTATATGAAATCAACTTCACATGGGCATTTCTAATTTCCTTTGGAATCGCTCTCAAAAATGTGATTCACCACAACATTAGTATGGCACATGTTTAGTGTTTCCTTTATTTCAGTTCAGCCATGATTGTTTAAAACGCGGTTTACAGGGGATGTTGAAGGCTTCCATAACCACTGTTTACATATCTGGACTGTTTTTTTTTTTGTTTTTTTTTCCTCCATGGCTTTTTCCTCTGGTTTCCCTTACATGCCTCCATCCGTGCTATCACTTCCCATCTTCTGCATTCAACCGTAAACATCTGGAACGGGCTGCAGTTTTTGTCAGAGTTTAACACACAGGGACAAATTCTAAAAAAAAAAAAAAAAAAAAAAAAAAATAGAGGTCACACATTAATCCAGCAGCCACAGAAACTGCGCTGAGTGAATTGTGACGGCTGAACGTTTCAGCAGCCAACCCCGGAGAAAAAAGTTGTGGTGAGTCAGTGTTCCCTCCAAAACCAGCAGGAGCGGCAAAACCCCTGCAAGAGCGAACTAAGACATAAATCTGAGCTACTTTGGCCAAACCCGAGCAGCGATAATGAATGGGATTAAGACAGTAAAGCAGCGCGGATTAATGATGCATCCACCAAATCTCATCTGGGCATGAGACGATGGATGAAGAGACAGGACGACAAATTTCAAGGAGAATATTCTCCATTTAAAGATGAACAATATTATACATGTTGTGAGGGGACACAGTGTTGTTGTTTTCTTTCTCACTGCTAATCATAATTCCTCAAATATCTGTTCATGTATCAATCCATCTGCCCCTCTCTCCTTCTATCCATGCATCATTCTACTTAAGCGAACAATGATGAAGTTTCACTCTGGACCCAAAGTGCAAACTCTTAAAGACTGAGTGGTTTCTTTGTGTGGTAGCATCGTTTGAATGCCAGAAGACTCATCACCTGGCACTGCACTTTCCCAGACTACATCTACGCTACTTAACTACTGGCAGTTTCAGCGGCTCAGCAGTGTAAATGGAGTCCAAGTGAGCGTCATTTGGACTACTTGGGCTGAAGCATCATAATGGATCTACGTAAAAGAGGCTTAAAGCTCGGCTCCCACTCCAAAACCAGAAAGTGCTGAGCAGCATTAGTTACGTTATTTTACTGGTGGATGTTTCTGCTGCATCTCAGCTATTATCAAAGGGGGAATAAGATGGAGTAAATGTCTTACAAGAGTTTTGTATTTTTATTTATTTTGATAAGTTAAGTTCTATCATTGTTGTTGCAGTTCGAACTGGACACAAGAAGACGTCACAGATTTCTTCAGATTCATGAGAAGACAGTCTGAAAATCTTACATTTGTTGCCATCTAGTGGTTGAATTGTTCACAATATAAAGGTGATGTAGTATTGTACCATGGTGCAGTGTGACATCACTGGTGGGTGTAGCTGCAAGCAGAGCAACCTTAAATCTCACACGAGTCAGTGCAACAAAGATTTAACCCTCTTCCTAAGATCTTTTGCCAATTTGGCCTCACAAGACATTTTGCATGTTATAAATATTCATTAGTTTCAACTGTAGCGCCAGACAGAGGCTTGATGGCAAAACTTAACTTAAGTAAAAATACTCTGTAAAAAGTAAAGTCCTGTATTGAAAATGTTACAGTACATTATAGTACATTATTATTAGTAACAAAATCCACTTGAAGTATCAAAAGTAAAAGTGTCCATACCAAAAATAAAGGTACCTATTGACTGCATTAATGTATAAGTGTAATTTAATTTTGTTAATTGGTTGAGGTGGAGCTAATTTGAACTATTATACATACTGTTGGGAAGTTTGATCATAGTATAATTTGTCTCTCTGAATTGTAGTGAAATAGTATAGTAGAATAAAATTAAATGATAATGGAATGAAATAAACAAACCTGTGTAACATTCAAGCATTTCAAATTTGCACTTAAGTACAGTATTTGAATAGATGTACTTACTTACATTCCACGAAATGTTAATTGTTGGCACAAATTTTCGTCTCCTGCCTGACATTTGGATCCTGCTCCCCATGTCTATTCTTGAGCCCATTGTCCACAACCCTACTTTCTCCCAGAAAGGTCACACCACTTCCTGCCAATGGCAACGATTGTTGCTACTGGACATAAATCATGACCTTCACAATTGTCCAATATGAACATAATTCCTGGGATAGTCAGATGTTAGTTTGTAATAATATGGCTTTGTTTAAAAGTTACTTCTAACTGGTTGATGATACATCCTGAGAGTTCAGCAGCAAAGAGGTTCAGCCATGTTTTTTTTTTTTTCTGGCAAATCAATGGATTCACCTTCTCCCAGAAGAATGTCATTCATTGGTTAATGCATCAAACTTGTCATTGAATCACGGACAGTTTTCCAATATTCACCAAATGCAAAACATTTGGTGGCTGGGTTTGTTTTCATGGCTGTGGATAGATATTTGTGAGTAGTCTGGATGTAAGCCACAGATGTTTCAACACTATCTGCTTTGTATTTAACTAAAAACCAACAGGCATGGTTTGCACATTGCTTACTACTGATTTTATTATGTCAGCGTTAGCTGCCAGTATGCTAAGCTCGCGTACTGTGTGAACAAACATCGTGTGACATGCAGTACTTACTGTATGCATATGTGGAGTATGAGTTTAATTGTATGTTTATGTGTGTGTGTGTGTGTGTGTGTGTGTGTGTGTGTGTGTGTGTGTGTGTGTGTGAATGTGTGCCTGCGTGTGTGTGTTTGTGTGGTCAGGTGTATTTGTGTTTTACGTCCTTGCATTCCCCATAGATGGAAAATAACGAATGCCAGAGTACGCGGCTTGTAATTTTTCTTGTTCCACTTTGTCAAGTCGTCACTTTACATATACACAAGAGGAGTGCGTGATACACAAACACTCTTGGGCACACAAACAGTCCCATTTCCAAGGACATACAGAAAGGTGTTGTTGTGTATATCTGTTGAGACCAGACAGCACGGCTCCGGGAATAAACCTGTTAGCGGTCTGCAGTGTGTCATTTAAACTACAGAATAAAACGAATAGGCTGTTCTGGAGTCAGTAACTTCTATAAAAGTGTGAGAAAGACATGAGGACGTGCAAATGTGAGTGTGCATGATAGAAAGCAATGAAGAAGGAAAGGAAAGAAGGGATTTGACCAACACACTGGGCACACAAAGAGCTTTGATTTACAGACATAATGGCCGAGGGCGGTTTTATTCTTTGTGAAAGCAGCGGATCTCTGTGCTGCAAAGAGCTCCTAAACCCAAAATTATTTCATTTGTCTGGGTTTCACTGGAGAGCTTGAATATGTTATTATGGTATAAATGCTGTTTCAGAGTCTTTTGTTTGCGGTGAAGAGTGAAAATATTGACTTTTTGGTGCATTAATATGGTCAAATTTTAATGAACCGTATTGAATATCAGTGCAAAAAATATGAGCTATTGATAGCTCCAATACAAAGACACTGATATCAGTATCAGCCTTGAAACATTTGAAATCCACACGACCAGACTAAATCTCATTTCGTAAATGACTGGAAAGAAAAGTTGGTGGTTTTAGCTGTTTTTGTGCATTGGCTCACACAATGCAACTCCCAACTCATTCCTGAAATAAATAAATAAATCTCATAAATGTGGTTTATTTTCTAAAACACTAGATCATTTGGAAGTGTGTGTGTGTGTGTGTGTGTGTGTGCGCGCACAGAGCTTTTTTAACTCACTAAATACTGAGAAGCCTTCAGCTTGCTCCTCGCTTGGACTGCAGTCCTCGCTTGGACTGCATCTTGACAGTGTTGCTATGGTGGCCTTGTCAACAGCGCGGTGAACTTTGCGGCAACAAGCGCCCCGTGGGTTTCCATTAACGTCGGATTGCCTCAGTGTGACCATGAGAAGACCTGTATGATCTTGCAATGTGAGACCGTGCGAAGGCTTACCTGAGCGCTGTGATGGAAACTGCAGATTGAGATAAGCTGGCTGTTAAGTGTAAAAACCTTACACAAGTGGCAGTCTTTTTATAGTCTATTAATGTATGGTTGGCCTAAAGCATTTCCAAAACAAAGCCCAGTCAAACATGTGCATGAAGCCAGAGAGAGAGGCTGAAAGGAGGGGCATGCGGGCACTGTGGGATGGTTTTCCTTTTGTGGCCTGGTCCCCGGCCAAAAACCTTTAGCTTGAAATGGCTAACGCTGGGTTTTGTTAAAAGGTGATGTATTTGTGGTTTCTCCTCCCCACTGTTTCACTTCTTCAACCCCAAAGATGATCCACTTAAAGCTACATTTCTCTCTGACTCCTGCATATTTCACTATCTCACTCCTCATGCTTGTAATTGACAGGCCACCTTGCGCAATCAGCCTGAGAAAAGAGTTTTCTGTTTTTTATTGTGTGTACGTGAGCATGTGTGTGCATGGAGGCAGCAGGCCAGGTCAAAAGTGACTAACAAATATACTGACAAATATTTGAATTCAAGCATTCTTTATAAACACTTTCAAACAATGTCTTCAGTTTGTCAGTTTAGGTATTTAGCTAATGCTCCCATCCAGAATGTCTTACAAGATCAACATTATAATTCTTTGCTATAAATTAAACTGAATTCCTGTGATGTCAACATTTCAAGAAACTATGGAAAACAACTATGCACTAAAGAAGTGCTATGCTGAAATAAAGAATAAAGTAAAAAAAAGAAAGAAAAAAAATCAAAACTGACCGGACATGACTTCTAGTAACTTCTATGTAAAAGAGCTGTTTTATTAGAATAGCTATCGGAAAATGAAGCTAAATATAAGCAGTCAGTTGTATTTATGCATTTATATAAAAATAAAAAGTCAGTTTAATGAATGCAATAAAATAAACAGTGTAGGGAAAAAGAAAATATTCTCAAGCAAATTAGGTTCCTGTCAGTCCCTTTTGGGGCCAAAACTGGTGCCTATTACTTTTATCATAGCTGTGCCAACATGCCCTTTTCAGTGCCAGATGCTACAACAGCTCCAGGCTAAAAGACTCTGATACCGGGCAGCTCAGGTACTGTATGTGCCAACCTTTGGGTATGAATGGCATTTTGGACAGTAAGAGACAATCTGGCAGAGGCTGAACCTCACTAAGCTTAGTGCCAGGACTCAGCTGGAGAGCAGATCAAACACATTAGCATGCTAGCATGATACGCCAGGCCCTACATGCGTGTGTGTGTGTGTGTGTGTGTGTGTGTAGGTGAGATAGATTTGGGCACAGGGAGGCAGAAAGAAAGCAAATCTAAATGATATGGAGCAGCAGTTTAGACAAAACAAGACTCTAGCAAATGCTAGCAGATCTATGAGGTTGTAACCTACTGTTGCTCAGCAGTGCTTTGAGCTACATGCTAACAATAGTATGGCAACATGCTCCCAATTACAGGCTTACAATGCTAACATGCTAATGGTTAGCGGGTATGATGTTTACAAGCCTATGTTCACCAAATTAGTGTTTGCAGGCTAATATTTGCTAATTAGCACTGAGACTGATGGAAGTGTGACTAGGGTTGTTGGTAGGCTATGTTTCAATAAACAAAACTCTTGGATTAAATTAAATTTTGAGCACATGATGACACTGAGTGAAAAGTTAAGGGATCACTGAAGTCAGCTGGATTCATCCTCTGGGAACCATGAATGTCTGTACAAACTCTCATGCCTTTGAGTTCTTTCAGTCTGGACCAACATCACTATCCACACAGCCACGCTACTAGCATAGCTAAATCTGCTTATTTAAAGTTGTCTTTTGTGTCCTTTACACAGCAGCTTTCCAAATGACAACAAGTCATCTTGGACAAGCAATTATATACAAACGAGAATATGGATTAAACTTCTTGCTGTGCTGCTGCAAACATTTCTACAGACCACAAACTTATTTGACTCATTTTCCTGTTTTGTTGAGGGAGCAGCAATCTGTTTTATAGAGCATCACTGAGCGAAGGCCTGAGTGTTATTTTTGTATTTTCTGACATCATTCATAGCTGTTACCATAACACTTTACTTGCCAGTTTAATTGTTGAGATATAGGGATACAATGACATCACTAGAGAGACAAAGGGACAAATACATGCCTTGACCTTTTAACATCCATTGTGCTCCTTTTATTTGCCCTTACATAGCCATTAAGTTGGAAAGATGTTTTGTACAACATCATCCAACAGTATATATTCTGTATCAGCTCGTTTAAACTCTTCACTGAAGATGCATGTTGTTTACACCAGGGGAAATATTCCCGAGATGTTTTTTTTTTTTCATTGCTCAAATGAAAATATTCATGAGGTCTTCTACATCAATTTATTCACGTTAAACATAAATTGAGCCTGACATATTTGGTATCTTTGAAAACTTTGGGATTTCCACTGGAATTTAAAATAAAGGTTTGTGGGTTTGGCTGCACAGCAAGAGTTTGTAATGATTGACCCAGCAGCAGGTCAGTGGGTTTAAGAGGTTACAACTGCCCAGTTTCATCTAAACCACCTATTGGCAGGCAAAAGCTGAGGTGAATATATAACCGTAATGTCCTGTATCTCTGTGTGCTCACAACCTTTTCAAGTGTTATACAATCGGCCAAAGTAGCTGTGCAAAATGCAACAGTGCGGTTAATAATTTTTATATTCAGTATTCTTGGTTTGTGGGAGTAGTGGTTAGACCTGGGAGCTGCAGGCCAGGTGCAACTTTAATGACGCAGCACAACACAAAACAGTAGCTCAGTGACTTGCACAGGAGAGTAAAAGGTGTTTAGGGGTCAGTAAGTTAATTATGACTAAATGGTGACCCTCTGGAGTGTCTGACCTGTAAGCAAGAGTAAGACTTTCTTAATAATATCCAGCTGCAAAATCTAATTTTTATTACATGTTAATATCCATTTTTATCTATTTCTATATGGGTGGTGTATTGCTGTGTATTGTGTTGGAAGTACTGTAGGCTTATTTTAAACAGATGGCAGAATTAAGGATAAAGACTATGCACACCAGTAGATGTGTAGGTGTAAGGATGGGCAATATTACACAGTATGGTTCCAATCAATACCAGAGCCAGAATCAATAATATCGATACAGATACTTTATATTATGAAAAGTGGCTAATGTACTATCATGTTTTTACATGGATTGATTGCCAACCGTTAATGTTGATAGTCAAAACAAGTTGTAGTTGGTTAACTTTAAACACTGACCCACCCATCTCTAGTGTGAGTATTTTAGGATGGATAACATGATGAGTTTACACAGGTTTACAGAGTTTACTGACAAATCACCCTCAGACCCAAGTTTTACAAGGCAAGTGAGTGAAACCCAAACCATCCCACAGCCTGTTATAATTACAAAAACAGCAGTCCACATGTGTTAATCAACAAGAAGTAACACGCTGGTATGTTTGTGATTTAAAATACACGTGCATCAGCTGTGTTTTAACTAGTACAAATTTGTGCACAGCACACAGATGATATAAAATGGATTAAGCTTTGGTAAGTGTTCGCCCATGTTCTCAGCCACTGCTGTTGGCAGAAATGGATCCCAGCCGGAAGCAGTGAAGAAGTGTTCACTGAGCGCTACACGTCCATTGTGCTTTGGCTTGAGAAGATTTACCTATTGTGGATGTCAACTTTTTTGGGCCCTGAGTCCAATCAAATATTGATTAAATATGTACTTGATTCTGTAAATTTGGCACACCCTCTTCACAAAGACTGGAGGTCCTGATTGAAAGTTGTTGACGTTATGAACTTCAATCATTGATATGATGTCAAAGTCAATCAAAGTTTAACTGGAGAATGCGACTCCTGAAAGTGATGCAACATGATCCAGAGAAGATGTCTCACGTACAGTTTTGTTGCAGAGTGAAGCTTCTTCCCTTTAGAATTGATATGAGCTGATGTGACCTGCTGGCAGTGACAACTGTCGTTACAACAGGTGTCAAGTGTCAACGGCGACTAAAAGTGAGAAGCTGCGCATCTTCTTTGTCAATATGAAAGAGAGGAGCGATAACAGATTTGTTAGCAAATCCATGAACTACCAGTGTAGAAGAAACGTTCCTTATCTTTACTCACCAACAGCTGTCTTCAGCGGTGGAAAGCATCGCCAATGTTAACTCTTGTCTCTATCACGTCTTTTCTTCTACCAAATTCTATAGGCTAACCAGCTAGCCCCGGCCTGTCTCATCACTTTCCGATAATGATTCACTGTAGCCTCCAGGCTGCCCAGAAGACGTAGCACTGCTCAGAGGACATATTATAACCTCGTGTATTATAAAGAGAAGGATGGCTGAAGCTCTTGTCAAGCGACAATCTCCACCACCTGCTCCTGGGAAGAAACCACATTTCAGAGAAAACTTACAAATAGCCCCTTTAAAGGGAGCGGTGCTGCAACTCTGGGAGGCTGAGGTGGACAAAACACAACAGAGTACAGTAAGAAAATAATTGGATTTATTTTTAGCTGATACCAATCCATTCAGATGCCTGGATCGGCCCTGATGCCAACGCTGTTCTTGGGACATGTCAGTGCGTTTGCCATATTTTGTAATTGCACAAGAAGCATCGGTCTCTGAATGATCGCTGGTGTCCCCTGACAGTGCAATCTGCAATCTGTTATTTTTTTTAAAGCCTTCAGTCTCAACAATCATATTCACAAACCTATTGCTGAGAGGAGTTTTCTAGTGGAGTCTTGTCACTTTTCTCAGCAAACCTCTGCCAACTGTAACAACAGGACATGTTTTGCACTAGTGCTGCACGGACTGCAGCATTTTCAGCTGTGCGCTGTTTTGCAGTGGCTCAAGTGAAAAAACAAAAAGAAATTTGGCTGAGCTGCAAATCAGAAATTACACCCCAATTGTTGGTGTAAGGGTATTTAGCAAACTGCAGACATAAAACTTTGCCTCTGGATGTGAGTTTTCCAGCTTTTTGATTAGAGAGTGGGTTTGAATTTTGATTTGGTCAAGGCTCTGGTTGTGACTGCAATGCTATAGAGAATCCCAAACGGGCCTGAGTGGACACAGAGGCTTTTGCAGAGTATGTAATTACATAGTAAATTATTCAGTGGGTCCAAACCAAAACATAAAGGCATTCATTTTCAAAACCAGCTTACAAGGAAGCCTCTGGCAACACAGAGCCACACTCTTTAAAAAAAAAAAAGGAGACCTTCGACATATGCTGGAACCATGTACCTGGAAGTGGTTTATTGTTTTTGTAAAGAAGGATGAAGCATTGCATTTCTTTTTTTTTTCATATGGCCTCAGTGAAATATTGTCAATAAATATGAACTGAACACGTCATACATGCTGCAGGGACCAGTGAGTTGTATCTTGGCTTTAAGTATCAAAAAAGAGTGTGTAAAATAGCAAGATACACACCATAAAAGTGACAGCAGAGACTCAGTGATGACAGAAAAAGAGGGAGAGAAAGAGGGAGATATATTGAATGAGCCTGATGGGTTTGGCCATGACTTTGATTTAGTGTAAGCATATCCAACTGGTGTATTTGTACAGGCAGAAAATACCCAATGGATCCTGTGTCTTAAAAACTTAATACAAAGCACAACTGACTTCTGTGAAGAGTTGAGCATTCCTCCTCAAGCGGAACATCCTCTTCCTCATGCAATAATTAAGGCACGATGGAGCTTTCCGAGGCGCAGTGCCGAAATATGATACATGAGTTAGGGTTTTGTTCAAAGTCAGCGAAATAAGCTCATCATATCACGTCTGAGACATCAGGGTCTGTGGTTATGGTTTTGACCTCTGAGACGACCTCTGCTGCTCAATTACATTTTTCTTCCCCGCATTATTTTCCTGGGTTTGTGGATCTTTTTGTATCACCATGAATGGTGATGGTGAGGAGTGGAAAGTGAAAAGATATAGTTTGTGTTTATCATATAAAAAAGAGATCTAAATGTGCTTATTTCATCCAGAGAGTGAGAAGATTGACAAGGACTGAACTATAGTTCTGGGAAAACCTTGGTTTTGTTGGTATGTGGGAAAGACTGGGAAACAGCTAGCCTACCTCAGTCCAAAGCTAAAGATAGCAACTATGAAGCTAATCAACATGTTGGGTCAACATGTCAAACTGTTGTGTTATGCAGAGTATACTGACCATGTCATGTGTCTTGGTGAACAACGGCCATTTCCAGTGGCTGTGTGCTTCTTCACTGTCATGGTGAGGTTGCCAAGTTTGGTACCATCAAAAACAAAATATCTATTGTTACTAATGGCAGGGTTTCTGCTTCATTTCAAATAGTTTTTCTCCAGTTTTCATTTTACTACTTCCTGGTTGTGTGAAACAATGTGTTGGCATCACACCATTTCAAATGAATGAGAGCATCTGACTTATTGTTCTACTCATGGAGGACCCTGTATACAGTGGCAAGAAAAACTGTTAAAATAGTTTGGAATGGCCGGACCAAGGTCACAAGTGTGGACAAACACAATGTGATTTAAAGGGGCTATTTGTATGTTTTCTCTGGCACCGAACGTGTTTACTTTCCAGTGGTGGGGATTGTTGTTTGATAAGAGCTTCAGCCATCGTTGTCTTTATAATACAAGAGGTTATATTATGCCTGAGAAGCGCTACATCTTCAGGGCAGACTGGATGCTAAAGTGAGTCGCTATCGGAAAGTGACAAGACAGGCTGGAGCTAGCTGATTACCATGCCAGCCTCAGTAGAAGAAAAAATGTGATAGAGACAAGAGTTAACATTGGTGTTGTTTTCCACCTCTGGTGACAGCTAGTGGTGAGTAAAGGAATGAAGATCGATGCTGAACTCACAACGTTTCCTGTAGACTGGTAAGTAAACAGCTGTTAATGCTATCGCTGGCTATGAAGCAAAACTTACAAATAGCTCCTTTTAGCTAATAATAAACAAGCAATTATAATTATTCGTGGCTTTATTGAACTTAACATTCACAGTCCTGGTGGATCCTGGATTTAATAACCAGTTGAACCTCCTTTGGCACCAATAACCTCAAACTCTTCCAGTAGATGCTCATCAGACCTGAACAATGTTCAATAGGAATTCTGGACCATTTTTCCTACAGAGTTGCTTCTATGATGTTGAGCTGTCCAGGTCCAGAGGCACCAAAGCCCCAAATCATGATGCTCGATCCCCTGTACTGTTTTCATATTGGTACACAGTGCCCTTTTTACACCATACATATAGCTACATATTCTTCCCAAACCATTCAACTTTAGTTTCATAGTCCACAAAACATTTTTCCAGTAGTGTTGTAGAGAGTCAAGCTGCTCTTTGGCAAATTTGATGTGCAGTGATGTTTGTTTTCTTGGAGAGAGGCAGCTTCCTCTGTTGGTGTCCTGCCATGGACATCATGCTCCATACAAACATGTAGCATGATCTGTGTATGGTCGACTCATGAACAGAGATGTTAACCAGCTTCAGTGATTCCTTTAAGCATTTAGCTGTTACTATGAGGTTCTTTTTTACGTTACTGATAATTTTGCATTGTGTTTTTAGTGTCATCTTAGCTGAACATCCACTTTTAGGCAGAGTAGCCACAGAACTAAATCACCTCAATTTATAGACAGTTTGTCTGACTGTGGACTGATGAAGATCTAAACTCTTTGAGATGACTTTGTAACCCTCTCAACTTTATAACAATACTTGATCGTTTCTTCTGAGATCTCTTTCTTGTGAGACCTGGTTCACATCAGCAGATGTTTCTTGTGAACAGCAAACCCAAAATGTTTAAGTGTTTTTTACAAGTCAAAGTTGCTCTAACTC
Source organism: Seriola dumerili (assembly GCF_002260705.1). NCBI lineage: Eukaryota > Metazoa > Chordata > Actinopteri > Carangiformes > Carangidae > Seriola > Seriola dumerili. The sequence continues at coordinate 2,043,548 of NW_019174307.1, read as the reverse complement.
ACACCTTCAACGGTGTTTCATTGGTTGGACTCCATCTTTACTAACTCCTGACTCCAATTAGCTTTCATTGATTCATTAGCCGAGGGGTTCACATACTTTTTCCAACCTACATGTTTGAATGATGTTTTCAATATGGACAAGAACAATACAGTGATGTGTATTATTAGCTAAAATACATTGTGTTTGTTCATTGTTTTTCCAAAATCCTTCTCCTGAGTCCTGACCTCCCTGCCTCGACAGGCCGGCCTACATTCCTTTCACGAGCTGAAAGTGAGTCCCACTCCACCCTTAACAATCCATCATATCACACTCTCATTAGCTTTATGATTACCTTGTGTATTTCTATACAATTTCTATGGTGTTAAACTAGGTCAGATTCAACAGGAAAGGAAACATCTTTCAGATACATCAAAATATGTGACAGATACAAAACTGCTTTTGGTTTTGAGCAGTACTGGAAGAACTCAAAACCTTTACTTGAAGAAGTTATTTGAAAGTTTTGCTTGTGCTCCATAGCTAACATTAGCATTAACAGCTGTTTACTTACCAGTCGAGAAAAAATGTTGCGAGTTCAGCATCAAACTTTATTCCTTTACTCACCAAGAGCTGTCTCCAGCAGTGGAATGTGACGCTAGTGTTAACTCTTGTCTCTGTCACATCTTTTCTTCTATGGAAGATAGCGTGCTAACCAGCTAGCCCCGGCCCATCCATTGTCACTTTCTGATAACGACTCACTGTGGCCTCCAATCTGCCCTGAAGAAGTAGCACTGCTCACAGAAACACTGTCTTGTAAACACAACAATGGCTGAAGCTCTTGTCAACAACAATCACCACCACCCGCTCCCGGTAAGAAACCGTGTGCAGCGGCAGAGAAAACTTATAAAGTACAGCACCAGAGCTGCAATGTAAAAATACTCAATTATAAGTAAACATCCTGCATTTAAACATGTGCTTAAGTAAAAGTACAGAATTCCAGCTGCTAAATGTACAAAAAGTACCAAAAGTAAATGCACTTGGGCCCTGTGACTGATAAATGACCATTTATTACATTATTAGATCGTTAACATTAATGCAACAGTGCATAAGCAGCATTTTACTATTTACAAGATGTTCCAGGTGCAGCTAGTTTTAAATACCTTATATCCAAAGGGTCACACAATAAATCTGAGGGGCTGTGAGATGATTAATGGGAGAGGCAAGAAGAGAAACAAATTGCTGCTACAAGAATTTGTATGCACTTTAAACATAAATTCTCTATTCTTTGCTTTTAGTGAAATATTGGATCATTTTTTTTAATATCTTTGGGCCTCAAACAATTATTTAAATGAGACCATGTCAGAAGTTAAGAGGTTGGAAATGTCTCTTTTGTGGGGGCTGCTAACAACTCAATAGAGCTGAAACACAAAGGGCTTGTAAGCAATTTTGCATTGCATTTTATAAGCCTGTCTTTATTTTTATGCATAATCTTAAATTGAAAAGTAACTAGTAACTAGATCAGCTGTCAGATCGATGCAGTGGAGTAGAAAGTACAATATAATATAGCATAAAATGGAAATACTTCATCCAATACTCCAGAAAAAAAAGAAAAGGACACATAAAAAAAGAAAGAAAAAAAAGAAATATACTGCAGGTTGAAAAGGCCCCAACTTTCATTCTTGGTGAAACATACTGTATCAGTCCCTCCTTGATCTTCGTGCACCTTAATAATTATTCTTTCACGTGTTTCCACTCAGAGAAAAAGAGAGAGAGAGGAGGGGAGAGGGGGAAAAGATCTGGCCTCATATGTTAAAATTTATGCAGTGTCCTCTGATGTTGTTATCACGCATTTATGTGCTTTGTTACACAGAACCTTGTGGCAACCCTGGTTTTAAAAGCACTTCATAAATTACAACATTGACCGGACCAGACATCTCTCCCTTCGTACTCGCTCCGCCATGTGAACGGCTGGAGATAAACTTGAGTAGGTGCAATCAGTCCAACAAATAAAGTGGCTCCATCTGGTTTTGCGAGGGCCCTGGTGTTGACATTATTAAGTCAGAAAAACCTCCAGTGTGGTGGGGCTATTTTGGACTGTCCACAGTGCATCTGCTCTACTTCAGCTTTAAACCGACGCAATAGATTTGTCATGAGACACGAACACATTCATCGTACGTCATCTTGCAGTCCCTAATTAGTGGTAAATATCATTCCACCTTACTGAATGTATGTGAGGATGGAAGTTTTGTTTTCTCAACCAAACAACCATAGAAATTACGATTGGTCTAAAATACATTACAATGATTTTAAAAGTGTGGAAGCCAAAGAGATGTTTCTAATGAAAAATGATTTGGCACGGTCAAATCCTTGAGTGGGTCCACTGTGAAATGATGCACAAATCCACATGTTCCTGTGTTTGCAGGACAGTGCAGATCAGTTGATCCTTGGACTCTCTAGTTGTCAAATGGCACCAAAGGAATGACTTATTGGTTTGGTGCTTGGAGCTGGTAAAGTATTTATCCTCCATTATTTACTTAAAAGTAGAACTACAGCATGTCTGTGTTCATTGTAAATCAAAATGATGACCAAGAAGCCTGTGGGTGAAATTCGTCTCCTTACAATCCCTAATGCCAGGCCCCAGGCTTGCTTGATTGGGTCCCCTAATCACCCAGAAACCTCAAGGGGTTTGTTATCCCAGCAGAGTCCCAGTTGCCACACGTCACGGCCGTGGCAAGGGGCTGGACTGAGGCGGTAGGGGTCAGAGGGTCTTCGTCAACATGTGGGCCTGCTTTCAGCATGTGACTGCTGACCCATGCATTGTATCACATTGCACTCATTTAAGAGGTCAAGACTTGTGGAACCTGGTGCCTTTTGCCCAACCCAACCTTTGACCCGGTGTGGACACTTGCTCCGTTTTAATCCCCAACAATAGGAGCCATTCAGAGCAGGGCAACCTGTAGAACATCTGTTTCTGAGGTCTGAAGCAGACCATAGATCAGCAGTAAGGGAGGGAGTTGGCAGTAGGTGCTGCTTTATCAGAAACATTTATCTTTTCCTTCGAGGGCTGACTGAAAAAAAAGACCAGAAGACTTTAAGTTTGAGGTGCAAAATGTTCAAAATGCCTCCATTTCTGTGTATTCCTTGTTCAACACTGTTTACACAGTATGAACTGTCTTTACACAGACATTAAACCTGTTTGAATGGTTGATAATTGAATGGCAAAACATGAACCCAAAACTGTTTACATCTGCATTTATGGACATGGATTTAAGATGTGCAAATAATGTTTATAATTTAAGAATAATAAAAAAGTTTGACAGAAAAGGGACAGCATGTTCCAAAGCTTTTACCCGTCCAGTGATTAAAGAGAGCTGAGCGGCACAATGTGTATGTGTGTGTGTGTGTGTGTGTGTGTGTGTGATGGGGAGGTGCCCACTAATCAATTTTCTTTCCCCGACTACTGATGTTTTCTTGTACCTGTTGATATTAATGAACATCTGTTCATAATTTAACTGAGCAGTAAATCATTTAGTGGTCGGAGGCACACAACAATGCATATGATGACCTTATTGTTCATTGAAATATGGAATCTGTTTTTTTCCGTTCTTTATGTTGGAGATGTTAAGTGGGAACATTTTCACATTTGTACTTTATATCAATGAGTGTCGATGGGTACAACTACTTTAAAAGATATATTCTATATTTTTTTCAGTGCCATAGAGCTCCATTGTCTCCAAGAAAAAACACATCAGTCGGCCACACTGTTGCAATGGGTGACAGGTTCCTTCATTACCATGGAAACACACACTGTAGTTTATTTTGTTTCAATCCCACATACACTGTCCTACTGCTGTAAATACTCTGGCAAAACGTGTATTCATTCGCAGCTGAAAATAGTCCCTACCAAATTGACTATTTAATTCTTATAAAGAACTACAGTGACCAGCTGTTTAAGGAAATTGTTTAGCCTTCATATGAATGAAACTATATATGTGTGAACCATCTATAAACATTTATGTCTTCAGTAAGAACCGGCTTGGGGCTGAGTGCCACAGAGCGGGAGGGAAGTCAGGAATAATTTGGAAATGGATGAACGTTTGTTAGTTTTGGTCTCTTCATGGGAACACTATCCTTTATCCAGGTGTTCCACTGGATCTATGATCTACGTTCCTCTGGGTGATACAGGAAAAAGGAAGTGCAGTTCCATCTACTGTCTTCAATAATTGCAGAATGCCATCACGTCACATCCCAACCATGGAAAACTTAATCAAATCATGTAAACATGACACTGTCAGTGTCTCCAATTTATTCTATCATCATAGCAACATGTAAATGTTTTCTGTTATAAAGACATCCATACTTATCTCATTATGAGGAGAAACATTTGTTTTTATAATGAGATAAGTTGGTATGTGTTAATAACAAGAAAAGTATGTGTTACTCACATGCAAGCATTTTGTGATAATGAGAAAAAGATTTTGTTATGACAAGAATTTTTTTTTGTTAGGGTGAAAAACTGAACGTTTTTTCTCATGGTGGCAGCAACACACTTCTCTATAAATGTGATGTGAGCAGCTCAATTCTTGATCAGTTAGTTCTTATCTACACAATGAATTCGTAATGACATGATGGTAAGGGACAGTATGTTATTTTAGCAATAATGTAGCAATAATAATGATGCAATAATCTTGTGGGTTTTGTTTTGGTTTGTCTGTTGCACAAAATGTAATTCAACAATTTATAATATGTATATATGTATATAATATTCATATTGAATAAATCAATTTTTTTTTACATATAAATTGTCCTGCTTTATTCAATTCCTCTTGTTCTATAGGGGAATTAGCACATCTGCTAATTGGACTCTTGCATTTATCAGAATTTAAATGTGCTCTTTTTTTAGAGTAAATATTTAGCACATTGAGAAATTCTGGATCAGGCCTTGTTCCCCGCCTACCACCACCACTGCCACTCCACTAGGTTGACAGGTGAAAGAGCAGAGAGTATCAAGGTTTGAGCCCTTAGCCAGACTCAGACCCAGACTCAGGAGTTTGTTGAGGAGTGAGAAGCTTGTTGTGCATCAAAATCAGCAACTATAAGATGTATCAGAATGTCTACCGTAGTTATTTGTTCATGTTATTTGTTAGCTTGTAACTGGCAGCTGCTGTCAGTGAACAGTGAAAGAGCAGTGTGTATCATGATGGTTAGCGTTAGAGGAAACATTGGAGAGACTCTGCCACATGTTTGAGCCTCAGTCAGACCCAGACTCGGATGAGGAGTCTGTTGTGACCAGAATCGGCGACTAGCAGACGGATCAGAACAGTTAGCGTAGTTGGCATCTTTTATTTGTTTATGTTAGCTTGTAACTGGAAGCGGCTGACACAGTGTTAGTGGTTGTGCTAATGCAAACTCTTACTCTCTGTACTGACAAGGTTTCAGGTTTATTTGGCTCCACCCCCCGTCCCCACAAGTTGACAGGCTTGGTTCCTTAGGTTTGTGACGTATGAAACCCTGGCTGTCTGAATCTGTGTTTATGAGACTGTCATTGGTTCACTGTAGTTCCGAGGTGGAAATACACAGTCATGGCGTTGGCTGCCTATTTTGCTCATGATATGTCTTGTATTAAATAAAAAACATCACGTGGATGTTAACATGTTTAAAAACTTGATTTTCATCAGAGGGGGTCTTAAAGGTTTGTGGGCCGAACCCGTACGTCTTTTCTGAATCAGAGGATTTACCACAGCATCATCCTGAATGCCTGGACTGAGCCACACAGAGACAAAAACTACTTCAGAAGCTCCTTGCCAAGTCTGAAAATTCCAGCTCTCTGGGAGTGTGCCCGAAAACATCTGGTAAAAGTGTTAAATAACAGTGGTAAACTGAGACAAGCTCTGTGATACCTGAGTTTATACTCCTAGTCTTTACATTTCACTTCAACATACAGTATGATATACAGCTGTCAATGTTTTATGTCAGTGTCTTTAACATCTATTCTATTTAGCCTTTAACAACATATCAAGCTGCAGGTACAGGCCTGTCTGCCATTATTTATCTCTTGCAGTGGCATTTTCATTGGTCCACTTAATGTGATGTATTTACCAGTGACCGATGACCACCTGAACACAAACACATGCTCTGTCATACGATGTTTTCCCAACTTTATGAGTCGACATGGACTGCTGTGAACGCACCATTAAACTATTGTTCTGGTCTTGGACTACAGAGATCTGCAAGATATACGGCAGCTATGTCGTGCAAAGTCACGTTTTTCTTTGCTGTGCATTTAAGGAGTGACATTTATGAATTTGCGCTTAATGCAATATTCTAATTAGGTTTTACTATTGTTTTTATATGATACAGATGTTTCTATGTGCTATGCTTAAGTAGACACAGAGGCCTAGACTACAAATCTTAGGTCTTGTCATAATATTTTACCAGATACTGACATATATTTGGTAGGTGATCCCGAGAAGATGTGGTGTGTTTGAAAGAAGTCACAAATTGTTCCACTCACATGCACCAAACAGATGTTATCATGATATGTGAAAGGTAAGTAGTTTTTTTTATTTTTTATTTTATAATTTGAGCTGACCTGTTGTCTTTAATTTCAAAATACATGTTCATCAGAGATGCCAAAAAAATCTGCTGCTGCAGATGCATGTTTTCACCCAGCAGCAGCAGCAGCACTATGCAGCCTCTGTGCCATGCAGATCCAGTTACACATGTGAGTCACAATCTGCTCCTCTCGTGACAGGCTCCTAGCACCTCAGGCACTGCAATGTTGGCAAGCCACAACAAGATGTGATGAGCCACTCTAACAAAAAGTGCTGACACGCTTATTTCACTGTGCCTTCATCAGTCAAGACAAAACAGCCTTTTTCTACAAGTTGCTGTGTGGTGATTTTACTTTTTGTTAGTTCTGGATTTTTTCTTTGTTTTTTTGTTGTTTTTTTGAGGAGTTGGCTGCTTCACCTATGCAAGGGGCATGAAAAATTGGAATATACATATTTCTCCCCAGCATTTAGAAAAAACATGAAACGTTCAACCAGTTTTTCTTTGTCTCTTATTCCGTGCATTCACGACCATGGCAAATCAAGCCACATGGAGCTTAATCAAATGTCATGAGTGATTCTAAGCGTGGAGTTTCTCGTCAAACCTCATAGCCATGCTGTATTTGCATGTTTCCATTAGTTTCATTAAGTGTTTTTCAGTAGTTCATTGAAGAAGCATTGCAGTTTACAGGGTCAATAAATAAAACAACCCAAACCAATCATAAAAAAGTGGCTTAAATAAAGTTTCAACAACATCTCTTGGACCTTAAATTCTCCAGAGGGAACAAATGCATACACATACTGTATTAATAAAAGGGGACAATTAAAATTTGTGTATGTACAGCATGCATGTGGGACGGTGCATTTGTAGTGTGTGTTTTGTTTGCGTGTGTGAAGGCCAGCATGAGGTAATACCAGTATCGTATGCCTGCTAAGTATAAGCATATTCCACTGTCTTTGCTATGGGCGTCTGTATGGTAAGATGTTCCATGTGTTGGGAGTTTCATCAAGTGAAATGATGCACAGGTACTCTGAGGTAATGACATAATGATGCTAATCTGATTAGCCGTAATGATAGCACCAAGGGGGGAGCTGTATCGCGATGACGTGCTAATGATACTCGCAGAGATTGCCTCATGAATAATCTGTTGGTTTTCCCTCTGGATGAAATCGAGTTTTGATAAATATAATTCCAAAATGCGTATGAAGGGAGGAGTGTGTGGTCTCTTTCTCTTTCCTTTTTAACAGTAACCAAAACCTTCAAGGTTTCCTGCATATACTCAAGATTCTTACTCTTGGATGATGTGATGTAAGCAGAAAAAACTTTTACAAGGCTGATCCAAATTCTCCTAATTTAATTTGTTAAAAAATGTAAATGTATTCACAGAGGGCTTTGCTGCTTTCCAACAACATGCTGCTTCATTCACAATCTTACAGTTACATGCATTCACACCTGTGAGTTGTGCAGTTAAAACAGCAGTCCACAACACTGACAGGTTAACCAAGGGGCTAAGGATTATCGTTTGATGAAAACCCTCTAAAGGAAATCTTTAATCTTCCACATTAACATTGATGTAACATATCCTCAGGAAAGTGAATGTACAGTATATATTTATGGCTACAAAAACAACATTGTTATCATCAACTGGCATCCCAAAGGTTCTCAGTTGCTTCAGTGGTCAATTTCTTCATTTACATATATTTGGCCTTGGTGGTGGTTGACAAGGTGGTAGAACCTGGGCTATATTATAATCCAAAGCACTGGGGACTAAGTAGTAGTTTGCAGCAATGGGCTTTTCTGATGTTGCCATAGCGGAGGTCCAAATAGGAGCCTCAGGTTTTTGTTATCTGTTTGACGTTAACATGGTTATTTGTAGAGTTGGTGTTTATGAACCTTGTTATTCCATTCATTCAACTAGTTTTTGTAGTTTGTCTGGGTCTGGGTTGTGGTGGTAGCAAGTGAAGCAACATAGTCCAGATGCCCCATGCCTTAGCTACTTCCTCCAGCTTCTATTGCATGGATCCCAAGGTATTCCCAGGCCAGATGGATAATACCTCTAGCATGCTCTGGGCCGACCCCAGGGTCTCCTTTCAGTTGAGCATGCTTGAAATAACTCCACAGAGAAGCTTCCAGGGGGCCTCCAAACCAGAAATCCAAACCACCTCAACTGGCTCCATTCAGTGCGAAGGAGCAGCAATCCTACTACGAAGTCCTAGCTGCTATTCCTCGCATCCCTGAGGCTAAGGCCTAACACTCTGCAGGGGAAACTCATTTCCACTGCTTGTATCTGCAACCTCATTCCTTCTGTTACTACTCAAACCTCATGACCATAGTTGAGGGTTGACAGATCCTGTATATCAACTGGTTAATCAAGAGCTTCCCCCTCACGATCAACTCTCTCTTTGCCACGACAGTCTTATACAATGCCTACACATGGAGCAGTAACTAGTTCACATTGCAAAGGGGGAAATCCAGTTTTTGGTATTTTTCTAGTTACAATGGCCTCAGAGGTGACATGTAACTGTTACCATGGGAAAACCTCAAAATCCTGTCTTCAGACATATGGACTCAAACACTAAAGGTACAACAGGAGGACAATTGTTGTGTATTGAACCTCCAAACGCAGTGTCAAGAGGATGTATGTGAACCCTTTGAATGACTTAGATTCCTGATAAAATGTGATATGATTGTCATCTAACGTAGACAAACTCCCTAAAATAATATCACAGAATTATAATCTTTTGTCTTTATTGAACACACCATTAAACAGTCACAGTGCTGGTGGAATAAGTAAATGAACCCTTGGATTTAATAACAGGTCAAACCTCCTTTGGCACCAAAAACCTTAAACCAGCTCTTCTAGTAGCTGCTGATCAGTCCTGCACAGTGTTCATGAGGAATTTTGGACCATTCCTCTTACAGAACTGCTTCAGCTCAGACATAGTGTCAGGATGTTTGGTGTGAGCCACTCTCTTCAGGTCATTCCACAACATCTGTACTGGGTTAAGGTCCGGGCTCTGACTGGATCACTCCAACAGGTGGATTTTCTTTGTCTGACATCATGCTGTAGCAGATTTACTTGGATTTTCAGGGTCATTGTCCTGCTGCATCAGCCAGCTTCCTCTGAGCTTCAGCAGGTGGAGCCACCCTGACATCATCCTGTAAGGAACCTTGATAAACTTGGGAATTCATTTTCCCCTCGATGTTGAGCTTCCAGACCCAGAGGTAACAACGCCCCAAATGTTTTCGCAATAGTGATGTCAAGCTGCTCTTTGGCAAACCTCAAGGGTGCAGTGATGTTTTTTTTTTTTTTGGAGAGCAGCAGCTTCTTCCATGGAGTTCTGTCATGGACCATGCTCCATGCAACCATGCACCGTGATTTGCGTATGATTGACACATGAACATCGATTCCTTTGAGCCTTTAGCTGTTGCTGTGAGGTTCTTTCTTACGTTTTTCCAACCTAATCTATGAATTTTGGAATGATGCATTCAATATGGACAAGAACAACAAAATGATTTGTGCATTAGTAGTTAATTAGCACCCACTCCTTCCTTTTAATGTAATTCTCGCCTATTTGGCATTTCCCAAAAGCCAAAGCTTATAACAGAAGAAGTAAAAGGTCAAAATGCAACTATGAGACATCATTTGAAAGGTGACATCTTGTAGTTTCTGAAAATGTTTTTTTTTAGCATTGGACTAAATCCCTACCTAAACTATATCAGTTCAAACATGCCTAAAAAGTCATTTTTCTCCTTGCCTAAAAAATCTGTTATATTTGAGTAACAATAACTTGGTCATACTTTGTGCTGTCAGCTGTTGTCATGTGACCAAACAAAACTGTATGAATGGGGGGATCTTTGAGTTTCTGGTGGGCACCAGAAACTTTCGTGTGTGCAAAAGAAAGCTCAGTGCCAATGCAATGATTGCATATGGATCCATAAGTCAGTATATTAAGACACACAAGCAGCCTATATCACGCTGTGTTAAGATGCTGGGGTGTGTAAATGCGCAGTGTGTATATGCATGTTTTTGGTGTGTATGTAAAGTTTTCATTGTGTATGTGGTTAATGTGATCTGTATGTGCACACTTTCATGGTGTTTCACCCTAATTGGCCTCCCCTACTTTAATGTGTGCATGTGAAACTTCCTGGTGTGCACCAGAAACTCAGATGCCCCCCCCCCCAAATGTCCCCTTTCGGGCTCCGTATAAATCCACCTCTGCTGCCATTCTGTTGAGACAAGCCTTTGACAACTCTGGTACCGAAGCTGCTTGACCATAAAAACTTTCACGTGCACACGGAAAAATTTCTTGTGAGTACACGAAACTTCCAGGTGCGCACGAGAAAGTTTCACATGGGCATGCAAAACTTTCTCGTGAGCACGAAAGTTGCTGGTGACTCAGAGAGCTAGCTGCTGTTTGCACAAGGCATCGACACCATTTTAGACCAGTCAGTAAAATGACCCCCCTTGTCGAAGTAGATGCGCTTGTTTGCATACACCCGACCCTCCAGGGGTCAAAACGCAACAGAAAAGTGCGTGGATACTCCCATTGTGAAGGGAATACAAGCGTACCCAAAGCTGGTTGAAAGAGGTGTTGTTTTTTTCCAAACGAAGCCCCTCAAATGTCTGAAATGGACTTTATATGGCACTATTCACAATTTGGATTACTTTTATCTAAAAACACTTTTTGTAATCCTTGGACCCTTACGGACAAAATGAGTACAAATAAGGGAGGAACAGACCAAAAACCGGACTTCATCATCGCTTGAACATTAGGGGATCAACACGGTTTTGCTGTCTTCATGGTTTATGATGCTGGTAAATCTGAATTAATCATTCTTTTGTGCTCATAGTTACTGAAAAATGAAGTGGATATTTGAATTGTAGAGAACTTATTGGAGCTATCCAGGTATAGCATGTCAATATTGACAGGTTCTGGGCCCGTCCATGGGCCGGCGGGCTGTAGATTGTATTGTTCATAATTGTTACTTGGATGAGGATTTGACCATATTTTCAACCTTAAGTAAATGTCCTCTGGCACACTCTTTTCAAAGACAACTCTAATTGAACTCAACTGTGTATGTAACTAATTGCAAAACCAAAAACTCTTGAAATTCCTGTCTCTTTTGCGCCACGATAATAGAATATTTTCAAATGTGCAGAGAGCCAAAAGTTTTTAAAGAAAACATTTTTTTTTTTCAAACACCTAAAGTAATCTTTGCTCAATAATCGTGATTTGATTTGATTTGATTTGATTTGATTTGATTAAGTCTGGACTGGACAAATGAAAACAAATAACAAATGTGGATTAATGCTTTGAAGCACATTGTCTATAACTGGATGGACAGTCAATGTGCATCCCTCTGTCTCTTCTAGTAAAGTGTAAGGAACAGGCTAAAACATGCTCTGGATACAATCTTTTTTCTGTTAGGATAGTGTGATCAAGTCACGAGGTAAAGCCAACACATCATTGCTGAAAACACTGGCCCTTTCTGCTCCTCTGCATTTCAGCTGAGGGAAAGAACAGGGAGGAATGGGATGGTTGGTGGCAGTAAAGTTGATAGTAGGGAGGATGCGGGGGCCAGTGTGAAAGGGAACAGCTGGGGATGGATGGTAATCTCAATCTGATAATGCTCATGTACCGTGCAACTGGGTGTAGAAAGGTAAAACATGATGCCACAGACCCCACTCCCTTTTTTCCGTATCTGGTTTTCATTGCCTTCCCTCACACTGTATGCTTCACTGACATGCACAGCACGGTTATACACGAACACAGCCAGGGTAGAAAATCATGTTTATTGTCACGTTTATTGGTAACACAGTCAAGCCGGTGAAGATCTTGTGCTGCAGATTTGGGGGAAAGAAACATCATTATTCGTAGCAGAACCTGAAGCTGGATAAAATACTTATATTTTCTGTCTCTTGCTCTTTCCTCCTGGTCAGACATTTCAGGATTGTATTTCTGCATCTGAGGGCAAATGTATCTGCTCAATCAAGTCTTTCATTGTGTGACGCTAAATGTCACAATCATGCCACAATAGGAGAGAACATGATACACATTGTGTTCAGAGAATGGGAAGACAAAGGTTTTCTTTTTCTTTTTCCTGTTTTTTTTCCTCATTACAGTTTTGTTTTGTCAGACACATTGTCAGATTTATGAAGACTGATTGTGTACAATACAGGTACTACAAATCATTAGTGACACAACTTGTGATTTAAAATTACCAGAAGATATGGGTAACTCAAAGACATCAGATAAACTACACTAGTATATTTACAGTCTATTTCAATACTTAAACTAATCTGACCGTATTTCTACTCTGCTGCACCATCACAATAGTCATGCATTAAAAGCTATTACATGGGAAATTGACAATAAATTGTTTCCAGTCTAGAAGGGTATGTTTTTTTATTTTAGTTAGCAAAACCATGTTCAAGAAAATGGGTTTACGCACCAACCACTGTGGAAAACCATTGAGAGGCTTTACCCACAGTTCCTTATGCACATGGAAGTTCATGCAATCCCCTCTAAACACAACAGTAGTCCTCCTGAAGTCTAATAGAAATCAGAATGCAGTGTACAGTTCACAATCCCTCACTGGCTTCCCACCCAAAGCCAGAAGCAGTGTAGCTTAGTTTTAAACCCTATTACCTGTGGGGATGGCCGATGTGATATCAGATGTGTTTTTTTTTTTTTTGTTGTTTTTTTGTTTTGTTTTTTTAAATTGAGACAGCACCTGGGCAACACTGGCTCCTACAGAGCAGAGCATTATGGGTTGTTTGTAGCCTTAATGTTGCTAGGCTAACCAGTGTCTCTTTAACCTGCAGGAGTTTCTTTAGGCTCGTTTAACATGTTTTTATTGTCATAAATTCATGATGAGGGAAAAAGTCCAAGACACTGCAAAAACAAACTTGTCATCTGTCAAGCTGCCAAAAATCACTATTGTCACATGATGATGAGGTCAAAAAGACGCTAACTGATTCTAATTACCAAAGAAATTAATTTTGACCTTTTCCAAGAGCCTGAGTGCGAGCGTATATGACATATGTGACTTTATGTTACGTTTATGTTATTTCATATTTCACTTATAAGAGAGGAAAGGCCTTCCTTAGATTAAAAGTACCTTTCCCAACACGAAAGCGTGTTGTATTTCCGTGAGTGATTTTGCCCAATACAGCACTTTAGTTATTAATTTTGATGGGGATGCATTTATATACTGGTTTACATTAACACATTGCTGCAATAGCAAACACAATCCAGGGTTTGTAGTTGCTAGATAGCATTACTCCAATAATGTTTTTGGGCTCTTTTAAATCTTATCTATAATCTTATCTATAAAATACAATACAATAGTCATCGTTCACAATTATCCTACAACCATATCTACAACACTGCATCAGAAACTGTCAAAGTTTGATATATCTAAAGATGCGCATCTGGTTGTTGTACGTCCCTGCCCCACCAGCAAAATGTTGAAAAGACATTAAATGAAAATACTTGTTTTTTCTGCTTTTTTCAAATAAGACACCTGTAAAATACATCTACATTTGAATGTGGTTGAAAAGTGTAAGGTGAAAAGATGTCTTTTTCAGCCCATGTTTTCATAGGCACATCACATAAAACTTGGGGTTAGACAAATCCTATAACTCTCAAACTGTCTGACTTCAGAAAACAAAACACCAACCCAAAGCTTGAAATACTGTTCAGACACTACTGTGCCCACATTAGACCCTTTATTGGGGAGTATTTGCAAGAAAATTCAAGTTTATGTGACACATATAATGAACTATCTCACAACAATCTGTGAAAACTTCTCAGAAGGACCAAACACAACAAATAAGCGCAAAATACTGAGAACCCATAAAAGTAAACCACCTCTGTTTTCTTTTGAACAGTTTTGTCTTTAACAATCAGCCCTTTGATGTGTAATATATTCAAACCAAATTCAAATTCATACTGAAACATCAGGATTAAATCTATGTCTATTTAAAGGGGAGAATTCTTCGTACCAAGTATTCTTAGTACCCACAATTGTTTTGTGCCTGCAGCCTGTTCAGGGACATGTGTTGTGTTAGACACAGTGACACAGCAAAGGAAACAGAACATCATGGTCCAAGGCCTTGTTGTCCTACTAACCTTAAACGATAAGACCGATGCTATTCTAGACTTTTGTTATTGTCAAGAAATCCCATGGAGTGACACAAAACCATGTTTAGACGACTCAAAACAAAATGTGTTTGTCTGTCTCTTGATGCTCTCTCACTTTCTTATCTGTGGAACCCAGCCTTAAGCCCACTGGCTCCTACTGAAGACATTAATCTTTCAAAACTAGTCACAAATATATATAATTACAATCAAAACAATTATAAAAGTTGGCATTTGGTGAAGTAGCATGAGCTCATGGGAGTTGTTGTCTTCATCACCATTGTCATCATTGAAGTCAGCTTCTCCCTGTTAGGATTCACTGGAAATATCCACAGAGGGCTCCTCCTCTTCAAAACAAACAGACCAGATGATTAAAAACAGTAGCAACACTGAATAAAGCAGTTTCACTTTAAAAATTGGTGTTTCTCTGACACTGTTCGGTGGACACAGGAGGTCTCGGAGGGCTGGGAGCCAAGCTGCAGCTCACGTTTGTTCAGCTTGCTCAGCTGTCCGATGACTAAAATCTTAAATGGTTATCTTAAAGGTGTATCATAAAAATGTGGCTTAAAACTGGATAAAAGTCCATTTTGATGCTTCTACCTGACAACTACAACACTGATGCATGCACATAGGAGATATGACGCCATTGACCGGTGACCAAATGAAATGGATCGTTACCATGATTAAAATTTGAAAATTACTGTAAACATCAGTGTATATCTAGTCACTTTTAGACATCACATTAATTGTTACCAAAAGTTACACATTATACCTTTCAAAAAGGTAATTTCCTAAAAGAGGGACAGATTCGGGAACAGATTAGATTTTATCAAACAGTTCTCAAACTGTAGTAAATAGTGTAAACAGTGCAGGTCACTGTTGTGTGGAGTGGAGCTCTGTGATTCAGAGGATTGAGACGTATCAGGCTTTGATGGCAATACTTGGGGATCAGTGAGATCACTTCATTGTTGGTTTTGGTTTTTTAAAGGGATTTGTTGTCAATAAAACTACACTTTTAAAATATACCTTTAAACAGGAGCTGCAAGAAAGAAAACATTTTTAAACTGATTACCTTTGTTAATTAATTCTGGTTACTACAAGCTTGATACTGTCCAAAGATATAACATTTTGAGTTCTGGTAACAGAAACCTTCTGGGTAGAGTTTACAAAGCATCACTGTATGTTCATAATAAGTTCTTAGAATATAGTGAGTGAAACCAGACAGAAAGAGTTCAAAGCTCTTGAGGATGGTTAGTTAGTTAGGATGGTTACAGTTTCTGGGCTCTGGGTCATAGGAACGCAGAGAAATCTGTGCTGTCGACTAATTCACCCATGATCTAAGGGCTTTCTCACTTTATAACAACAGTTCCCCTAATGGCTCTCTTGTTTATGACTTGAACACTTTTGTTTCCTACTGACGGATGCAGGATTCTCTTGGTTCAGGGAAAAGTTACACCTCAATGAGGTTAGAAGCCCGATACTCCCTTTGGGTATGATGACGACCAGAGGCACTGTATGGGAGACGAGGAAGGGGGGAGGCAGACGAGGAAACATAATGATAGATGTAGTCAGACAGGAATGGACATTTGGACAACGTAGAGTCAAAGTAGCGTGGCGATAAGGCCCGGTCTTTGTCAGTGCCAAGCAGATGACAACACCGACACCCTCGAACCACTGTTAGTCATTAGAACTAGTCATGGAAACACTGAGTGGAAACATCTACTACAGCATTCTCTGAGAAGTGCTCACCCACCATAGCTTAAGAGAAAAAGCTGTGTTTTTCTTTATCACGGTAAATGAAGCTGACTGCTCCTCAGTATTGTTTTAGGAGCGCACGCGTCTGCATCCCGCCGAAGCGGGGCGAGAAACCATGTTGTCTTTCCTTGAAGTCAAGTTGGGCGTTCTCACATCTCATCCCGTGGGGGAAAACTGCTTCAAAGAAATACGACCAAGGCCCATCGTTGCCCTTTAGGCATTTATCAAATGTGTTTTACTTCATTCTGCAGCAATTAAATTTCACAAAAAACAAGAGTATATAGTAACTGTAAGACGAATAAATCCTGGCACTTAACAACAGAAGGCCTGTCATACCATGTAATTTTAGCCATTACTTCTTACATGCTGGCAGTAACTTTAAATAGTTATATTGTCTATCCAGGTCTGTGTTTAAACTCATGCAGATCGGACTGTGCACAAGCATAAATATCAAAATTTGTGAGTGGATTTGATGAGAATCACAGTGCGCTTGCTTAAATCAAGTGCGCTTGCTGAAGGTGCTCACTTTGTTCTCTGCAGCAAACATCTGGTCACAAGCCTATTTTGTAGAAATTTGGGTTGTGCCACTTCTTCCAGTCAGTTTGAAGGATAGCCTCTGTGCAGTTATATGTGTAGGCTATAATGGTGCCAGTGTATTTTTGCAACTTAAGTCGAGCCAAACGTGAAGCACACATGCACATTTTACATGACTGTAATATCAGTTTAGAGAAATTATATGTGGGCTGCAACCAGCTCTGTATGACCAATTTAGCCTTAAACCAGTTGGCTTCTAATGCAAATCTTAAAAAACAGGTCACAAATATATAGTTTCATTAAAAAAAAGATTCAGTCATTCCCTGTACTGTACTTTTCAGCAAAAGTTGCTGAAACAGGAGTAAATAGTGCAAATTGGAACTATTTACAGTTGTGGATTAATACAAATTTGATGCTCTGGTAACAGAACAGTGTATGTGAAACGGAGAGTGTGAGTCAACAGTTTTTTAATTGTGTCTGGACAGCAATGGCTCTATGGTACAGAGGA
Organism: Seriola dumerili; assembly: GCF_002260705.1. Lineage (NCBI taxonomy): Eukaryota > Metazoa > Chordata > Actinopteri > Carangiformes > Carangidae > Seriola > Seriola dumerili. The sequence continues at coordinate 2,026,076 of NW_019174307.1, read as the reverse complement.
ATAAGCAGGGGTCAAATAATGGGCGGTGATTGCTGGGGTCTTACTCCCTTATTAAAACCTAACCCTAACCCAAAAGATAGACAGTTTGGAGGGGTTGAAACATTGATATAATGTTCTCAATTGTAATTGTAAATATTACAATATATTTCCCATATTCATGCCTGGAAGAATCTAGTGATTCAATTTCAGACACCCCTAAAGTGGACTATACCATCTCTAAGGTTTTGTCTGCCTGCGTCGCTCTATTAGCAGCTCCGTCCTCAAGCCTCTGTTCCTGTGTGTCACATAAGCAAATTCAGACACTGCAAGTAAATGTAAGTAGCAGTAACTATCTAGCTTGTTTAATACACTTTACTTTCTTACTTTCAGAGTTTCTTACACTTCCACACTTTCTAAACTTACAGTTTAGCTAACTGATGGTAGTTTCTACTTTACCTTAAGTTACAGTATAAATAACTAATGTAAGCTGGCTGATAGCGCACCCTTTCATTTCCAATGTTTGCTTGTCATTTCATTACCGATATAAAATGTCATATATCATCTAATGCAAACGCTGGTGCTCAGTCATGAGCAGTGAGACAGTGGAGGATTAGCTGTTTTAGAGATATGTCTTACATCAATACAGTTTATTATTTAATTAGGTGTGCTGGTTTAGTCTTTTACATTTAACATTAGTTTTTATAATAGACACCTTCTTTGTTCTCACTCAGGAATTCAGGAGTTTAACTGGTTGAATAATTGAACAATATTAAAATCCATGTGTGCTGAACACTTGAAGCACGTGCCAGAGCTGTACTGGGTTCCCTTTCACCCTGGAGGAATAGTTGACCTCCCAGATTGTCATTGTATAATTTGCACTCTGGGAATAAGATATGTCAGGCTTTGCCTACACACACAGTACCTCCCAGTAGGACAAGTTAATAGCTCATGTGCAGTTATCTTTTATGGTGTCAGTGTGTTTTTTGTAAGATGCAACTTCAGCTGAGCCAAACTTGAAACACACATTTTATATGACTGTTAGTATCAGTTTGGAGAATTTCTATGGAGGCTGCAAGCTAATAAAGTGTGTGCATGACGAAGTCGTTCCTTCATTTTTAAGAGCACTGCCTATACATACTGCAAGTCCTTGAAGTCCTTGAAAAGAAGCCAAAAAGGCATGGGTATGTGTCATTAGAATAACAAGCAGTAAATAAGATTTAGAGCTGACATCTTGGAGTGTGAATTAGTCCTGACATCTGCTGGATAGAGGCCGTGTCCTGATTTCCTGGCTTGCTGTGTGCGCACAACGATGCACTGTGCATACCAGACTGAGAGCAAATCAAATGATGGAGCAAAGATAAACAGGTGGAGACAGGATCATCATTATCAAGCAATGACGAAGGTTCGGGTGTGCTTTGGGAGGGTAGCATTGTGATGAGCACAAATGCTAATGCAAACCTAATCTGAGGTGTCAGCTTTTGTTAAAAAAAAAACAAAAAACTAGCTGCCAAGGCCTGAATTCCTTGAACCCAAATGACGCCTTGAAGGACAAGAAAAAGCCACAGTGATTCATAGGTTTACAGTTCTGGGGATGTGATTCAAAAAGGGCTATTGTTCAACGTTTATGCTCACCACACTGTGGCCAAGGAGGCTAACAAAGCAACTGGCAAACGCCATGTCTACAGTGGTCATTAAGGCAACGTCATAGCGTGGCTTTTCTTTAGAAACTATGACACAAAAGACTAATGAACACAATGAGGCCAGGTCGTATAAAGTTGCTGATGATTTGTAAATGGTAAAGAGAGAGCAGTGCACTGAGCTAGTTAACCAGCCCACACACAGATCTCCAAAAATGTCTCTCAGATCGAACAATACCTGGCTGTTTTTTATGTTGGACTGATGGTGTGGCAATGTGGAACCAGTCTGCAAGAATTAACAAGCTCGTCCCGAGGGAGGAGGTGGAGGACACAAAGCTTGGGGACAGCAGGGGAGCGACAAAGTCAAATATTCTGCATGTCATCCATCACTGTTAACTGGAGACCATGTCAAGACTCATTGGACTCTGAAGGCGGTTAAGGCTTGTCCCCCCATTAGACTTCAGTGATGTGTTGTCACAGTTAAAATTCTGAATTGCTGTGTGGTGAGGACATGGCTATGTAGACCTTCTGATCCACCCTTCTGTGTTAATATAGAGCTACCCACTCATTTGGAATGAGACTTAGACACACATGGAAAGCTTTTGAACATTGCCAGCTCAAGAAAAGCAGGAAAAAGTTCCTTAAATTCCTACATTCAGACAACGGTGTATGGCACAAACCAACCAGATACCACCGTCACTTTATAATCCCCACAAACAAAAAGTGAACCTGAATCAAAGGTTCTGCTTTACTGAACAACCCTTTATTAAAGGAGTGGTGAATGATTTCCAGATAAACATCAGTTATGTAAAATATGGGATTTTTTTTACTCTTGCTTCCAAGTCCACACTATAATACTGAGGTTAAATTTTCCACTGAAGTGTTTACCTTTTGAAAAAGACAATTTATTTTCATCTCTTGAGTTGCTGGTTTGTTTTCCTTTTTCCCCAGCTGTTCATGTAACACAACGCTGTCATAACAAAAACTACAGATGTGGCTCAGTTTATTGTGTGTGTTTTTTTTTTTTCTCTAGCAATGAAGAACCCAAACGATATTTCCCAGACCGCTTGTAAAACGTAATCTGTGTAACATCAATCTCTGATGTGATTTTTCCAATTTTTGCATATCTGTCAACCTGTCAGCTTTAGAGCTGGGGCCGCTTCCTTCCATAGGTGTCACAAGACTGATTTCTGGTTGTTGTGTGTTGAGTCACTGGACATAGCATCAATGAGGGAGAGGACACGGTCATAAAACTTTTACTAGAAACAGACTGCAGCGTGAGGCATTTTGTCCGTTTCTGCTGCTCCCTCCCATCCATCACAGGATCCTTCAGAAAGGCCCACTGGATGTGACAGGACACGAACACAGTGACTGACAGATTACTGGCGGCAGATAACAACGCAGGATTTTTGGTCTGTAAAAGTGATGTCCTACAAAGATGTGAAATGAGACTAAATTGAAGTAAATGAGACAGTAAATCGATCTTTTCCAATCTCTATAAAACCAAAGAAAGATTCCACATAAAAAAGCTGGAACAGTAAAAATAGAAAACAACTGTAACAGAAATTTATTGCCCCATTAAATATATGATCTCTCTGCTGGAGGCACCATTGTGTCAGTGTTCACACAGATGTCTAATGCAGTTACTAACATTTGGACATACAGTAAAAACAGTGTCATAAGTGCATGCCTTTGTGGCCAAATGAAAGCTAGATTAACTGCATGGAGATGTAAGTCACAGTATGAATTTGAACTGCTAATGATAAATTCCATCAGTGTTAAGGCCAGAGTTTCAGTTTCAGTTTTCAGCCACGCAGTTTGAGGTCCTTAGAGGAGCTGTTTGTAAGTTCTGCTATTGCTACATAGCTAACATTAGCATTAACAGCTGTTTACTTACCAGGGTAGAAGAAATATTGTGAGTTCAGCATCAAACTTCATTCATTAACTCACTAAGAGCTGTCTCCAGCAGTGGAAAGCAACACTAATGTTAACTCTTGTCTCTATTTCTTCTACTGAAGTCCCTATTAAGCACCAATTCATTTCCCTTTCTGTGCAATGTTGACAGTCTTCCTATGATGTTGGGATATGACAGATTCGCTGTGACATGATTTCACAGAAATGAATTTGGGAATATGCACAATATAATCACAGTATCAGCTGAACTATTAAAGATCCTGAAAGATTTTGACAATGTCCTACAAGATCAAGTAATAAGGAGCCACCTGAAAGCCCGGTTGATGTGTAGGCTATTCCCATATTCCCAAAGCTACTGTTAATTGAATTACTAAAAACTGTTGGGAACCTGGGTCAAGGCCCTGCTCTGGGTGGTTAATCTAGCGTTTGATATTAGAGTGTGAATTTTCATGAACCTCAATAAAACCTTGAAATATTCCGGTGCACACATGATCTAAAACTGAAACAATTGTTGACCCTTGTGTTTAAAGCAATAGTTTGGCATTATGTGAAATACACTTGCTCACTTTCTTTCCAAGACTTAGATGAGAACATTGATACCACTTTCATACCTGTACATAAAAAGGAGGGAGCAGCTACAGTCTGAAGGTGATGAGATCCGCCTACCTCTAAAGCTCACTGAGGTGGATTTTGTTTCATTTGGACACAGCCAGAATAGGTTTTTTTCTCCCTGTTTCCAGTCTATATGCTAAGCTAAGCCAACTGTCTGAAGGCTGCACAAGTAATAAATGGATTCAGGAGTGTATCAATCTTCTCATCCTACTCTTGCCAAGAAAACAAATACGTGTATTTTCCAAACTACTGTTTGATGTTAGCAAAATTGCTATCATTAATTATTATTAACAATACTGTTTGTGAATTGGAATGATTATTTAGTCCTAGTTAAGTATTGTTTGAAAATGCTTTTGCTGCCTTCGGAATATGGTTTAAAAATGGATCTTATAAACTCATGCAGGTTAGGAGCACAGTGTTTTCATGGTAGCAGACACCTCTCCACTTTCATTTATGTTGAACAATGATGATGATCACTTATCCAAGCTGCAGAATTTTAACTATAAAGATACATAAAAGTGTGATTTTTCAAATACACTGCACACATCTATTTATTATTCTCACTGATTTTAAAGAGACCACCTGGTGTATGTATTAAAGTTCTGCAAACCCAGATTTGACTTATTCATATTGTTCACATTAGGGAGGTAGTGTGTGTGTGTGTGTGTGTGTGCCAAGTCAGTCCGAAATGGATGCTGTTTTTATGATGTTATGTCTTTGGCAAAATCAGCAGCAATTACTTATCTGGACGAGTCACATTTAACAGCCCTTCCTTCTCTGCTTTCCCTGCCTTGTAAAACATGTCCTATCCTTTTCAGAATACCATGTGGTTTTGCTGGCATTAATGAGTTACTTCCTTTAGCTTGTTACATAATGATGTCATCTTCATAAACAGTGTTGATTGTTCGAGGTTTAGAGGTTTTGTAAAAAAGAGATCACACAAACTTTGATTAAAAAGAGACCACCAACACAGTGTTATATAATGCTACTCTCCCATTAAGGATATTTTTCTGTTGGTTAATAAGAGTCATGAAGCTCAAGATTCAGGAAAATCACCAAATTTTACAAAAAAACAAAACAAAACAAAAAAACAAAACAAAAAAAAAAAACACAGTAAAAGAAAAGCACCAATAAAAAATAACAGCTCTGACAAGCTGCATTATATAAACCTCATTGTCACTTGGATGGGCTGGACTACATATTTGTATCTGACCTAATTGAAACTTTGTTTCACTTTAAATTAGTTTTAGAAACTGCAGGGGTATTTGATTTTGTTTAACTCTGACCAATCAGTAGCCACAAACCAATCTGTCCCAGTGATGTCCTGTTTAGTTGATGCTGAAGCTGTGGTAGAAGTTGCTAGGAAGAGTTATTTGTTGGAAGTTGACTTACAACAAGTTGTACAATTAAAGCTCACAATAGCTTGTAAGCTTTAATTGTGAAAAGTTCAGTTTCTTAAATTAGCCTTTCATTATGTTCTGGTCCGCCATCTAATGGATTAGAAAAAAATTGTTGATTTACTTGATGACTCCTGAGCTAGAATATGTCACTGTCATTCACGCTTGTTATAATATTTTATGGCAATAGCTAAGTAGCTATGTGTGGGAAGAAACCATCTTGATTGCTAGTTGTACCTCCCTGAAGCTTTGATTTGTCAGTTGTTTCTCCATTCAGGGAAACAGTTGTCAGTTTGTGATCAAAGACGTTGATTGAAGCTTGATTTAAAGGTATGGAACCTGGCTAATCTGTGTCTGCCAGGTATGTATTATATAACTGGGTACCTTGTTCCAAGATGGCCCCTAACCAATGAAAGTTGCTCACCAGGTGCGCTCACCAAAAAAAAATTTGTCAGATTAAAAGGCATGAAAGTAATAATACGAATAGTCCTTGTGAGCATCACGTGACCTGCACTTCCATTTGTGGCCACTAAACCAAAATGACATCATAGCCAAACACTGCTCTGGAGGACTTGGTATCCACAACCATCAATGTTGAGATGCTCAGCACTAAGGTACAGGTAAGGTATATCCAAGCTGAAGCAACAGTTCCAGCTTCTTTGTCTTGGTGATAGATGGAAACCTGTCTACACAAACATGGTTGCAGTTCTTATTATGAATTTGCTGAGAGCTGAATGAGGACAAGGCCTTTGTGACTGCTTGTTCTAATATCCTGAGCGTTTCTCTCCCAAACCTGATTTGTGATGTTTCAGGAAACTGTTCTCTGGCAGAATATGCACAGGGAGAAGGTTATTTGTTTTTGAAATCAGAATTTTGCCAAGAGCACTGTGCACCTTGTCTATGGTCCTCTTGTGAGCTCTCAGCTACATTGTGTGAGCATCATTATTTGACACGGCATGAAATATTGCTAGATTGCCGAAATATTTTCCCAAGAAGAAGAAGCCCAATGCTGCTCTTGAGAAGCACCTGTTACTTGCACATCTATTTCACTTGGTTTCCAGGAGCACAATATTTACAGCGTGATAGATTTGGGTGTGGATATGAGTCCCTCTTTGGAGGAGGCAGCAGTGAAAATAGACCTTGGAATTCACATACATTTGTTTTCCACATGAACCTTTTATCAAAGATGTCAGAGCCTTGTCGGAAGATTACATGGGGGAGGCAAGGTCATGAAATTTTAGTGCAAACACATGAGGAGAGGACTTATGCACTCACTTACGCACTCATCAGAGACACAGAATACTTTATTGCAAGGCTGGTGTTGCACAAGCAGACAGTTAAATCGCCGCCTGGTTTGCTGAAGTGCTAGGGAGTATCTGTAATATTTATTGAGCTGACCTCCAGATATGAATGTGGTTTGTCAGACAAAACAAAAGGCCCTCGGGCAGTTGAAGTCAACCAGTTCATGCTGTTGGGGGTTAGTTTATGTGCACACTCTACTTTGAAAAATGACCAGGCAAACCTCAACAATAATCCAAAGTGGTCAAATCAAGTAAAAAAAAAAGCAAACATGCAGAACACATCATTCACGGCTTTGTAGTACTCAGTTAAGCACACAATGCAGATGGTTGCTTGGATTTTGCTCTGACCCCTTGGTGACCGTACTATACCAGGAATCAGACTTTGTGTGTGTGGATAGACAGACATGGGTTGTTCCAAGAAGTTGTCATTTGGAAGTTCGAATTGGTTTGAAAAAACAAATACAACAGAATTACACATTGTGTTACGTGCTGTTTTTCATGTAAGAAATGGAATAAGCTGAAAAAGCTCAGATTGTTATTTCATCAGTGGTCTTTAAGGGGATTTCTACTGGTGCCTCAGAGTTGGAGATAATGGCTAAGTTCAACCTTCAGTTGCCTGTTTTGATTTAGGTCGATCAGTAGCATGGCTGTCAATCATGCAGTGGTTCATGAGCACTGGCATTTGCCAGCGGGAAAAACTTTTTATAAAATTGGTGGTGAGCCCAGTTCTGCCATCTTCACTGCTGCTTTGTGTTGGGTGAGTTGGTAAAAGCTAAAAAAAATGTGGTTCTGCTTTTACTGTAATATGAATTTTTCCCTGCAACTACGCTTTGGTGTTTTTTTTTTATTCTGAGTGTAAATTCTGTGTGTTAACATGCAATGTGGTAGCAATTCAAAGGCACCACAAACTGCAGCCTACAAAGTGATCATACAGTTGAATCAATCTCTCTACAACAGTTTCAACACAAACTGAACAGTTTAATCTTCATAAAGGGAGGATTTATTGCAGGTCTGTTGCATTAGAATGCATTACCTTTAGCTAAGTGCTGACAACTGTGTGCAAAAGTTACATTAAATTTCTGCCAGTAGCCTGATGTTTTTTTTTTATCTGCACTAAAAAATAGTTTTCATTGCAGCAGCAATAGGTCAAAAAGCTGTGTGTATGTGGAAAGTGTTGCTCATAGTGATGAATCCACACAGAATAACCAGCTGATTCTTCACTTCCCCTCAGTTCTGCAAGGTGTTGTAGCATCTTTTAGCTCATTGTTTTGGTTTTGCAGCCTAGACCTTGACTCTTCTGGGTCACTCTTTCTGTTCTTATTGACCTATTTTCCAGCAGCAGCCAGCAGGTGTTCCCAGTGAAAAAGCTTGAATTCAGTAGCACTGCCTGCCCTGCACCAAATAGCAGTTAGCAACTAGCTTTTGAACACAGTGGAGCATTAAGCAGTTAAGGAGACAGATATTTTCTTCAAGACTAAAACAGAGCTAGAGAATATTGGACTTTCATTCATCAGGTCCAAACATAGACTGTAAATTGAGATGAACGTCACATCTGTGATGTCACCCATAGGTTTCTTAAGAGTGGTTTTAGAGCTCAGAGTGGGCTGCTGCATTATCGCCATCTTGTCAGTGTCTGACTCCACCTAACTCCCGGCTAATCCAAAAATGGGCATAACTTAACTTAACTCTAAGCATGAATAAAATTTAAACAGGTGAGTTGTATAAAAAAATCACCCCCATTGCCATGAAGGAGGAAATTAGCTGTAGAGACCAAAACTGTTTTTTGGTACCAGGCTGTAAACTTGTTTATCTCTGCTGTGAAGTTGGATATTTTAACATGGGAGTCTATGGGGATCCAAAAGCAAGTCATTTGGAGTCAGCCTCAAGTGGCCATTCGAAGAACTGCAGTTTTTGGCTTAGTTTTTCAGCCTCAGAGGTTGATTCTTGGGTCCAAATGTAGTTAATATGTCTGCTGGATCATTATGTAGATAAGCCTTTTAGTCCTAGCAACTTTATAGGGTGATAATACTATATGTCAATGTTAGCTAATGCAGCTTTAATCTGAGTGTAAATTGTGTATTTCCACATGCATAATACTAATGTAACATGCAGATGGTTGGCCTTTCCAGAATTATCTTGTGGCCTGGTAGGTAGGCAATGTTTTTTTCTTTTTAGCCACAGGCTGAACATCTTAAAAAGCCAAAATGAAATGTTGGCATCCTTGAAGTCCATTATACTGTATTTCTAAAATCATGGCCACAGTCTAAGACCAAGGTTTTTTTAAGTGGCAGATCTGTTTACAGTTTTTTTTTTACCCACACACATAAAAGTTGGCCTGATTCCTGCTGCAACACTGTTCACCGCAGTAAACAATAAACAAGGTCCTCTGATGGAAAGTGCAGCTCAGAAACTGGTTCTGAATATAGAAAGTGAAGAGGACAATATGATGAGCAATCAGATTAATCAAAAATGAAGACTATGTGAAAATGTTGGCTCTTTAAATGCTGTTTAACACCTGTATTTTTCTATTGTAAATGACTTTATACAACTTTTATCCATTGTAATATTCATATTGATAAACTAGCTTTTTAAAATAAAATATAATGCACGCCCCCACCTTCTAAACACCATATTATCGCAGTCACACATCAGTTACTCAAAAGGCATTGAGTCATCATTGTAGAAATGATAGTCACATTTTTTCCCTCCACATAGCTTCAAGATGCTTTATGGAAACTTTTTTCTCAGATAAAAATCCTCCACCAAAGATCTGAGGAACATGGCCCACTTGGTTCAAACAGCCATGAAATTGCAGGAGAGCCAGATAAGACCTGATTAGACTTGTCAGGTTTGCTGCTCACCAGCACGTTCAACAGCACCACCTGCATCTCCTAACTCTCCAACTGTCTCACCACAGCTCAGCCCACCTCCCTGGGAAATGCTGAATGTGCACTTTCTCTCCTCACATCTGTGACCTCTTGTGCCTCAGTGAATGCTGTCTGCTCCCTCTATCTCCATCACACACACACACACACACACACACACACACACACACTCAAACACAAACATGCACACACATGCAGGCACACACTTCTTTCAACATTGGCTTTTCCCCAGTCTGTGTCTCTCTCTCTTTCTCTAACACACACACACACAAGTACACACACACACACACACACACAGAAACACACAAACACAGATGCACACTTCTCTCCTCAACCTCAAAACTTGTTCTGCCCTGCCCCCACTCTACCACTCTGCGGTCTCAACTTTAACCTGTTACATATGAGTCTCAGGGGCTGCGTCCCAGCTCAAGAGCCATTTGCCTGCAATTAAACACGACGATCATTTGTTAATGAAGTTAGATTTGGAAGTAGAGTTCATCATCTGCCATGTGTTGAGCTTCAGTTTCAAATTTATGTGCGTTCTTATGTGTTTGGTCAGGCACAGCATACATGCAATTACAATTCCAGAAGTCCCCTCCCTTGTTTGGAAGAGGTTCATAGTCACACAGTGTTTTCCACAACAGAGATTAATCCAGAAATATAAATCCTTAAATATACTGTAGTATATCAAATAAATGGTTATAAATAGCACCCATATGCAAACAAATGCAGATGTTTCAATCACAAGCAATGTGGTCTGACTTGGCTCCTTTACATATGGCAGTGTTGCACTTCTTGGCATTAAAAGGTTCCACTTTAATTGGGGGTAAGTCAGATGCCTAATATTAAACCTTAATTTCCTAAAACTCTTTTTGATTAGTTTCCTTTTGATAACAACTTGATTTGCACTGCATTATATCTTCACTCTTTAACATATGCACTATTCATTATTACAGCCGCTGGGAATTCTGCACTCACAGGGATCTGCATAATATTGTATTTAATAAAACCAAAGTTTGGATATCAGGCCGATGTCTAATCAGCTTTGTAAGAAAAGCTAATCCAAAAAAAATAAACAGTAAAGAAAGAGATACAATCAAAAACTTGCCATTTTGGCTCAAGTCTGCCGTCCAGGAGCCAAAGTCTTGGATATTGGAAGTTGAAGGAATCACTGATGACATACAACATGCAACTGCACAACTCTGCATATCCCCAGTCAAGGTTAGCATCTATCTATCTATCTATCTATCATCCATCCATCCATCTATCTATCTACCGTGCAGTTTGCAAGTCAAACAATGGAACAGTTTGCTGGAACTTGCAAGCCAGGTGCCCAGATTTATTTACCCACACAGAAAGTATGTGAAGCTGAGATTAATGGTGATGAAATCACCTCTGGTCATAAGATCGTAAGATGGCCTTCGGTGTAGTGGGGTGGGGTGGGGTGGGGGTGGGGTGCTGACTCGAAACAGGGACAATTGTGACTACATGGTCAGCACCTTAAAGTAGCTATTCTGAAGTTGCTATCACTACGTAGCTGGCATTACTTACCAGTCTAGAAAAAGCATAAGCGCTGCTCAGAGGACTATAACCTCTTGTATTATAAAGACAACGATGGCCAAAGTTCTTGTCAAGTGACCAGAACAACATCTGTTGGCACCCTCTTTCGCTCCATATTGAAAACTAAAATCCAATTTTTACTCTTTTTATCACCTGGTTTGGTTTGCTAACTCGTCTAAAAATGGCGTCCTGTATTTTCAACTTTATTCACCACTCTTGTCACGTATTTACTTTAGAGGCTGAATGCTGAATTCTACAGCTCTGTGCACAGACCTGGTGATCACTTGGTTGCTTACAGTTAGAAGTAGTCATAATATGCCTACTCTACTCTTTCATAACACCGACAGCAAGAATTTAATTTAATTTCTTACAGCCAGCTACATGGCCACAGCACATATCTGTATCTCCATGCATCTCTGGCTTAGTGAGGGTTTTTAAACTTATCTAGATAAAATGTTGCAATGTCGCATTGCGGATATTCTTAATGGATCCTATTAATGAGATTATCTTGAATGACCTGAGTGTCACTTAGTGCAACCGTGCTACTGTTCTCTGTGGTGCATAACACACAAAAAGGATTTGATTAGAAACAGTGAAACCTAATAAAAGAGCCCCCTGGTGTATTGTCCATGAAGTATAATCTTTTGAAAAGAGGGAAGTGGAGGCCTCAACACTGATGTTATCTTCCCGTTCTGGCTGCTTATGCAAAACACATCTCTTTGCAAACTCAGTCAAAGCCACTGTGGACTGTTTAAAAAATAATATGATGACAGTAAAAAATCTGAATAAAGATTAGAGGATGAATATTGCTGATATCTGGTTGTTCATTTCTCAGTTTAGGTTTTGCACCACAGCTTTATAGCTGTAGTTTGTATTTATTTCAATGGATGTAGACATATAACATGTGTATAAGGTACTCAGCTGATGTTTTATTAACTGCTATTAGAGCCATGCATGAAAAGTGAACTGCGTAATTTAAGCTGCATTGGACTGTGTGGCAAAATGCAAACACACAAAGCAGTGAAGAAACTTTAAGATGACGTCATGTATCAGTGGCTCAAACAGACACGCTACCATCTGCAGGTTGAAAGTTAATTTCACAGGGGAGCGTTATCTCATTAGCTACTTCTCGCTACACTAACAGTGAAACACACAAAGCTCTATCCCAACTGGATTTCACACACGGCTTAAAACTAATCCCGCAACTGCACATATCCTGATTTCTCCTGATTTTGCTCTTCCTCTGGTGAAATCCCCGAAGTGAGAAACCAGAAGTCAGCAGATCTCCGTGTCTAAAATCACAAGCATTTCACAAGTGTGAATATAAATAAGGACATCAGATTATGTATATATGCCTTTATTTTGACCCTGTTTGAGCTTATTTAAATTAGTGAAATAGGTGGCTGCGCACTAAGTAAAAATATGAATACCTGTATTTTTTTTTTATATCTTCATCAAATAAATAGCTTGCCCAAACAAAACAAAGTGATTGTTCTTTCAGCTCTTGCAAGAACCATCTTTCTCTTGGAACATGAATAATGATATAGTGAAAGAGGAAAGCTAAAAAACATCAGGAAACTCCATTGGTTTCAGAAGAAAAATCATTTGGGGAAAATAAATTAATATGCTTTTACAACCTGCTGGCCAGTCCCCTCTCTGTTGTGGACCCAGAGGAAAATCTGAGAGGTGCCATTCTCTGTTCCAGACTGATATTGTTTGTGAACTGCATGTACCCCTGCTAGAGCTCCCCCCCTCGTCCAGGGGCAGCACAATGCCACATAGCAGGGCAAAGCCCCAGAAAATGATGTCATCCACTCTGAACCTAATCCATGACCAGGATGTTGAAGGATCTCCCCCTCCTCCTTCCTTTGCAACAGAATGAGATGAACAAGAGGCATCACTGAAACCGACACGAAGAAAAGGGGAGATTAAGATTTCTTCCAAACAGGATGAACTTAAATGAACTGCTCTAAGAATCCCTGACTCAAACAAGGGTACTTCCAGGGACAAGTAAGGGCTGCATTCCTGAGGATTCATATGGTATTAGAGGGTGGACAATCTGACAGGAATAGACGGGTTGGGGGCTTCCTCCTCTCGCTCTCTCTCGGTCTGGCTCGTGTTCTCCCACTCACACGTTCTTGCTTTAAGACGGACAATGTAACACCACTAAGAGACAGATTTCCTTTTTGTTGTCTTAACACAAACAGATGTAACTCATAAGATCAGTAGTGTCTTCGGTTAATCCTATGTTAACTCTGTAATTTGTAAACTCAAACATGTGTACAGTATAAGTGAGGTGCTTCTCGTATCTATACAGTGAGTGCTTACATATATGTCTGTATGCGTGATCATATCTAATCATGGTTTTGCACACCAAGATAAAGTAGGGGCATGTTCTTAAACAATAGATATGGGGGAATATGTCTGGGTTTGTGGTGTTTGTAATATGTGTTTACATGTTTGTGTATATGTGGGTGTCTTCTCATGTGTGCTTAAGTTGTAGGCTGTTTCCTTGTGGTTGCCTTGTTTCTAGCTGTCGTGATCTCTGCAGCTCTATAAGAACCTGTCACTTTAAAAATCCAGTACAAACTCATTTGATTGCTTTCCAAGTTGCAGGCCTGGAGTGTGAATGGATTGCTGGAAGGTACAAAAAAAATACAAAGACTTATATCATCTGAGGAAACTGAACTCTGACATTGTTTTTCTACAGGAACTTCACCTCAAACTAGGATAAAAACAATACAGAGGAGGAAGCGAGTGAAGCAGCGTTCACTCTTCAGACTAGAGGTGTGGGAATGTTAATTAACAGGAGGATGACATTTAAAGTGGTCTCCCAACACATTTATATCTATGGTAGATTTCTAATAATGTGAAATAAACTCTTATTAATGTCCACAAACCTCCCATCTCAGATGTCTGATTGAGAAAGTGGGAATTTCTATATAAAAGGGATAAAAAGAGACGTTCATTAGGCGCTGTAGACAATATTCATAACAAAGCTGAGATCAATGAAGAATTGCTACAAAACATATATAACAAATGGAATACAGATCTTGGTAAGGTAGATGCAAAAAAAAAAGAAAAAAAATTGATACCAGATGTTTATAATGTGACTCCCTCATACATGTTTCATGGTTTTGTGAGAAAATGAGTTTGACTTGGGAGAACATTGAAACATGGAATTATAAAGTTGCATTTCCACCAATGATCTCTGAATGAATCTCTTTCAAAGTGCTGGGCAAATAAGATACACAGCTGTATAGACAGCTCTTATTAGAAAACTGGAAAAATAAGGAGGCAATTGTGTTTTAAAAATGCAAGCTATGAATGAAATACTACTTGAATATTGAAAGGATAGCATCATAGGAATTTACAAAGCTCAGTAGATTGAATGGAGCCACAAAACCACCCAGCATTCAGAGACTTAAGGAACCCTTAAAACAGGAACCCTGTTTCAGTACGTGTGTGTGTGTGTGTGTAAGTATGTATATGTTTGTGTGGGTGGGAATACAATATTACCTGTGATAAAAACTGTATGCGACTGTGTATCTGTTGATGAGCAACTCAAATTTGACTTCTTGAAGAAAAGGTGATTATGTAATATGTTGAAATATTGAATGTGTTGTATTCACACCATGACTCACTCAAATGAAAAAAAAAAGAACTTCATTCCATTTGCTTATGTAAACAGAGTCATACCACACTCAAAGTTTGTTCAAACAACACCAGCTTATTGCTCACAAAGCAGTCTCTTCATCATGCTGCCATCGGACGAAGGACACAGCAGTATTTCACGTGCTGATGGGGTGGTGTGAGTACTTTCAAGGGGCGATACAAGTACAAGTATTGTGGATGAAACCGTGAAGTCATAGTGTCAACACGTCATTACAGGCAAACATTTCGAGGATAAAGCTCTGACAAAAGAATTGGAACCAGGACAGACATGAGTCTAATAGCTAGTTAAAGTGATTTTTAGAGTTTGTTAGGTGTGTTCGGTATGTTCACTAGCAGCGTGGCTTTACAGAAATCAGTTGATTTGTGGGTCCACCTTTTGGTGCTACATTTTTCAACCCTCTGATACCACCCATAGGAGTGTCTCCTGAAATAGAGCCCTACTGCGGCATGCGTACCAGACCTCGTTGCCACGGATTGTACTGACAGCGGTGTACCTACCTTTGGCGACCATGGTTACTATAATAATGGCCATGGCTAGTTAGATTTAGACACTAAAACTACTTGGTTAGGTTTGGGAAAAGATTGTGATTTGGGTTCAAATAAGTACTTCCACAATAATGCACAGTGTTTGTTGTCACGGTTACAATATAAAGTGCTACTTTCACATGGGAATTGAACACTGCTCTCCTGTGTCATATTCCTGTGTTTTGTTGACCCGTCCATCCTCCACAACCTCAGCCTCACAGAGGTGCTGGTACAACTTTATACTCTTTTAAATTCTCACTTTCTATAATGTGCATAAAAAACATGCTGTGGTTAAAAGTTAGAGAACTAGGTAGAGGACACACTACCTCCATCCTTGCAATAAACATTAGCAATAGATGTAAAAAAAATTGTACTAACTACCAATTGACTCCAAAAGTTCATAATTATTTGTACAGTGGACTACAATGAAATTCTCTGCTCTGTACAAGTAAAGCAGTGAGTACACCAACATGCTGTACAATGAGCTGAACTATAAAAACAAGTCAAACCAGGCAATAGAGAGGAAAAAAAAAAGAACTTTTAAAATATCAGTTCAGTCTTCACATACATGTAAAATAAATGAGCAGAACCACAATTAAGATTGAAGTGAAATAAATACAATGACTAAAACCAGATAAAAACCAAATAAAACTACAGCAGCAGGATGAGTACGGCTAATAAAACTCTCAAACAATTAAAACAACAGCAATTTCAAATGCGTGTGTCTGGTGCTGAGAGACAGAGACGCTGGAAGATATTTCCTGCTTCAGCAAATTTCCCAGTTTACAGAATGTGAACAAAAGCAATAAAACAAAAACTCTTGACACCACAGCCATTCTAAATTTCACCCCGCATTAACATACCTACCAACCTACCTACCAATAGGAGGAAATTCTGCAGCCTCAGCCCTATCCGCTCTAGAGCTACTGACTGGAAGTGGTGGCCATCTCTATGATGAGATGCTTGATGTGTTTAGGTTGATGCACTGCACCTGTTGCGTTGGCTCCAGCTGCTCAGTGTGGGACAAAAGAGAAAAAAATAAGCAAGGAGAGAGACACAGTCATGTGAGAAGTCTTTGGGATGTAACCAATATTAATTCCGTTGTACTAATTAGCTAATATTAGCATGCTAACATGCTGCAACACAGTTAACATTATACTTGATTAACGTCAGCATGTTAGGATGCTAGTGTTAGCATTTTGCTGAAAGCACCTAAATACAACCTCAGAGAACTGCTTGTACAGCTGTGTACTCTTTTACATTCTCACTTTCTACAATGTGCATAGAAACCAAAACAATATTAACTCAGTTGTGCCCCTTACTGTGGGAAATACACCAGATATATTGGCCTTGGTTGGAGACATTTCTCACATATTTCTTTTGAGATAATGATTTGCCAGAATGTGCCTATAATGTAAATGATTTATGTTTAAGTTACCTGGTAGGTTGATGACATCACTGAGGTGAGACACCAGAGGTCCCACTATCTTTGCTGTAGAGAATGAAAGTTCAGTCTATGCACTCAGTGGCTGAGAGGAACAGCATATAATAAGATAAATATTTCAAATTTAAAGCTACAGTATGTCATTTATTTTTTTATATTTTTTAGTTGATGTATGCTTCAAACATATCTTAATGTGGAGAGGTGCTGTCAAGGCTTCTGTGACCCAGCTGGCTCATTCAAGATAATGAGATATCGCCCCCTTAACCAATCAGAGGAGGCCAAAGTCATATGTGAATGGGCTTCTGGTCCGCTGCTCATCTCACCGAGGATTCAAGCTAGCATTTGCTGCTGGAAGACGTCGATTCGGCTAACTCACAGGCTAGCAAGCTCCCGATTCCTCTGTTATCTCAGTGGTTTGCTGTCAAGCCTCATGCTTGATTCCCAGACTGGCACATTTCAATTCTAATCTGAATTACTAAAACCTTGTTTCCTAATGTGAACTTTAATAACCTTACATTATTAAGTGCTTGTCTGACCCTGACCTGAACCGTAATCCGTACCCACTGCTTGATTCCCTCCTCACACCACACTTTACTCAAGTTAATGTTCATTTCAGATGCTTCATATGCAGTGATGGGGTATTGTCCAGCAGTTTCCTGCCTCACAGTGAGAGGGTAAGAATACAGGAAGGTGAGACTAAGATAACAAAGCTATTAGGAATGATTAATGGTGGGGCGTGTTTGTGTGGGTGTGTGTGTGTGTGTGTGTGTGTGGGGAGTCAAACGGGGAAGACGCTCTGTGATTCTGCACCTCATTTGTGAATCTGTCGCTGGACTGGAAGCTCTTTCTTAACAATTCTTCAGTAAATGTGAGGTATGTCTCGCAGCTCTCTTCCCTAGAGTTATCATTTTCCGCATGACATACTCCAAAACATTTTTATTAGATGCCTTGGTGTACTGACATCTACTTATAGAGCGTATGACATCTACTTATAGGACGTGTTTACCCACATTCTTTTTGGAAGTACTTCCAGTCTGTGTCTACATTTGAGGCTTCGCTGTTTCAATCTGTTTGTGTGTATGTATGTGTGTGTGCGTGTGTGTGTTTGTAAAGAGAGAAGGTACGTAAATTAGAGATTATGCACCAGTTTTGTGGGGCTGTGGGGTTAACCTCTGATTAATTGCACAGCTCCAGTCGGTTGCGGTGAGGGCACGCTACTGTAATTTTGCAGCTGCTTGATTTCAGCATATGATACATGCAGTCCAATTGGCCTTCTGACCGCATACCAAAGCGCTTAAAATAGTGTTCATTTCTCAGGACTCTTTGCTGTCAACAAAACAATATAGGGAGATATTAATAATGTGTTTTCTCTCATTTGGAAGCATGGACTAATAATAAAGACAAACTCTCTGCCCTGGAGGTTGTGAATGTTTTGCTTTTTGTCTCCGGTTGTGTCTTTTAAAAAATGCATGTTAAGACTTGCTTTTAATCTTATTTTAAAAATGAGCTAAAGAGTGTGTGTGTGTGTGTGTGTGTTTTTGTGTTTGTGTGCGTGTTTGTATGTCTGGGAGTAAGTGGAAAGAAATATTTACTAATGGCACGACAATGTATCTGACTCAGTAAGCAATCCTGAGTCAACTAGAGGTCTTGTGGATTTACCCTCAGTCATTTCTCTTGTTTCATGCTGTCAGTATTTCTGCAGAATTGCCAAAACACAGCCTCTCCCCCTTTGTCATGCTGCGCAAGATGTATCTCTCTGTGAGGAATTAATCCTGAGAATTTATTTTGTCACCCAGATTAAAGACGTACACACATAAAAACACAAAATCACCCCTACGTAGCTGCAGCTGCGTAGCTTCACCCGGAGTCAGACATGTTTGCCCTGATACAAAGTTGTGTTTTTAATCACCTGTAGATTCTACAGAGCTGGATCTTGCAGGGGAATATAAAACACAACAGATGGAGTTGTGTGTTAAGCGGAGCTTGATAATAGACAGATATAGAGAAGTGTCGCAAGCCTGACTGACTGACCTGAATTTGTTGCCTAATGACCATGGCGTCCTGACAGTAGCGCTACGGTAAAAACGTCAAGTTTCATATCACCTCATAAATCAACATGCAGCTTTCACTCCAACATTCTTCCTTCAGAGCCACATATTGTCCGTCCAGCCAGAAGCAGCTCAGACAAGGTTGTATTGCAATCTTGAAGAATGGAAACTTCAGGAAAGAAGCACCTTTTTAAAATGAGGATGAAATGTGATGCAAAACTGTCTCGTAACCCTGAACTTCATCCAGAGCAGGATGCGATGAAGAGTCACTTTGTGCGACTCATTTAAAGTGACCATAGAGGAGTGCTGTTTTGGTACTGTGCTCCTGGACTTCCTCACAGTGCGTTTGACTTAAAAGATAATTAAAAGTGAACTGGTGGGCAGGGAGCCAGTGCATGCATGGAGACAGGCCATAAGGAGGATGGAGACCGGCCAGGGATCCCTACCCGCTACACACGGCAGCGGCTCCGTGACGTGGATAGGTCACTCCGTGCTGGGAAATGGAAACCTCATGCCGGTCTCTTACTTTGCTCTCTCCATCTAATTCATCTAAATCTCCCACATATAGACACAAAGTAACACTGAGACATTTGTAGATGCTCACACACATCCACACCTGGAATGAATCATCCTCCCTCATGTGTGCCTCTACTGACCTGAGGCATGCAGTCTGGATACTGAAGACGGAACAGGTGTTGAAAAGCTCTAACAATGCAAAATGGCTTTTTAGAAACAGAAAAGTTTCAGAACTAAGTAATGCTAAATTCCTGATGCTGCTTTAGGCATTTTAATTCAGTTGAAAGCACAATACACCTTTATTCATCCATTCATTTTCCATACCAAGCTGACATTTGGCAGGGGTGGGGTTAGTGTGGAATATGTCATGGTCGCACTTAAAGGGTCACTTCATATGCATTACATTTGCATTTTACGTACATTCATTCATTCGTTATTCATACCACCTATCCTTATAGGGTTGTGGGCCATGTGACATCTTGGCGTATACCATCCTGGGAGGCTCTAATGAACTATGCCACTGCGTTGCATTATGGGAAGTTTAGGATCCTTTGTCTTTTATCCATATCAGACTAAAAGTTTTAATCTGTCTTTCACAGGCCCCTCCAATTTATACAAGTGTCACACTAAATTGCTGAATTACTTTTTAACCAGCGTCTGCAAAAGCACCGTTGGACAGGAGGGAACAGAACAGCTTCTTCCAAAGCAAATAATTTATCTGTTTACTATTCAAAAATATACACGCAAGAGGAGGAATTAAGAACCTGGTTTTACCAAGGGTCTTGTTTGAGATTGATTTTTATCTGCCAAAGCTGATATAAAAATATTCTTGTATTGTCCAGTATAAGAATAGTATTGTGTAGTGTGAGAGAATGGACTCTGTTCTAAGGATTTTATATTTCATTTTATTTTGCTGTTGTGACACTTGAATACCCCAAAGCATTTAGAGGTCACAGGTGAAGGAATTGATTTCACGCTATCTCATGTGATGGTAACAACCATTGAGAGATCAGTGCATCTGAAAAGAGGCTGTGTCACAGTTTGTCTTCAGTAAGACATCGTGGATCTGTTTGACAAATTCATCAAAGGGGGGACGTGGAAGGAGCAAGGGCTCTGTTTTCACAGCGGCCTCGCTCTTCTCCTATTCCCGTTTTGGTCTTCCCCTGTGGAGATTTCTGCCACCCAGAGCTCGATGCAGCACAGTAAATTAGGTTCCCCCTCACATCTCAAAAAGTACCAGAGTGTGCCGAATGGTAGTGGCATGCAAAGTGAGTCTGAACTTTTGAACCTGTCACCTCGCCTTTCTTCCCTGCAAGTGCATGTGAACTCTGCCTGCCTTTGTGCTACAAGCTGAAGAAGGAATCAGGGAGGTTGGACTTTGTGTGAACTTTTCTCATTAACCTAATTCCCCTCCTTAATACACGCGCGTGCACGCATACAGTAGATTTTACTACCTCCTCCTTATCCAACACACGACATGCAACTAATCCCAAATGGAATGGATTATATTTGAATTAGTGATTCATGCTCTGGGATTACTTAATTTGTCAGCATTAATGAATTAATTTATTTCTTTGAATTAATCTCTTAGGGAGGAGCAAAGTGTTGGCAGTTCGCTGGCACCTGTGCTGAATACAATTCATTGAATATTATTTAATATACCACATTTATTCCCTCTGCCCTCGTCACTTTTACACTCTCTTCCTTATTCAGTGTTGACATTGAAAAGACTGATTTAGGATTGAGGTACAAGTACTTTATGCTTAAAGGTTCCATGTTGTATAAATGTCTTCTTTCATTATAAAGCAGGTCTAGGTTCTACATTAACATTGTGAAGGTATCAAAGTGCTCAGTCCACAGAGAAATGCACACAGCCTGTATTCAGAAACTGAGCCTTAAAACCAGCTGTCAGGACTTCTGTAAGTTTGTGATGTCACAACAAAGCAGTCACCTTTCTCAGCCATGCCCCAAGCCCCGCCCGCCTGGACCTACGATCCAACCTTGCAGGATTTGGTTCTTCTGAGTGTTAACCTGAAATCTGCTATATTTTTATTGGATCACTCAGAAAACAGCCACCAACCTGTTGTTACTATAGGTCCTGTAAGAAGCCTGAGAGAGGCGATGTAAAACTACACTGAGATGGTTTTTGGCTCTTCAAACCACAACTAGATCTTCTTATAGATCAACACTTCAAATAAAGCACAGGAAAAGAGGAAATTAGTTATATTTTAATATTAATATTTAAAAATTCGACATTGTTTTAGTTTTGATGCTGTTTGAATGCACTGAGGTAAAAGTGTCTATGCAGTAACTCAAACTTGTCACAAGAGGGATATAGGTTGAAATAGTGTAGGCTATAATGTGTTAAGTTTCTATTAACATCAGATAGAAACATCCAGAAACAAGGGGAAACCAAGGAGAAAAATGCTTGCTCACATGTCAGAAACTACCCCAGAATTCAATACTTTAGAATTTACTTTAAAATAAATAAAGCCACTGATTTGCCTCATCCTGCTTTTCAGAGAGATAGACACAGAGATTGACAGTGGCCCTTTAATTGTCAGAATTTTCTTGAGTCAAAAGGTTTTTTTCACTGCAAACATTTTGACAAATGATAGAAGAAAAAGCACAGGTGTCATTGATAACATTAGGGATCTCCACGTGATGGCTATCTTCTAATAAAGTGTCCCAGTCAGCCATGACAGTGTGACAGTGAGTCAGCACTTTACCAGAACCCTGAGGCTGAAGCAGCAAAATTAAACATTTTATTATTTACACCTGTTTTCCCTTATGTGACACGTCAGAATGTCACAGTTCTTTCATGCATTCGCTCATTGTCTGCCTGTCTTTGCCATGTTACTCTCTCTGTTGTCATGTCAGATCCTGCCTGTCCCTCCTGCCCTGCAGCCCTACCCGTCTTTCAGCCGCCTGACGCTTCCCACTCACCAGCTCCTAGTTCCTCTAACTGCTCCTAATTTACGCTCAGCCTCTGCCAGGTTGTCTTTTGTGCTTTCTATGCTGAAGAATCTCAGTCTTGCTGATTTGTTTTCATCTGTTTTCGACGACCTGCTCGTGCTTGGATTTTGTCATTTTGCCTGCTTGATGTTGCAGAACACTGCCCCACACCCTGACTTTGCCTGTTGCTTGTCCCTGCCTGCTTTTGTCTGTTGAGCCTCAATAAAGATGAACCATTTTGAACTTTTAAAAACATCTTCATTAACAACATCTCATTAAACAACCTAAATGACAACAACTGGACTGTCACATGTTACTTTAGTGGTAAAGCCAATGAAATATGTATTTAAACTTAAATGTAGAGTAACACAAATACAGTGAAATGACTCAACAAAATAAAAAAACAGTAATCAAACCGACTCAGTGGCAAAACACTGACTGAACTAAACTGATCACGTGTGTGTTTTATTGTCTATGATTGTAGCTTCGTAAGTTGAAGATTGTGCCCTTTATTTTTTACTGCTGTTTTAAAACTATTATTAACACTGTTATCAAAATTTACTGGCAACTGTCTCACACACACAGACATACAGTATATAATGCCAGAGCAAGCAAGCAACTTTTATTTATGTGGCACATTTCATTCCACGTGGAAGCACAATGTGCTGCATAAAGGGTGAGCTACCACGGAAAATAAAAGATTACACACATGTAAACACAATTAAAACAAACAAATAATGCAATTAAATCCAACAGTAAAATAAGAGGTGAGTTGAAACCAATAAAAGGAGTAAAAATAGAATGAAATAATTCGACCAGCGAAGCAGACTACTGAAAGGGGCACAGCTAATATGACTGGGTCACATTTTCCAGCTGCTAGGAGCATAAAAGCTAAAGTGCTACACTATCAAAGACAAAGTTAAAACTACAGACACAATTACATGAATGCAAAGAAATGAACAGCATGTGCAGTGTGTTGACATATGCAACAAATATATGCAGTTCAATGACGCCTTTGTTAGCCAGAAAAAGAGCTGGGCTAAGGAGCATTGTGGAGGGGTAAACAGAACAGAGGGGTGTGGGGTTGGGGGATGTGGAACAGTTAAACTACTGAGCTTGGGTTTCAAATCTTGTCTGAACACCTGGGTCTGCATATTGCTCGGTGGAAGCAGCTGGGGAAATTTTTGGCCTGGAGTCCAAAACCTGGCTCTCACTTGGCTGCGCTCTCCCAGCCTGCTCCCCATCCTCCCCTCCAAAGCCCCTTTCAGCTGGTGGAAACTGAGAGGTCTCCTAGAGACCCAAAAGCCTCAATAAATAGTCTCAAATGCCCTCGAATGCAGAGTGGGGGACGTCTCAATTAAGCATTTGTGTCACACTAGTTGCCTGATGTAGTGTGTCACTCAGATACTTATTACATTTGTCAAAACCAAGAGAGGAAATATGATCATTTAGAAAGGTAATCAGAATCTTTTATTGTACATATTACCCCCTTGATTACACAAAGACATTGTTTATTGTGATATTTTAATTACGTTGCATATTGCGTTCTCTATGTAAACCTTAGGTGAAAGGTCAGGTCCAGATTTGCAAAATCAACATTTAAACTCAATATTTCCTCATACTGCACTGGCCACTGCTTCCACCAAAGAAGAAGAGCGGAGGCCTGGCCAAAGAAATTCTACAACAAAGATAACGCATTACAAGCAGCGCCAATCGTATGAAATGGTATACACTTCCTGTCTCCTAAGTGGGCGTGGTCATGATTCCTTGTCTGCGTCAAAGTAGTACAACAATAATACAACACAAGATACAGCACAAAACAAGATCATATCAGTCTAATAATACTCCCTGTTTTCCCTCCAAAAACAGTTCAATAATAAGAACAATAATAGTATTACTACGCAAAGAAACACGAGTTTTATTGGAGTTTGAAGTTTTAATTCATGGTTTCATGTGTAAGTCCCTCTAAACTTCTGCTTATCCAGTTGGAAAGGGACATCAGCAGCACTGCAGCTGTGAAACCAGAACCAACAGAGAGAAGAAATCTGTGTTGCCAGATCACGCAAGAGTGTGTTGCTGAGACAGAAACAGGCCTCAAGTTAATTTCCTCCTGATCTGTGGGTCTGAAAAATGCAATTTTGATGTCAGAATGTTCAGAGGATCTGTGGATTGTGAAAAAAAATGGGTCCAATATGTATTTCGGTAACTGTGGAGCAAAAGAATCGGTCATAATCTGTGATCATGTTTCACTTCTCCCATTGGAGTGAACAGACTCAGACCTCTGCCGCTGGTCGCCTAAAGGGGCGAGGAGGTGGAGAAACCTACGTGACACACTCACAGGAAATGACTGTAAGTGCGCCGTCTCCTTTCTCAACTGTCTCTGGCGTGGCACAGCTCGAAGCTTACACTTTATCATTCTGGGTAGAATCCAATGCTGGATGACAGGTGAAAAATAACACCTAATGCAATGTGACAGAGTAACATAAGGAAAGCTGTGCTAACACATGGGGCTAAAGATCAGCTAACAACTCAATCTGAGAACTGTAGAGGCTCATTCAGACAGGATTTAATTAGTGTGACTTTGCTCGCTTTGCCACCAACAGTTGATAAACCAACTGTGCAGATGTAAGCTTAACCGCATACACAGAGTGAGCCTGTGTGTATGTCTGAATGGAAACTCAAGAGACCGACTGACTTCAAAATCGACCTGGAAATTCAGCTTTTGTCTCCATTCATAAAACAGCTTTAAACTGAACTTTTCAACGTGCTAGATGTTTCCCCAGATGAAATGTGCATCTGTTGGCCGTCCACTTTGCGTCTCTCAGTTCGGTTAGTTTGCAGTCGTTCTGCCTCTAGAATGACTTTTGTGTTCAGTCTGCCAGGAATAAATGTGCCAGAGCTGCAACCTGCATGTACATAAAGCTACAGCAAATAAAAAACTTTTACACGTTACATCGCATACACTGTCGACATCCAGACGAACAGTGAGAAAATGACATTTATTCTCCCTCCATCTCCCACCAACTCCTTGGTTAATCATAAACCAATTAGGGCTATTTGCCGGGCACAGGAGAAGCAGGGCCAGAGAGAGGGGGGAAGGGATTTCCATCAAACCACCTCACAAATTGGTCTCCAGTGAGGGACTAGGATTAAGTTCCCAGTCCCAAACAGTTGCAGCCAGTAGTGACTGGGTTGCTTGGGTTGGACAGATGGGATAACTGGGCGGGTCAGAGGAAGCAGGACCAGCTCAGTGTGCTGCTGCTGCTGAAGCCATCTGGAAAAGTGGAACGGGACTCCAAGGCCTGACGATGAGGTGAAGAAAAGTGCTTTCCCCTCTGGGCCTGCCGGGCCGAGCAGTGATTTGTACCACAGCAAATAGGAGCTCGGTGAGAGGAGCTGCTCTTTCTTTTCCAAGCAGTTGTCCTGATATTCCTTCAGCGTTTGCCATTCCGCCTTGTCTCTTTCTTCACTCCGCACCATCTATCCCCTTCTTCCCTTTCTCTCTGGCTGCCTCTGGCTTGCTCTCTGAGGTGCCTTCACTCTGCTTTTCTTGACTGCTCCTTCCTCTTTGTTTGTCTCCAAGAAAAGTTCCTCTCAGCTGCCAAACTAAATGCACTGACAGTGGAAGAAATCAAATTCTTCTCTCAAAAAGGCTCATCATTTTCATTTTTTCATGTGTTCTCAATTACAGTTAAGAGGTTTTCAAACACACATAGGTTAGAACATACTTTTCAATCTCACATATCAAATCCCCCAATGTTAAGTTTGGTTTGTGCTTCTATGCAACTCAACAGTTACACTCGCTCCGTTTTGGACAGTCTCATCCACTGCGTGGGAGACGGTCGTGGATGTTTCCCATAGAAAAGCTTAGTGAAGCAGCTGTCTACTGCCCTTTATCAGAGGTGGGGAAGTTAACTAGACGTGCATTTGCCAAAACAACCAGTCTACATCCTTGAAGTCTTTTCTCTGTCCAAGGAAGTTCTCTACTGCTGTGTCTGTCTGTGTGCTGCCTCCCACCAACAGTCGTACGAGCCCATTCCACACTCTGCAGCATAAATCTCACCCTTGTGTCAGTCTTGTCATAGTGTTTATTAAACGGGAGACGAGATCTGTCAAAGTGATGATACAGTGAAGTGCTTTGCTAAAAACGTGCAAAAACCATTTCATCCAAAGGAGAAGTTTAACCTGACAAAACATTTACTGCAGCATGGTGTAATAACAGAGAGGACCCAGTGGAAGTGAACAAGTCACACAACATTTTATTTATTTATTTTTTATATAAGTTTTACATTTTTTCATTGCCTTTTTTAATGGAATAGGGACATGGAGAGAGTCACAGGAAGGTTTGGGGAAAGAGAGGGGATGACATGCAGAAAAAAGGCCCGGGCTAGATTCTGACCTGGGCCGCTGCAGTAACTGAGCCTAAGCAGTATGCGCCCCACAAATCACACAACATTGCCTCAACATTGCAGTGGCCGTGTTAACGCTAACAAGTTAGCTGGTACCCAGGTAGCAAAATAAATCCGGACCATACTTGGTCCACATGCTTGTTTTTCTTCTGGCCCAGAATCTGGCCCATATACAGCATGATTTTAACATGCTACTTCCATATCTGGACCAATTCTCACACACAGAAAATCTTCTGGCTGTCAGTCAATACGGGAGAATAACAGCTGGACCAATATCCACAGACTCAAGGATGAAATCATTAGATTTTGGAGGTCAAAGGTCAAGGTCACGGTGACCTCACAGAACACTTTTTAACCATTACTCAAGACTTCACACAGCAATTACGACAAAAATTCACACAAATGGTTAAGCTTTAATATGATTCTGGATAAACAGGAATGTAATGAAACTACTCTCATTTGCATAAAGCTGAACATTTCACATTTTTACCCCACCCTTTTCTCACATCGCTGATCAGACCCACATCACATCTGGAGGAATCCCAGATGGTGAGGTGATTTGTTTGTATCCTGTAGAAAATTAATGGGGGCAAACTTTGCATCATTTTGCTGCACTTTCTATATGAACTGCAATGAATAATAATCATCCTCTCCAGGGTTTACATGATCACAGAATGTCTCCATTTGTCACAACAGCATCATCCTCTGGCTGTGTTACAGCTGGTGATTTGGTGTGTTGTGATGTAGTGTGTGACAGAAAAGCACTCACAAGGTGAAAAATGTTTTGTTATGTAACCCAGTGGCTTGAATTACAGTTATCTCTTTGACTTTGATATGGGAGCACATGTCAGTGTTGATCATGTTGATCCATTTCGTGTCTTTTGATATGTTACAGTGATAAGAGGGTTTCCTGCTGTAACTGGACACCTACATTTAGTTACATTGCCTACTCCCATTCATTGAGTCATATAATAACTCTGCACACTCTGACTATTTAAAGGACCCTTGTTCAACTATTGACAAGATAAACAAGTTATGTGCGACAGTAATGGTAAATAGGCACCTTTATTTTGCAGCTTCCACTGTGCAAAACTTTATTTAAAACACTGAGTAAGCAGACTTTAACAGTTAAACTGAGTGACCTCAGATGTATTATACCAGTAACGCCCGTTAACTCACGTCCAATGAGATGAGTAGGAGGAGAATGGTGTGTGTGTGTGCGTATGTGTGTGCATGCACGTGTGTGTGTACGTGTGTGTGTGTGTGTGTGTGTGTGTGTGTATGGGGTGGGGTGGGGGGGTCGTCTTTTTGGGAACAAAATGTACTGTACTTGATTTGGCCTGATGCAAAGCACTTAAAGGCTTTTTCATGGTTAGAGGCGCTTTAAGAGTCCAATATCCCTTTTTCAAATGCTATAGTCCAGCAAAGCTTCAGCTTGTTGCGGTTGTCTTCAGCTGTTTGGGGGCCATAATGTGAGAGCTCTGGGCTCCTATCAGCCTCCCTTTGTCTCGTCCCACAGAGAGGCTCCTGTTGATGACTTATTTTGGAAACCAGAAGCACGGGCCTCTCAGCACTCAGGACAAGATGGCGAGTGACGGGGCCTGGCTGGCTGGGGCTTAAGTGTGTGAAAATCATGAGCCTGATAACAGTTTTTGGGAGCGTATCCAAAAAAAAAAAAGAAAAAAAAAAAAAGTCTGTTATTGTGACGTTTTTTTTTTTTTTTTTTTGTCTTCGTTTACTTTGAATTGTTTTGTTTTTCTTGGTGGAACATGTTGTTGTCGTGCTCAGCGGGAGATTTCCGATGATAAAACACGGTTTACTGTTCAGTGCGACCAATCACGACGCTTCCTTTTATAAAGTTGTTACTGTTGATGATTTGCTATTGTGTCCCTGTATTAGTCTCACTTGGCTGCCTTCAGTTTGAGGTATTGCTCATTGTCACTGCTGCTGAAAGGCTGCCTGTGTGTTGCACGACGGGAAATGCTAATGTGGTACCAGCTGTGCATGAAACTAACAAATGCAACGCTATAGTGGGCTAATATGGAAATTAAATACACAAATTTTTACACACATTTTCTACAAAAAAAAAAACAATTCTTGTGCATGAACTCACAGCTAATTTATAGTTATTTTCAGTAGTAAAGTCATAATTTTTAATATTTACTATGAGTAGACTCATTAAATCTCTTGATTTAATATTGCTAATCTAACATGCGATGGCACATTAGTGGCTTTGTAAAAGCATTTTATTCTTTGGTTTGTGGTTGTTTGCCACCTAACTGGAATGGGAACAGATCATTACATTCACCATAGACAGTAAGAAATGCATTGCTAATTATCCATTTCTTGCCAGCAAAGTTTCGATTCTGTACTTTTAAATCCATCCGAATCCCTCCAAAGACTCCTCCGCTGCATAATACTTTCATGATGTAAGACTGGCAATCCTGGCACAGGCTTTATTTTAATCAGAAAATTCTGACTCCCTCTAATTAAGTTGGAGCAGGAACAGAGGTTTGTGTTGCTAAAGTGCGGTGCAAATGCTGCCAGTTTCAGCGCTGTGATCCTCGCAATATCCTTTCAATAGTTAATTAATCTAGCTGGGGAGCATTACAAGAGATTTGATAGTTTTGGCAAGAGACGCTCCTAATTAGGTCTATTTGTGAAACTTTGATACTAACTCAAATTGAAGTACACCTAAGTCCCAACTTTGGCTCGTCTAACTCAAAGGCCCAAATGGGGATATTTGTTTCTGAGTTTGTTGCAGTGATTGAAAGCAGGATTGTTTCAGGCCCACTGAAAATGGATGTATTTGCATTTTTCTATCACGACAAAGACTAATACGCAAACAACATTTTGACTAACTCTCAATAGCCTGTGTCTTTAAAGGATAGATTGATTTGTTCAAGTATGTCTCATTGGACTAACCTCATGCCCATAGAGTTACATGATCATCCTGAAGTGAACCTCTTCTAAAGTTACTACACCGTAAAAGCTGATTTATACGTTCCACATCTAAATGGCAGCGAGGTTTAGCATTTCGTTAACACGTATGAACGCGTCCATGAACCAAACATCCAACCATTGATAAGTAGGAGACAAAATCCACAATCAACCACAGCTGGGCGATACTTCTTGGTAGTTGCATGTAAGTTTGTTCCATTATGTGACTAAATGTTTTTCCCCCACTGATTGTATTTCCTTTTACCTCAACCTCAGCCCAGTCACCTTTGCTTTGTTTAACCTTAAAATAAGCTAAAACCTAACCTCAGAGTAACCTAAACACATTATCCGAAGGGGAAACCTGCAATAAAGCCTGATAGTAGATTCAGATGAAGGTTAAATGTATTTTTGTACAGTGGGCAGGAAGGAAGTGAAGGAGGGATGATTTCAGAGTCAGTATGGAAAGGAGGAATACCATAACTCTGAAAAATGTACATGTGCATATGATGAAAACAGACCTGAAATCAGAAGCATAATCAAATAAGTCAAGTTCTTAACACATCATCGCATATTTTTTATGAAAATCGTCTTCATGTTTCTGCCTTAAACATGATAGTTTTTAAAACCTTTCTTCAGATTCAATTTGTTTTGCTCATTAAATGAGACAATAGCAAATTTCCCATCCAAACTACAGCAGAAATTTTAACCAGATTTACAGAAAATCATAATAAACATAATTTATTCACCAGGTCTGTACTGTCATGATATAACCGAATGTTCACATAAAGCAAATCAAAAACAAGCATTAAAACAGGTAGACGGAAACATATGTAATATTTTGAGCCCTGAACTCAATATTATATTATTATATTATTGTTCTATAATACATCTGTACTGCACAATACCTGTTTCACCTCTGCAGTGCAGACATTTGGTGTCCAAAGTCCCGAAAGTCCACCTGTGTTAATGTTCCATAGAGGTTCCCACTACACAAACAAGTGAAATGAATTCACTGTGTAAAAAGTGACAGTGGAAAAATGGGAATACAAGTGAACATTAAGAGATATATTGATGATTGTTGTCTCCTGTGGAGAGCCTCGTTGGATTCTC
Source organism: Seriola dumerili (assembly GCF_002260705.1). Classification (NCBI taxonomy): domain Eukaryota; kingdom Metazoa; phylum Chordata; class Actinopteri; order Carangiformes; family Carangidae; genus Seriola; species Seriola dumerili. The sequence continues at coordinate 1,995,169 of NW_019174307.1, read as the reverse complement.
TCATCAGGTTTAAGTGTGGCACACAGCACCCATGAAGTTTCCTTTTTGGACACTATGGTGAATATGTTCTAACAACCCACAGACAAGAACGGTATTTGTCATGCATCAAGGTTTCATCCTACCATCCTGTCCTTGAAGAGAGGGCCTAGTATTCTGTATCTGTTCCACTGTAAAAGATTTGGAACTAAAAGAAATGCCATGGAAGTGCCAGGGAAAATTCTATCCTACCAATGTTGACTTTCAATTCAGCCCCTGATAAAATCCATGAGAAGGATGGTAGTCAGCTGCAGAACCACATATCCACTAAATTCATGTGTGTGTGTGTGTGTGTGTGTGTGTGTGTGTGTGTGTGTGTGTGTGTGTGTGTGTGTGTGTGTGTGTGTGTGTGTGTGTGCAACCATGTACTCCCCTCTCAGTAAGGGCATTAAGACAGTAAGCAACGGGATGTTCTTTCTGTAGATGCTGTTTTTAAAATACAATTTGTCTGACTCTCCTCCTTTTGTTACAACAAAGAAAGGAAAAATGATGTTGTAGCTGCAGACTCTTTTTTTTAGATGCAATGATCAGGTCAATCACATGTCACACTAAATGCAGAATCTACAGCATCACGGCAGCACGGTGTCTTAGCTGCACATCTGTTAAGTGTGATTTATCTGCTCTCATGCCCACGTGAGCTTCAGTGCACTGGTAAAAGCAGAGCTGTTAGAGCACATATCACGGAGCGCAGAGGTGCACAAATGCAAAAACACAGAAATGATCTGAAGTCATCTGTTGCAAGACATTTAAATGAAGCTCATCATTTAGTTTCAACGTTGTCATTCTGAGTCATCCAGCAGATTACAGAACTGCAGAGGTGTTGACACTGATCAAAGACTACTTAGACCAGAATGCAACACTACATCCTGAGGGTCTCAATGAGGAGTTTTCCTCCCCTAATTTCCTGGATAAACTTACTGTCGTCCTCTCAGCAGATAAAGTGATAGTTTGGGTTAACTGACGTGGGCTTGTGTGAGGTGCTTATCTATAGTCAGTGTATTAGCTGCAGTAGATTTGGATCGGCGCCCTCCCAGTTTAGAGAAGCAGCAGGAGCACCAGTACAGAAGCTGAGTGATGTGCTGCTGTGGACGGACATGTTTTAACCACTTCAAGAAAATGCACATTAAAAAAAAGCTATGATCAGTTGAAGTGTACAAGTCAAGAAGATGACTGATTTGAGACTAATTAGATTGTCTAATGATGCTGACGATGGTCCTTTGACTGACAGCATTATCTTTTTGGGTTGTGAATCTGTCTGTCCCATTATTGTGAACAACATATCTGAGTTACATCTCTTCAAATTTGGCACAAACATTCATTTGGACTCAAAGATGAACTGATTAGATTTTGGTGGTTAAAGGTCAATGTTCAGGGTCACCGTGATCTCGTGTTCTTGTGAATTTAATACATCAGGAATGCCCCGAGGGAATTTCATTACATCTGGCACAAACAGTCAAGGACGAAGTGATAAGAATTTGGTGGTCAAAGGTAAAAGGTCAAGGTCACTGTAGCTCACAAATTCATACAGTCAATATGACACAATTAAACTCAAATGTCTATGAGGATAAAATGAAGCGATGACGTTTCGATGGTCAAAGGTCAACTTCACTGTGACATCATCGTGCAAACTGACTGGTTGTTGGAGGCATACAACCTCGGGGTGGTAATTGTAGTTCACTGTTCACATGAATGAATTTGCTCTTCTGGGCCTCTACTACTCTTGGTTTTTCTATGAATGGGGCTGTTGATTTTGGCCACGTACACCAGACAGTATCTTTTAAAAGCCTGGATTCAAGAGAGCAAACACTATAACAATCAAATAGCTTTGGGGAAATGTATCTCATAAACTGAGCCTACCAACAGTATATCCTGCTGATATAGTGTAGGCAGTGTTTATCCTTATCCTTTATCCTATAATGTCACTTCAGAGTACGGGAGTCAACATAAACGTCATGGAAGTGCTTTACTGAACAGCACACTAGAGAAAATTGTGACATCCATCCACGTGCTTATGTTTAGTTTCACTAAAACTCTCAGCAGATGTGTATTTAGATAAATATTTGTGACATACACAGTGAAGTCCAGACCATCACAAGGATCGCTTCATCGCAACAAGCGCACTGGACCCAGCTTTAATCAACCGATGTTCCCCTCCTCGTTCTTGTGCATCCATCTGCCAGAGAAAAGTCAAATTGCTCTGTGACTCTTCGGAGAATTGTTCATTTTATGTTTTAACGGGAACGACTCAGGTTGTTGTCAGGATACCTCAGCTTCTGCAAAAGCCATTCACGGGCTACACATGGCAGATATCCCCTGCAACCCTTGAAAATACATTGTGGAAAGGGAAATACATATTGTAATGCCAGACTAATAGCTTGTTATGATTAGCGAACCAATTATCAACACAAACAGCCAGTGAGTCCTTTATGTGTGTTCGTGCCACCGGGGTCCGTCGCTTAGCGTAGGCTGCTTCCTCTGCTTCTATAGCAACCGGTAAGCAAAGCTATCTCTTGTTTCAGTGCTCCATTGTTTTTGCTTCCCATTTTAATCGAGAGACCTTGTGTGCCCTACTCAATATACTTTAAAATAACACGTTGAATGCCAGGCCAATTGTGGAGCTATGGAGTGTGAAGCTGAAGGTATTTTATTAACCCTTCTGCATTGTTTAAAAGTTCAACTGCAAACCACAACAGTGTACTGCAAAATATCACCAGCGTACATGTGATACATCAAACCATTTACCTTCCTTAATTGAATCATATGTCATGATCTCAGACACATTTGTGTCTTGAAGCTGTTTGACCCCTGAAAAGTCAAAAAGTTAGTTCCTCCGCTCAGCTGGAAAGTTGGGATGGAAACCACCTGTGTTTGTCTGACATTCCTCCTGCTCAATGATCCAGTGTGCGCTTGGTTTCGTGACCTGATTACCTTGCGCTGTAAAGGATTATCTTGTCTGTTTACGAAATTATCAAATTGTTAAACAGCTTCACACCCCTCATTTTTCCAGTGATGTAAGCATCTCCCTCTTCTCTGCTCATCGAATTTCCCCCAGCTTCCTGTCCAGGAAGTGCAAGAGCAGATCTGCTGCACATATGTACGCTCGGAACATGCAACTCATGTCTACTGGACAATTAGCAAGGAAGTTCTTTTTTAGTAAATGACTGTTTATTTTAAGTTGTCAAACATCATAGAAAGCCAATGTTGGATTTGGAAACCACATTATTTGAACCAGATATCATGTCATTGCAAGAGGAACAAGAATCAACCGTATTGTCTGTGGCTTTATGGTAAGTTAATAAAAAATAATGTAGCACAAACTCAAAAGAATATAAAGGAGGGGTATAAAGTTCCAAGAGGTAAGGAAATTGAACAAAATTGAAAAGAAATGCAAAAATAATATAGAGACTTTGTTGCGATGGGATCACACCAGCCGCAAGGCCTGTCAACATGTTGACATTCTGACCCATGAGTACTCAGAGTTCATGGGTCAGACCACACCCATCTTCGAACTTGGCCTCCATTGTGATCTAAGCAACACACCTGTAACGTTTCAAGACTGCACCTTGCACAGTTGTGACAATAATGCGGTGACACAATCCGTCCACAGACATAGACAACACCTGCCAAAGCACTCAGAACCTCCTCTGAGGTAGTTCCTGCTACAGTAGGTGTCTCCAAGACGACATTCTCCCATGATGACACACACACACGCACACACACACACACACACACACACACACACACACACACACAGACAGACTCACAAGGTGAAAACAATACCAGCCTCGCTGTCACAGCTGGTAATGACTATCAATAAAATGCCTCATAGAAAGTTTTAGTCCTAAATTGAGATTTATAACATTCACCTGGATTTTATATCTTTCGAGTGCAGTATGACTGAGAGACCTCGCTCTGAGGACCTCAAGGGCCTAATGGACTTATTAAGGATCAGCAATTCGCAGATAAAAGGTGGAGCCAAGTTGTGTAAAGCCTCTTAGGTGAAGGGAAGGATTTTAAGCTGACTTCTGAGTTTTGAAAAGAGGCCAAGGGCAGTGAAGCCAGGACAGGAGTAAAGACAGAACCACTGTGGAGTCTCATCAGTGAGCTTCCTGTGGAAATCTGGATGAGCTGAGATGCAGCTTTTTCACTTCTGCAAGAATACAGACTTTCAGCAGCTGAGTGGAGACAAGACAAAAGTCTGAATATTTAGACAAGAGGTGTATTCTTTAGGCATGCTAGTGGCACGGCTCTGTGGATGTAATGGTGTTTGGTTGGTGCTCCATTTTGGCTCAGACTGAAGTATCTTAGCATGTTGCATGGTTTGTATGACAGATACACATTAAAGGTCTCCAGCTTTAAGAGTCTTCAGCCATGCTAGCAGCTCTGTGAGGCCACAATGAGATACAGTGGTGCTTTAAGTTAAATAATAATGTTAGCTTCTTGTCAGTTCCTCCTAGTAGTTAGTCTTTTACTGTAACTTTCTCAGCTGATTAGGTCTTGATCATAGTCCAGGATAGATGTGGACAGTAGACATTTATATGCTATTTTACGTACTACAACTGGGGAAGAGGAAGAAGCGCTCTTTATTTGTCGTATTCGGATCAACAGCGTTAGAATTCAAGAAAAGAACAGTAAACGGTGTGACTGCTTGTCAAGAATAAGACCATAGACATACATAGGGTGCATAAAACATGTTTCCGGTTGACTATTCTAGTGCATGCCCAGTTGGCGCACTTGTAGTATGGACAGGCTGTGTTGCCACAAATTTTAGGCTGAATACAGATGTCCATGCAGGGGTCCTCACAGGCTAATTTCATCATCTGCCCACACAGAAACCATGAACTGGCCTTTAGTCTTGTTACTCCTTTTGTGGAGGAACACAAATGGGATTCCTCTGTTGTCAAGAAAAGGACAATTCAGCATGTCAAAAGCTAGAGAGTACATTGCGCTTCTCTAAAAAAATTAACATTAAAAAAACATGATTTCTATTTTGGAAAATCTAATTTTCTACTTACAGCACTATACTGCACCTAACCCAGTGGAGGGATACATACAATGTCTTGTGCTGCTACACTAAGGTTAGTCTGCAGGTGGAAGATATCACTGTGAATAGCTTTAAATGCTAAACAGATCTCAAGGACAGAGTCAATCACTGTCTGTTTACTTTACCAGCTCCATATACAAACAGTGAGAATCTCTGTATGCCATCCCACACAGCAGAAACTACAGCCAGCTGATTAGTTTTCAAGGTACTAAGCCGGGTGAGTAATTGTACCGTTATGTTGTTTGTACGATCGTTCAAACAAGACTAAGACTTGAGGTAATCAACCACAGGATGAAGTGCTTTCTAATTGAGTCTACCACCTTTTCACGTTTGACATTTTATCTTTTTTGATGCCTTGTTTACAGTCACCATTTATGGCTCATGTAACATTAAATTGAAAGCCAAAATGAAGGGTGGAAAAACTGGCATTTTACAGCTTCTTAGACTCTACAATAACAACCTTTTAAATCCTCTTGAATAATTCTCAGGAAAGGCCATGACCTTTGCCCTTCAGTGACATACCATTACAGATAACAGGTTAATTTGACAGATATCCTAGTTTAATGAAGTGATAGATAGACTGCAGTAGCACTCAACCTTTCTGTCCAGTCAAACAAAGAGAGCCAAACAATCAGACTCTAACTCAAGTGACACGGGGTCAAACTCCTAAGGCATTCCCAAAATAAACTAAAGTAATCGGGTGGGTTTGGTTCTCAATCTAGCAAGTGAATGACATGTGAAATGAGAAACAGCAGGTGCTATTTCCTGCAGGGAAACACAGAAGCAGGGCCTTTGTTGCACCCTGTCTGATGGCCATCGGCACAACAAGGCAGCTGGAAAGATTTCAAAGGGACTGTATCAGAGCCCTGCTGGTTTCGTGTTCTCCCATCATCCTTTGTGACTGCCCTGCAGAGATTGTTGAGGCTGTACAGTAACTGCTTTACTGAACTGCTGCTTCACAGCTACAGTATGTGATTTATACGCATTAATACTACTAAATACCTATAAACAAATACCTTATGTTTGAAGTAGCTGTCCTGGTTATTTTTAAACTCAGATGCACAAGACAAACTACAAAACTACAGACATTTAGCCATTATTTACTACTACTGACAAAAGAACAGTTTCCTCCAGACTACACTGAAGGTCGGAGTGTTTGGCCAGAAGGTTCAGTTTCCAATAGACTGTCATTAAATTCTTATTTACTCAGTTTGAATATTTCTTTATGTTTGATTTTCTGGATTAAACTTGTACTGTTGCTCTCTTCACTGATCTCTCGCAAGCATTTGATACAGTTGAGAAAACAAAACAAAACTGTACTTAACAAACTCCAGTCTAAAGGTCTAGATGGTCTACATGATGTCCTGCTCAGCTGGTTCCATTCTTACCTTACATGAAGAACTCAGACTGTCGTTGATGGTGCCCTCTTACCATCAGTAATGGGGTGCCACAGGGATCTAATCTTGGTCCACTGTTATTTACATTATACATAAATGACATCCTTCTACTTACTCACTACAACATACATTCTTTGCAGGTCTTGAAAAGGAGATCTCATTCTCAATGAGACTGCCTGTTTAAATACATTTTTTTTTTTTTATCTGAAAAATATGCACTGGCTCAGACAGTGTTCCTCATTACTGTGGTATGAAACTGCTCCATCTTTGGCCCTGCTGGGGATGTGGTGGATTTATAGTTGTGGATTAAAGAGTTACATTGTAGCTAAAAAGCCAACACACATAGCTGGTGTAGAAAACACAGTCAGGACATGTTTCTGATGGTAAATATTTGACAGTGGAGCCAATATCAAGAGAGCTGAAGAAAAAGTAGTCCCCTCTTCCTCATCAATAAAATGGTGATTGCATGACAGTAGTCTCTGTAACATGGACGTAACTTCAGTTATATACTGCAAGTACATGTGTAGCCCATCATTGCTGCTAGCACACATGAGAGAATGTTGAGAATCAAATAATTTTTGAAATGTATTATGTCATGCAGAATTTGATTTATTTTACCTTTGTTTTGTCTTGGTTTCTTATTTAGCTATTCTTTAATATTTCATGTAGGTTATAAAGCCTTATTGATTTTGTAATGTTATGTTTGAGTTAATTAAATTCTTGGTTTGTTTAATGTGACTTAGTGTGTTAAGTTTGATCTGTGTTTAATGTTTTGTCTTCTGGTTATTTATGTCATGTTTTTGTTCAATTAATAAAAAAAAGAATGTAAACACGGTTGCAGTGGGGGATTTAAAGCACAATATGGTGTGGTCATGTACAATACATAGATTATCAGAACTATCAATGGGTGAAATCCTCCACGTCGCTGTTTTGGTACCAAGATTCAAAAGTTGTGCTTCCATGAGAATTTAAACAAGGCCTGGCTGTAACTCATCAGTCCTCTGAAAGATTAACAACCTCTGATGGTAACCTGGTGAGGAAATGTGCTGCATGCTGCAACTCTATGTCACCCTCAGGACCAAAGTGTTGAGCTGGCTCACCAGCATTTGTGTAGTAAAACAGCTCAACATCTGTGGTGTTTCCAGTGTCTTGCAGCAGAGTGTTCTTCATTTTCCAGATCTTTTTTTTTTCTTCAGATCCTCTCTGACCAATCCTTCATCCCAGTCTTCATCACCACTTCTTTACAAGCTAGCAGCTCATATTGTCACCTGTACTCCTGCCATGCTCTGGTGAGTGCTCAAAATAAGTGAACTTCCTGGTAGAAGAAGAATGAGGAAATGGCATCAGTTTTCTCTTGGGAAAACTGATGCTTGACACCCTCTTTCTGTTGTAGGCTCACATCAGTGAGGCATGAATGAACAAATCCAGTTCAGAGGTTCTTAGAAGGGGATAACGCTTTTAGACATCGGATCTGTTTTCCCAGCCCTTGACGTAGATACTTGAACTTGGGTTCGCCTAATATTGGTGAGATGACAGTTTAAGCAGATACCACATTCATTTATGGATGGCTGCACTTTGTGATTACCGGGGGGGTGAGCGTTGGGAGGGCTAGGTAGGACAGTTATTTTCAGACCCATAAAGTCTGGAGTGCAGGTCTGTGGAATAATCCACCACCCCAAAGGCCTCGCTACCTCCAGCGCAATAACAGCCCTGTCTCCAGCCTTAAAAATAGCTGGACGCTGGAACTCTCATTATAACCATCCATCCCTGCAGTGGAAAACATCTGACAGAGGCAGGGAAAATAAAGTTTGTTTATAAACGAGGCACACGTGCCCTGCCAATATTTTTTAGTGAATGATTTCAGTATTTTACATGGCCAAGAAGTGATAAGTGCAGGATGCTGAATAACACAACTGGAAAATTGAAAAGGATGTCAATTTGTGAGAGGTTTTTTTTTTAATTTTTTGTTGGAATAAATATATTTATGACCACTTGAAATGTTATCAGCACCAAAGAAGAGCTGGCATCTATTTACATCATTAGTTTACAAACTGTATTCAAATTCACCCGGTCTGTGTAATACGTAACCTTTTTTCCTTCAGGCAGCAAAGTGTGTTGTTGACATGACAAATAGATCAGAGCAGATCAGCCTCTACACTAAGCTGCTGGGAGCTGTTCTAATCGGCTCAACGTTGGAGGGTCAAAAAAGAAAAAGACGAAAAAAAAAAAAGGGTGAGAGAGAGATGGAACCCATACTGGGAGCTGGTACATGGAGGTGTGTGTGTGTGTGTGTGTGTGTGGGGTGGGAGGGTGGGTGGTGGGTGGTGGTGTGGTGGTGGGGGGGGGGGGGGGGGGGGGGGGGGGGGTTGTTGAGAGGCGGCCCTGGGCTGAAATCGGCTAAATTCACACCAGCTGTAGTGATGTCAGTAGGCAGTGTGTCGAATATTCCGGCTCAGAAGCTGCAGCCAGGCTTGTGTGTAAATCTGTGTATTCAGGTGCGTTGTGTGAAGTCATCCCGAGCGAAGCAGCCAAACTCGGGGGTCCGCGGGGACTGCTGGTGCTCCCAGGCCAAAACCTTTCTTCTCCCATACCATCCCCCCTGTTTTACCCATCGTTTCTCTCGCTGTCTGAGCCTCTCCAACACTTTGTTTTGAGATGTTGTTCTTCCCTCAGGTCAAACTCTTTCACTCTTGACTCTTTGTCACTCTCCCACACTCCTCCTCCTCTCGTCTGTCAATAGTGGGGATTTGTTTCCAGCACTAATTGTCGTCTCTCCTGTCGCCGCAGAGTAAAATGAAGACGTGATATCTCTTGCTCCCATCCTCATAAACTATTTCTTAAAATATTACACCATCATCAGTGAGGAAAAGTGTGAATGTACTGCAAATCTTTATCAATTACATTATTATCCAGTTGAGAGCTTGTGACACGTTTTAAACTATGGAGAAATCCTCTGCTATGATTAATATTTTGTTTAACATGTTTTTTTCCACATAAAAAGTGAAGAAAAACTTGGAACGTGGGTGTGAATCTCATCTCCTCTCCCTTCCTGATTGAGAAATTTAGATCAGGCCTCAACCTGCTCCCTCCAGGTGGACAGGTGAAAGAGCAGAGAGCATCAAGATGGTTAAAGGAGGAAACATCAGAGAGACTCAGCCACATGTTTGAGCCTCAGTCAGACCCAGACTCAGATGAGGAGACTGTAGAGACCAGAACCAGAGACTAGCAGACGGATCAGAGCAGTTAGCATTTTAGACATCTTTTACTTGTTTATGTTGTTTGTTAGCTTATAACTGGAAGTGGCTGAGACAGTATTAGTAGTTGTGCTAATGCTAACTCTCACTCTCTGTACTGAAAAGGCTTTGGTTTTATTTAGCCCCGCCCCCCGTCCCCACAAATTGACAGGATTGGTTCCTTAGGTTTGTGACGTATGAAACCCTGGCTGTCTGAATCTGTTTTTATGAGAATGTTATAAGTTCGCTGCAGCTCCAAGGTGGAAACACTCAGTCATGGCATTGGCTGATTATTTCACTCATCATATGTCTTGTATTATATAAGAAACTCCATATGGATGTTAACAAGTTTAAAAACCTTGATTTGCATTGGAGGGGGTCTTTAATGTCTGACCATCCTGAAAGTAAGCAGCCCTCCTCTATGTTCGACTCTAACTTTTCTCCTTGTTAAAGTGTTTTTTGGGGTGAGGTTCTCCTTGTCTGATCTGGATTGCATGACAGATTCGTAAACACTTCGAGGCCAACTTGTGACTCGTCACTCTGAGTAACTTTAATAAAATGTACTCGAAAAACTGACTGAAATCTGACAGGATTCATGTCAACATTCATGCTTTTTGTAAAATATTCACAAATCAACATAGTTATTTACTGTAGCTTGAAGGATCTCAGTAGTATATAATCTCAGAGTTTTAAAAGGCTTCATTTTACAGTAGAAAACAGCCTAACTATCAAAAGCATCTTGCTTGGAGGAGAATCTAGTTACTGTGCCCCTCTGCTCTGATTCTTGTGGTTAGTTATACCATCAATGTAAAGAGGACAGGGTTTCATATAGTAGTTTCACGGACAATATAGATGCTTAGCCTCTCAGTTTATTGCATAAGTGGACCTATCCATGCAGCTCCACACAGTAGGAGTCCTAGCTGAACCGTGGTACAATTATAATCTTGGTCGTCTTCACATTGTTTTAATCTAAAAAGCAGAACCAGACACAGAACATTTGGCTCAAAGAAGTATCCAGAGCTTTCTTTGATGGAGGAAACCGTGCATGATGTTGATAGGGGTGTGCTGCGAGACTGTCCTTTTGCCGCCCACACTGGGAAACTGCTGAAATCACAAAGGCAAATCTCCAGTTAATTTAGTCATCGGACGGGAGCAGGAAGTGATTGTGTGGACGGGATGTTTACATTACTAAAAGTTTGTTACTTTAACCTTGTGAATTGAGGTGCAGAAGTCCCACATGAGCAGAATAGGTGTGTGTATGTGTGTGTGGGTGGGTGTGTGTGTGTGTGTGCGCAGGGGTGGAGGGGTGAGGGGCATGCAAAGGTTGTGCACCACTGTAACAGATGAAAAGAAAATACCTCAGAGTATTGGGTTACAGTAAATCTAATTAGAGGATTACTGTTGTGATAAGGATTGGAAAGCTTGTTTAGCTGTTCGTATTCTGGTTTGACTTCAATTACACCCTGGGTTGGTCTTGATGTAATGCATATAATTATCTTGTAATTATACCTTTTGAGGATGTTTAGTAATGCAATATGCCACTCTGCAACTGCAAGTTAAGGCCACAGTGTGAGAGGGAACTCGGTGAGTGCCAAAAACAAAATGGTAATTTCAAGATGTAATCTGCAGCTCTGCTACAAGCAGGTCTGCTGCTTCTATTACAGCCAGTGGAAAGTGGACGGAGGCTTGCTGGTTTTAAATGGGTCGAAGTGAAGTTCAAATCCATTTCTGGTGTTGACTCCTGCACACATAAACTCAAAATTAAAATTCATATTTTATTTACTGCTCTGCCTCTACTTTGCTGTTGTCCATGGTGCGATTTTTTTGAATCCAGCTGACACTGTTGGTTTGTTAACCAGCTGGGTCCAGATGTTTTTTAGCTGTGGCTTTGATCCATCCATCCATGAGCTCTCCCTACATTTCTGTGCAGTGCTCCAACTAGATTTACACTAGAAAAATCTTTCAGCAACTTTCTTTTTTTAATTGCCTACTGACTAGGACTGGGTGATATGACTACAAATCAATATCATGATTATTTCAAACTTTTAGCTCAGAATGAAGTAAAGGAATGAAGTTTGAATTCACAACGTTTCTAATACACTGGTAAGTAAACAGCTTTTAATGCTAAAGTTAACTATGTAGCAATGGCAAAACTTACAAATAATATTTTTAACAGCCTGATGAGATGTCCCACACCTTGAATGTTGTAAAGGAATAGAAATGATAAATCATTAATGGCTGATACCTGATGCTGTGTTAAAAAAGGGGAAGAAATGCCTTCTGTCAGTGTTCACATGATATACAGTATGAGGCTCGATAGTATATATGAAAGGTGACAGCATGTCTCCTCAAAAGTAAGAAGAGTTCAAATTTCTTTTTGACTTTAACTTACTCTTTATTTTTTGTATTAGGTTCTGTTATCATCTGGACATCACAGGATTAAAAAGAGCAAACCCTGTAGGGTCTTAAAATGCTCAGAGGTTCAAATCCATAATGTGGCTTTTACAAACAATGATATCATCCAGCAATTACACTGCGTCCGTGTGATGGAGCAACTCATCATTTGCCTTATTTTGATAAGACTGAAAGGTCACCCAGGGATGTCCTGTGTTAGCAGAGATGTGTTTGGATACACTCACTCGGCCCATCCTGTGACGTATTTTCTCAATAGGTCTCTTGTGGAGACAGGATGACAGAAAAACCATATTATTCCTGTTCCTTATGACTCAAGTCCAGCTGAGATCAGGATCAGATCTGCTGACCTGCTGCACTGAAATTCACAGGGACGGCCGGAAATAAAAAAGTCATTCCAACAGACCTCTATGCTCCTGTCACAGTCATCTGCTGGGTGACGTTTAGAGTTGAATTCTGGGGAAAGAGATGCCAGATTTTCCTGGAAATGTCTGCCAAAATCTCCTCCCTGCAGATTAAAAAAAAACATACCTGCAGGAACGCAGATTTTTTAGCATGTGCTTGTATGTCTATATGTACCAATACACCTTCTCCCCAGATAGCAAAATGAAACTTCTGGCCCAACATATGCCTGGGTCCTGGACCCACGTCTCGTCCATATCCTTCCACATCTGGGCAGATTCCAGCTGTTATCCTCCTGTATTGGCTGACAGCCGGAAGATTTTCTGTGTGTGCGCCAGAATTGGTCCAGATGTGGAAGCAACATCTGAATATATCGGCCAGATTTGGGCCGTGGAACCGGGTGTATACTGGGCCTGAAGAGAACAAGCATGTGGCCCAATGGGCCGGATTTATTTTACTGAATCTAGTTAATGTCATCAAGGCAAAATCTGTTCACAAGTGGCTTAGCAGGACATGGCAGTCTCCCACCTCAAATCAGGGTTCAAAGGCATTCAGTGAGGAAGATCACCCTCATGTTACAATTAAACATTCAACATCAAAGTTCCCGTGCATCAAACTCTAGAAACAACAAACCATCAGTGTCGCCAGATTGGGCCATTTTCCATCTATCTTTACTAAGGTAGGTTGTGTTTCAGGCGTGTTTTCATCATTTGGGCAACTGTTTCTACCATTTCATATCGTCTTCCACTGACAAAAAGTCAGGCTACATTCCAATAAATCAGTCACTCCTATTCTCTGATTCTATGACTGAGACTTGGCTCAGCATGCAATGACTGATAACCAACCACCAACAAAACAAAATGTCATTTCAGTTTATTACTACTAAATTATTAGGTTTAGCCACACACCTGCTCATACAAGTTAAGACTTTTTCCGTTTACTGTAGTGTTATCCAAAAAATAATGAGGCATGTCCTTGGACTGATTTTTGCTCTTCTCACATATAGATCCCACATGAGACTTTTATGATGGATCGTTGGATTTTAGGCTACGACTGAGCTATTTTTTTCTGAGTCAAATCTAATATCACTGCATGTCATCATGGCTGGTTGTGATGGATTTTCCTACACTGTACAACACACAGTAGTAGCCTCAAGTCAGTACTAGAGATGGAAATTGCAAACAGTCAGTTCAAGCTTAGCGGTTCAAGCCAATTGATTGCATCACTGTGTAAACCCACATAGTACGCACCTCAGTAATCAATTCCATTGTCATTCATACAGTGATTAATTCAGCAGGTTCAAACATTAAATTCAGTTCACTACATATAAACCTACTTACAGTAAATAATAATGGTAAGAGGTCAGCAGCCACTTTCTCACACACACACACACACACACACACACACAAACACACACACTGCATGCAAGCTTATGTGAAAACCGTAGATGCACAATGTGATACTAGTACACCAGTGGTGTAATCATAATCCCAAAAACTGACTGAGTCATTAATGTTTACAGCGCCTCATGTTGGACCTGTCAGTCTTTGGCTTCACAGGGCAATTTAATATATGATCAAGCGAAGGGATAAGAGGTCATGCTCACCCCCAAGAGACATATCTGTATACATGCCTGGCGAGCTTTGCGGTGTGGAAACCTCGCCGCCACTGAGGCTCCTTGGCACAACCTCTGCATTCTTTTCTTGACCATCACCCTTGGATTCCTCAGGGGCACTGCCCTTAAACAGTATACCGCTGTCCATCTTGCCAGTTTACTGACTTAAATTCCTGCATGGTTTCCACCCTCCGCCCTATGGTCAGAGGCAACATCCTTTTTGCCAGTCTTTGAGTTTGAACGACTCTTCCCAGTGGTTATGAGGTAGTTTATCCACACTGGCACTGCTGCCAGCAATGCCAGCGTCCATGTTACAGCTGGTGTTATATTACCATTGTCTCCAGACAGCGCCTTTAAACATTAGCAGAGCCCTTTTTTATTGGGTGTGTTGAGTTACGACTGATGTAGCAGTGATGGAGCAACTGTGCTGGTGTAAGTATTAGCTCACACAAAGGATGAAACTTTGTACTGCTTGCACACTCTTATCAGACCAAGCCATCTTTTTTTCTTTTTTTTTGGAATTAAAAAAAAGTCTTTTTTTCGAGGCTACGAAAACAAAACTAGCTGACGTGGTGCCAAAGAAAATTCTTACATGTCACTAATTGTCAAGAAAAGCTGGCTGCTGGACATGTCTATTTAATACGGACAGTATCCAAAACAAACACTGCCACTGCTGACATGGAGATATGTGCTGTCTGCACTGAAGTGCCAACCTGACAAATACCCCAACCCTCCCTCAAGCTAAAGTTTCTTTCTCAGCTCTTTTAATGCACAGTTCAGTCCTCATGTCCCAAATGTATTTTTTCATTGCATACTTTAATGTAATACCATAAAACCACCTTTCACCCAGTCTCTCTGCCTCCTTTTATAGTTGTCTTTTCAAGTATCTCGTATCTGGACAAAATACACATTTATTTATTTATTAGCATTGTCAGTAGTGAAAAGGCAGACAGGAAATAAGCAAAGAGCTGGAAATGAACCAAGCATATTGCAAATTGCAAATTGCATTGCTACTGGGTGCACCGAAATGAGCTTTAATCCACTTTTGTTTACATTTAGCCACATATATGCATCTCCACTGGCTAGATGTCAAATCTGTTCGCAGTCCATCAGTGTTAGCCTTTCTCAAGTCCAGAGGTTTGTAGTAATGCACCTGAAGCTGTTTGGTAACTGCCAAAAACACCAGAATAGATTAGTAGTAGTAACTAGTCACAACAGTAACAGGTTAGTGTTAGCCATAAACTGTATATTAATATGGACATAGCCTCCATGACGTCACCCATAGGTTTCGGAAGAGCAATTTTGAAGCTCAGAGAAAGCTGCTCCACCGTTGCCATCTTGGCAGTGCCTGACTCCGCCTAACTCCTGGCTAATCCAAAAATGGGCAAACAGGAGGGGCAAGACTTCGGAATAATGCCAGTTTGTGGCAAACATACACTCACCCGCCTGTCACTCAAAGTGGCACGCCCTCATCTTAAGCCTTCATAAAATGTAAACAGGTGAGTTATATAAAAATTCACCCCCATACAGTCGTCATGAAGGAGGAAATTGGCTGTAGAGACCAAAATAGTTTTTTGTGCCAGGCTGTAAACATGTTTATTTCTGCTGTAAGCATTTTAACATGGGAGTCTACGAGGATTGACTAACTGTTGGATCCAGCCTTCGGTGGCCATTCCAGGAACTGCAGGTTTTTGGCACTGCTGTGTCTGCTTCATTTTTAAGCCCTGGAAGTTCCTGCTTGGTGTTAGCTAGTTAACAAAAACACAGATACTTACATTATGTATTTATGTATTTAGAAACTACAAGCAACACATACGATGTATCATCTTCACAGGTCAATGCTCCCTTACCCACACTGACCACTGCACTGATTCAGGATCAGATAAACAACATAACAGTGCATTCCGCCCTCTGTACGTTCAAATGTGTTGAAATCGCTGGAGCCCCATTTTCTTGAGGCTTTAATGAGACAGGGAGAGCGACAGATAATTTCAGTGTAACTTTAGCTGCCGTTGTCACAGGGGACAGATGCTCTAGTAGCTATTTCCACAGACAGCTCACTGACGTAGTTACACTTGGGAGTAGTAAATATTGAGTTTGCGCTTGGAGAGACAGATGCACCTTTGCAACATCTGGCTAGACTGCGTCTCCTGAGCTGGTTTGAGCAATCGGAGTTCAATCCATCTTGAAACCGGGGTCAATATGTCTGTCTGCTTTTCTGTCTTTGTCTCCCTCTGTACTGTAAATAATGTGGGCTGTTGGTCTTACCATTTGTTCCCTATTAAAAAGGTAAATAAAAGATGAGTGAATGTCTGTCTTAAGAATGTTTAACTCCTCTGAAGAATTGCAAAAATTTGGATGGCAGAGACAACATCTCACAGTGACCTCACTTCTAGTCTGGGCAGTCTTGCCATACAGTATCCAAACTCTGCTTCGTCCCAGTTGAGTCTCGGGGAGTCAAAGTCAGCAGTGAGATGACTTTCCAGATCTGTGTTGACCCACACACACTGGTGGACCACCCGCCGACACGGAGACGTTCGACATGACGTGACAGACACCGTCTCAACCCTCCGCCAAGCACCACATCAGGGATTTGAGGCGAGGCGCAACACCCATGCTGTCATCCACATCTGCCAATTGCTTCCAACATCTCATTAATGTGTTAAGTGTCAGTGATATGAAAATAGCGATCGCCTAAAGTGAAATGAAGTTGCGCTGCTAACATGCATTTGCTCTTACACGAGACAGGCAGGGGCATGCATTTTTAATCTTCACAGCTTCCAAGACTCCGATGTGAGTTCCAAAAAAGTGAACCGGAGCGAGCAGGAGCCACATAACAAAGCCTCCAGCTTATTAGGAGATGGTGTCAGCGTGCAGACAGCTCAGAGCCTGCTTAACTTCTTCTTTTTTTTTTTTTATCCGTCAAAATCTTCATCTCAAGGTAAGTAGAGGTTCTAGTGTCTCATTTCTGTTAAGCACTTTACTCACGTCTTCAATCTTTCTGCTCTCAGCTGTTGAGATGTGTTTCAGACTGGAAACCAAAACAAAACCAGCAACACTAGTTGAGGCTGATACACAAAACTGTAGTTCCCATGGAAACTCATGTATAATAATATATATCAGAAACTGGTGGTGCTGACATTACTCCACTGTGAGCACCATTTGAATGGCATATACCTAAATATTTACCGTTGCCCTGTCACCCTGTTGCCACCGCAACCCCTTAACGGGATAAGCTCTTCAGAAATGGGTGGTTGAATGGATAAAAAAAATTGCTACACCTACACATTATTGTACAGCTTAATCACATGCTACAACCTGCTAGAAATATGCACAAAGCAAACAAATGCCATTATATTTTTGCATTAATGTATCACAATCATGCAGTCATCTCAGAGAGAGGCAAAATGTAAAGATGACAAACCCTTTCTCCACATGTCTTCTGTTTGGGGAAAAGAAAAAGTCAGAGCAAATAAACCACAGTAAAGACTTGACGAAATGTTATAGGCAGCCACAGAGAGAGGGAGAGAGAAAAACACCTATTACTCAGAGGCAGTGACTTTGCACTTCATTCAAGAACTTACATGTTTTACCAAGTGTTTATGAGTCCCAGTGAGTGGCCTTGTGGGACGTGGGAGTGGAGGACAAGGGCACAACAAAAGGGAGCAGTCTGCTTTAATAGGTGTGTGCTGGGAGAGAGGGACAAGTTACAAGTCTAAGACTGGCCAGTGAACTAGCAGCATTAATAAGCCAGACCAGTGAATATTGTATAATAAGAAAGGATCAAACGAAGATGCTCGAGTAGTGTTTAGCTGTTTGATTAACCCACATGCATGCTGGGAGTTCAGCATTTTATATTAATTAATTTGTTTTAGATTTGACCAATGAATTGAATTAGTAAATGCAAAATGTGTTGTCCTAAAAATAAGCTTTAATATGGTTGATGGTTGTAAGGAAATGATATTTCATGCTGGGTTGAATCTTCTCTGACCATTATCATTACTAACAGCCTCCACAAGGACAGAGCAGCCAAGTGGAAGGAGCCACTGGTTCCAGAAGGAGTTTTCAACACTCTCAGTTCCCATTTTGAATTTCCAGGCAGGGTCTTCCATCTCTGCACAGGACTTCTGAACCTCTGTTAGAGTGAACACTGGATTTTTGGTCACCTCCCTGACCAAGGCCCTTTTTGCCCAGTTACTCAGTTTGCCCGACAGCCAACTCTAGGAAGAGTCCAGGTCCCGAACTTCTTCCATTTCACAATTATAGAAGCCACTGTGTTTCTGAGAACAGTCAGAGCTCTAGAAATGTTTTTATTCCCTTGTCTTCAATCAATGCGCAACAATTTTATCACATAGGTGTCACATAGAGTTCCTTGGACTTCATGACTTAGGTTTTATGTGATGTTAAGTGTGTTATAAACTATATTTTAGACTATATTTGACTTTCCAGGGGCGCACCAGTGGTTCACCTGGTAGGGCGTATACCGCTTCAGGCTCTGTCCCAGTCTCAGTTGATTGTTTGTGAACTCCATTTCTCAGCTAATGTTAGCTTGAGATACACACACTTGTACTGGAGTGGAAGAGAGACATGAGACGAGGCATTTGCGAAGGACCACAAATGTCACATCCTTTGGTTTTTCCCGGAAAATTCAGCCTCAGATCTTTACACATGAATTGGTCCACCGGCTGTGAGGCAACCGAAAAAGTTAGGAGAGGTCTCGTTTTTAAAGCTACGTTACAATACGTTCACACATTTGCAATAAAAAAAAGGGATTAAGACATGTAATAATAATAATAATTGCTTCACATTTTTACATAGTAGCTTTATAATTCCTGATGTTTACACTGTGTCCTCCAGTGTGTGTTTGAAGTCCGTTAAAACTATGACTATTTTTCTTTAAGGTTTGGCAGCGATGAAAATGCACCTGATGACTTAGATATCTTATCAAAGATTTGTACATTTGACTTTTAAGGAACCAGACACTAATCTTTTTGTAATGGTAATTAAACCAGGTTTTAAGTCCAGAAACAGAGTTGCTTGCAATAATTGCTCCAACTCACAAAATATTTTTTTAACATCTCACACTAACATATTGAGAAAAATAAAACAGTCAAAAGAAACAAATTAACAAGCAGCAATTATGGAGATGTAGTACTTGGTGTTCTGTATTACCCAGATGGGATCCCACATGACCACGTACTGTATTTCTTTAATTAAGGCCCTAGCAGTATGTTTAGGATTCCTTTCTCATGATACAATTGAGTTTTCAAAAGAGTATCTAATGAAAGAGTTATTACATTTCCATTATCATTATCGTCATTATAATAACAAGCTAATGATCGGGTCTCGTGAGTGTACCTCTGACTCTCACACTCGCAGACACACCTACACAGACGTCGACCCAGGGGCAATCTGTGGAAACATGCCCCCGACTATCTAGATCTCATGTGTGAACAGAGGTTTGGCTCCCCTCTGTTTGGGCTTGTATCACACGAAGTCCCAAAGAGAAGTTCGAACATGACCTCATCAGGCAGAACAAAAGACGGAGTGAAGCGGAGGAGAGAAAGAGAGGGGCTGGGAGGAGCAGGGCTGCCTTGAGGGAGCCAGGGCTAAAGCCTCTGCCGATGTTTTAGAGATTAGGATTTGGGAAGTAAATACGTCTAATTGGGAGGGGAAGGGAGGGAGGAAGGAAGGAAGGAAGGGAGGTGGGTTGGTGGGAGGGAGGGAAATTCACAGTGGAAGGAAGGTAGCAATAGCAATATAAAGAGATGGTAAAATTGAAGCAGGTCAAGCTAAGCTTCAGCTGAGGATTAGTTGGTGATTAGTTAGCTCCATGCTCTCTCTCTCTCTCTCTCTCTCTCTCTCTCTCTCTCTCTCACACACACACACACACACACACACACACACACACACATCACACATTTGGTAGCACTAAGACCACCTCAAATAATTCAGTTCTGCATAGGCAACAGTTGCCTTGGTACACAGTGCTATTTTCCAGATGGGTTTTTTTGCACAATAAGGCTTTGCAGCTATTTTAGTGTAGCAGCAATTTTGAGCTGCAGGTCTTGAGAAGTCATTCGGCCCAAAATCATAGCTTTGTAAGTTTTGCTATTGCTACTAGCTAACGTTAGCATTAACAGCTGTTTATTAACCAGTCTAGAAGAAATCTTGTGAGTTCATCATCAAACTTCATTCCTTTACTCAGCTGTCTCCAGCGGTGGAAAGCAGCGCCAATGTTAACTCTTGTCTCTATCACGTTTTTTCTTTTATTGAAGTTAGCACGCTAACCACCTAGCCCCAGCCTGTCTCATCACTTTCTGACAGCAACTCACTGCAGCCTCC
Source organism: Seriola dumerili (assembly GCF_002260705.1). Taxonomy (NCBI): domain Eukaryota; kingdom Metazoa; phylum Chordata; class Actinopteri; order Carangiformes; family Carangidae; genus Seriola; species Seriola dumerili. The sequence goes on along the minus strand of NW_019174307.1, from coordinate 1,974,685 downwards.
AATCTGCCCTGGAAACATAGCGCTGCTCAGAGGGCGAATTATAACCTCTTGTCTTGTAAACGCAGCGATGGCTGAAGCTCTTGTCAAGTGAAACTCAGCACCACCTGTTCCCGACAAGGGAGCCTTCTTTGCTGCCTTCAAAGGGTGAATTAACTGAACTTAGTTTGAATAATTAGTTCAAGGTCATCAGTTAAGTGAACTTGAGATAACAAGTTCAATAAACTTATTACATTTAGTTGCATAAACAAATCAGTCAGTTCCTTATTTGACTATGACAAACAATGGATGCTGGGAAAGAGCTTCTTTATAAACTTAATTTGACCATGAACTTTCAGCAGTACAGTCATTTCATCATCTCAAGTCCAAAGGCTTCAAGTCTATTTAATTTTCAGCCCCTGTATTAAAAAAAAGAATTGAACAGTTGCAGTATATTGTGAAACAGTTTTTACATTAGTCACATGTGCCAGCAGTCACCAAATTGGATACCAACTGGGCACATCTAAGTTGCACTTCTGAATTAAATGAAAGAAAAAGTTTTCAATAATGGGCAGGAAAGCTTCAAATCAAATTCACAGCAACAGAGTCCATTGGCTCACCGGGTTCTCTTTTCTATCACGCATATTAGCAAACAACCAACTACTTATACCTCCAGGAAACACAAAACAGTATGTGTGGGCAACCCATGAGTCCTCTGTCTCACCAGCTGTCAAAGAATAGTCACCCTGAGAAATATATCTGTCTTACTACATGCTTGACTTTCTCAACCAGCGTCTTGTTTACTTTGACTGATATTATCAGTTATATTGAGCTTATACACAATATGTGGTTTTATATAAAGGGGGTGACATCATTGTGACGAATGTGGTTTAAAGGTACAGTATGTAGAGCTGCAGACTAGGTGATGATTCCCTGGACAAAAAATTCTATCAGGGAACTATTCAAGACACTCAAGACCTGGAACCCACATCCACTCCTGACACTTACTGTATTGACCTGTTTGGTGTCATCAGGTCTCAGGCTGGACTCAGAGATGTGCTGAGGGAACCTTAACTGCTCTCACAGGCTCCTCTGAGAGCTGTCGGAGTGACGTCTGAAGCTAATGCAAATACTGCATCGCTCTTACAAAGAAAATGGTCTACCGGAATATTTAATTCCTTCATTCCCAGATACCATCTCAGCACTTGGTTAGTTACACCTATGGTATCGCCCCACACCAAGTGTTGAGCAGTGGCTTGAAATGCTCCAGCGTGCCCACTCCTGCACAGCCAGAGTGTCTGTCTATCCCCAAACAGGCAGGTTTGGCTGGAGAATCTAATGCGGTCTGGCTTAAGTCTCCACACTCCATGAGACTTTAGTTTCCAGACCTCCTCACACTTAATCCAAGCTCCATGCTGTCTCAAGGACGTGGTCTTGCTTAAAATACAGCTGAGGAGTGCTTTAACAATAATGCTGGGGTCACTGAAAAGAGAGGTCACACAGGGTCACGCATCTATTTTTGTCTCTCCTTCTGGCAGCAGCCATTTTTACATAACACATATAGCATCATAAACTTTGGTAATTATTTGTGGTAATTGACATATAAAGTGGATTAAAAAAAAAAAAGATCTTGGCAGTCATCGTGTAAGCATTCACTGACATGGTTCATGTGTTTGTTTTGATTACGCTTTCCAGATGTTGTGGTTTCTGTCCCTGCACTGCACCAGATAGCTGAGCTGTTGATATTGAAATTGAAACCTATTAAGGTTTTCATTTAAAGGCCAGAAAAGAAACAGTGTGCCCTATTTCCCATATGGGTTTGGAAACAATGATTGTTTTTTTCAAAGTGTTCAGAGAAAAACATCTTTCTGTTTTACATGACAGTAATTTGTATATCAAAGACTTTTTTTTTTTAAACTCACCATCTTTTGTCCAGCTTCATAAATCTCAACTGTGTTGTTGTGGACATTCATATCACAGTGACACAAAACAAAATTACACTTTTTCATTGTTGTGTGTGTGTGTGTGTGTGTGTGTGTGTGTGTGTGTGTGTGTGTGTGTGTGTGTGTGTGTGTGTGAAAGTGTGTGTCGTCCATGATTGCTCAATCAGCTGTCACTCGAGAGATGACGCACATCTGTTTGACTAATCACAACCATGACAAACACAACAACAGCAGTAACCTCCATTTCACTTTAGTGTGTACATCACTGATAGGGCTGGGCAATACAATACAATATTATTTACATATTTGCAAGTTTAAATATTTACATCTGCATCTTTAAAAACAGTTACAGTAACCTCCTGAATCCCTCTCTGTAGTTTTCCTCTTATTTACCTCTTAGTCCTTTTTGCCTCTGATAGGCTAGTTGAGTGACACATGACTCAGACAGGAAGTGTGGAGAAACATTAAGGTGCTGCTTAAAAAGTGAATCCATCTCCATCCAGCTGTTTCTTTTATAGGGTGATCCAAACCAGCACATATAAAACCCTCACGTTACACGATTATTTCTAACTTTAAGCTCGATTAAGATTAATGACGGTTCACTTTAGCACTTATCTGTCTCTCTCTTTTTTTGAGCCATGCACTCTTCATATTCAGTAATGTGATTGTGCTCCCAAGTGATTGAACACACTGTTGGTTTCACCGTTGGTCACTCAAATTGCTTTTCCTGCAAGTGTTTGCATCTTACTGATAGTGATAGTAGCCCATTATTTTTTACATAAAAGCTGCAAACCATAATAACAAAAGAATTTGTTTGAATTGTTCTGGAGGTGATTTGAACTTTCTATCTCTATCTGTTCGTGAGTTATGCTCTTTCTTTTGAGCAGTATTCTTTTTTTTTTTCTTCTTTTTTTTTAAATTCTCCTTGAAAAATCAGCTGCAAACCCTCAGCTGCACTAAACATCTCATTGGCCTCATTTTTTTTGTCTTTTTTCAGTCACTACAACAAACTTAGACTTCTTCTCACTTTAAGCTCAGAATAACACAGTATTGCTTACATTTAGTTTGGATATACAAGCAACTAACAGTCAAGCCTCTGAATCAAAGATGGAGGATGAAAACTGATCCATGAACACACAGAGAGAAAAAGCAGCAATACGCCAGGTAAATGGTAACTGTCCAAATCTTTTCTAACTTTACATATTAGTTTATCGACCGAAGTAAGTGACTCACACGGATGCTTGTTTTAAAGCACTGATTCTCTAGTTTAACGTGAAAAAACAGCAGGTCTCTAGCTCACACCATTTAATAATGATCCTCTAAAGATATTTACTATATATTTATACTGTTGCTCATAAAGTTGGAATAAAATATTTTTTAAATATTTTTTTAGCGCCAAACAAATGTTATGCATGAATTCATTTCACCTGGGTAATTGGGACACATAATGTAATCAGTGCACCTGGTCAAAAGTGATTACTGATAAACAGAGGATTGTGTCTGAAAACAAAATTATTCCAACTTTATGGGCAACAGTGTATATATAATAAATGTAATAATAATATATTTGGGAATGTTTGCTGCCATGAGCTTTATGGAGTTGGTAATTGCCCAGCCGCAATTGACGATGACTTTTTAAACTTTGTTATATTGACGCACAATGGAGATCGTATTTTGGACATGTGCCTATGAATGACGTCTGTTGTGTTGCCTTTTTAATGACGTACAAGTAGACTTTCCACTACACTTTTCATTGGCAAACATCAGATATTCCCCAGTTTCTAAAATACAATGGAAAAGCAAAGCACAACCGACCACTTCTGGCCTGGAAGTTCTCAGAAGGTTCAAGTTATGGGAAACTCCAAGTTACAAGTCATGATGTTCCCACTGTGGAGACGCAGTTACTGTGACTTGTGTTGTCAATGCTAAGAGTATCAGTATTTGTCATGCATCAGCGTGCAGCAGTGAACGCAACAGATCATTGTGGAAATCCCCAAGCGCGACGTGCACTTTGTCTTGTTTACACACAAATTCGCCAAAACTGGACCTTTTCTGAGAAGATTGAAAAAAGGCTTTTGCTTTGCCTTAATTATGTTGTTTCAGGACAAGAACAATGTCTGTGTTCACTGTCGCTTGAGTAACGCTGACCACTGCGGTCAACAGTTTTTCAGACAATAGTGGAGTTCAATGACCTCTGAGATATAAACTGTGTCTGGCGTCAGATAGATGAGTTAGACTCTGCAGGCAGAGAGAGAAGTGCTGCGTTATCCTTAAAGCAGAGTTTAACCAGTACGCACAAACACACTGGATACTGTGCTCACACACATGCAAAGAAACTTCACACTGTGGTCTTTACCCTCATCTATTTTGTCTTTTCCCTGCAGGGCTCGTGGAACAACACACTTTCTGTTTTAGTGATCTGAGTGGTGACATGTAAACCTCAGAATAAATATAAATTTGAATGAAACTCTTAAAATGATCTTATGACGATAATGATTCTTATGCCATATCTTGACTATGTTATGAAAACGATTGTGTGAAATAACTAGCTCAAGCCCAAATATGACTCCAGCGGATGTATTTTGTAATTGTGTGTAAGGGTTATTATGTGCTGAGACTTGGTATCTTCCAGGCCTCCATCAGGATACTTGAGAGCATTGACGGTTTCATTAGATAAAAGGCTGAAATAACCTTGGTCATATGGGAATAAAACTGGAAGGACAGGGGATAAAAATTCAGGGAATAAAAAACAACAGGGTTTTTATTTTTAGTTGGCGATCTCCAGTTTCCCTGGCTGACATTAAATCCATCCCTGAAAGATTTTATCAGCTGTAGTTAATAAAGTTATTTTAGTACATGTGTCAAAGACTAAAGAGAAAAAGACCATGCGCTATGTTTTTGGTGTTTGAAGATGACAATCACTGTGTCTTTGCCAAACAGTAAGACAAAGTGAGGTACATCTTTCTCCTGGAGAACAATCTAATCGCAATCAATTATTACAAAAAATACACTCATTTTGATCTACTTCATGCACTAGTGGTATACTTTTAAATGTACTTTTGTAACACTTACAAAGACTAAATTGGCTCAAAATATAGTTGTCCCATTTTGCAAAAACCTTTAGACATTCAACCTTAATTTGTGATACAATCAAAAGATCCAGAACAGCTACTAAATGGCCCTTCTCGTGAGACTGTTTTGTCAACTGTTATTTCCTAGATCACAATGAACTTTCAGCCCCAGTTTTGAAGCTCGGAGAAAAATCCTTCAGAGAAATGGAAATTTGAACTGCATGACAACTGGGCACACTCATCACAAAATCATTTGATTTGCTAGAAAGCTCAACAATGATGCTTTAATCTGGTGAAATTGTTTTGTCAGCTGCTGCTTGCAAGGTCAAAAATGACCTTTAAATCTCAACTTCACTGGATTGTATTTATCTTTGAGGCGAGAGTGTGAATGGAGGGGTTGGTACAAACTGTTGCTGTTTTCACAGCATTGTCAGACATTTGGAGTTCACATTACGACATGACAAGAACATGGAAACCAACATGATGTGTAATGGTCATTGGTACATAGTCCAGTTCCAGGAGCTGGTAAATGCACAATGAAACTGCTGATGGACCAAACCTTCCTTCCAATACAGCAAATTAAGGATGACGGGGCCTCGGGACTCTTCCAACCACATTTCAAAAAGAGTTGCCACATTTCATTTGGCAACCCATGGTCCTGTTGTCCTGAAGTAAGTGATGTTATGTCAAATGTTGGCGCTCTGTCTTCCAACACATGGTTAAGACTTCCTGATTAAATTTTTATTTGAAAAAGTCTAATGTAATTGATTGCTGAAAAAGAAAAACATGACTAAATGCCTCTGTTTACCCTGCCTCTGTAACCAAAAGTGAAAAATACCTTTTGTCTTACATCACCTGATTGTCAGTGTGAAACAATCCTAAGTTTACTTTTGCTTATTTAAAACTGAAGCTTGGTGAAGGTTTTACTACTTTAGGTCAACTGGACTCAGGCCAAAGGCACCATACTGTGCCTTACTATACTGTTTAGTACTGATCCCAATACTATTTCAGTGTACTTGAGCTCCCCTTAACTCCTGCACTCAAAGACACTGGAAGGAATGAGAAAATGACACCTAGGAAAACATTCCATGAGGGGACCCTGCTCATGCTCAGGCTGGCGTCCCCGGCATTCCCTGCATGTCCGATGAAGCTGTACGAGCGTATTAGCATTCTACTGACATGGGAAGGTAACGCTACACGAGGGAATGCCTGTGGATTTGCAACCAGAGCTGGTAAACATTTATTTCCAGGCATGCTGCTGCCAGAGAAGGGCCAACATATATTACTTTGGAGCCTCACTGAGGCAGTCGTGGTGCAAAAAAAATGACAGGTTGTGATACTTTTTGTGTCCACTTCAAGAGTATAGAGTCAGAAATTTCTTTTATGTTTGAACTTTTTGTAAAGAAATAGGTTGACATTTTAGGAAATGTGCTTATTTGCCTTCTTGCTAAGATTTAAGATCAGAAGAGAAGATTGATACCACTCTCACAACAAGTCTCTGTTGGTTGGTTGGCAACCTCATGGTGACGACAAGACTCCAGGAAGACACTGCACCCAGCCAAGAAACAGTTCAGTGCATGCCTCCATTAAACAACACATGTTAAAGAAAAAGTTTAATACTTAATGAGATACGCTCATTCACTTTGTGAGAAAGTCGGTCCTACCCTCATGTCTGTACAGTAAATATAACGCTCGAATAAGCAGCCAGTTAGCTTAGCTTAGCACAAAGACTGGAAACAACAGGAAACAGTTCAGATCTGCCATTTCCAGCCCATGTCATTATTTCTTGGCAGGGAGCAGTAATTTCTTGGTGTCTTCCTGGTTGCCTGGCAACTGGTCAGAGCCAAGAAATAGTTACGAAGTGGGAGGAGCTATTTTGCTTTTTTTTACTTCCAGAAAAAACAAAATACTTCCAGGAGTAAAAGTCGCATTGGTTTTTCCCACAGACAATTTTACGTGACTCACACGTCTGTGGCTTGGACAGACATGAAGCTTTCCTGATTCAAGTGATTAACAACGGGGTTATAAAATGTCTGCTCCTTTAATGGAAAGGTAAATGCTTATTTTATAGCTTATATTTTGGCTTAAAATTCTGCTGCTAATGACTGAAAACACAATCTGCAGTTTAAATAAGTTCATGTTTATTTTCTGTGATAGACAGACTCAGCAGCTGTTGTGCCACTTTTTCTTAACTTAACTTTGTTTTGTGTATTGAGTTTTTTCTATACCTTTACTGTTCTAATTCATGCCTCTGACTGCCTTCCTCTCCACAGCAACTGCACAAGAGACTCATGGGTACTGTGTGCATTTAGACCTGCCCTCCGTGCCTAAACGACAGACAAAACATCATTTTTGAGGAAACTGAAATAATTAAAATTGGCGAGCATATCATTTTTCCATAGTGTATTTCTGTGTTAAGTAAAATTAAGGTTATTGCTTAAAGAAAAAAAATGATGTGGTTCTTTAATGGATTAAATAAACCAATCTTTGTGCCAATTTGAGTTTATTGTACATACATGACAACGTCACTTCACACTCTCAGCCACAAAGCTAAATTATTTTTCCCAAAAGGTTGAAAAACATCTTTTGCTTTAAAGCTGCTGGTAAGTTTTATTTATTTATTTGTTTATTTCATTGGAACAATGCATGTTAATGAACATCAGTATATAATACACAATGTAAACATGCCGTATTGTAGCAAAACTGCTGTAGCAAAAAAGTGGAACCAGGCTAGTTGTTTCCCTCTGTTTCCAGTCTTCATGCTAAGCTAAGCTAACTCTCCGCTGTCGTTAGCTTCATATTTATCACACAGACATGAGATTGTATCTCATCTAACTCTTGGCAGGAAAGTGAATAAGCAAGTTTCCCGAAATGTTGAACTAGTCCTTTAAAAATAAAAAGCTTCTGACTGCAGTTTAATAAGCAGCATACACAGTAGGAGAATGACACAGAAAAGAGAGTTGTACGGATTTAAAGAGGGTTATATCATTATTTTTATGTTACATTCAATATGTTAATACATTTAATAAAAAAGTTCTTCCTTTTTTTGAGAGATATTGACATGAATTATGGCAATCCTGCTTCCCATGGTCTATGCCTCTTGGTCTCTATTTAAAGAGTATTTAGCAGTAAGCTCATGGAGCAAGACTAACATGTCTATTTCGGCATATTTATGTGCTTAAGTTGTGCCATAAAAATATGTGCATTGGCACAGAAAACAATACCATGTGTGTATATTTACATACAAGGACTAGGTTCATCTAGGTGCTCTCAGTTCATGGCTCTGCCCCACAGTATGTGCCTAATCTAATGTGCACTGCAAATGCATCACATTTTCCTTCAACGTTTGGACCACAGTGGAGTAACTTTTAATAGCATAAGAAGGGGATGCACTCCAAAATTCCTGTGTGGTGAAGTTTGAGAGACAGCTTGTGCTTGAACATCAGACAGCTTTTGAGTCCGACGCGGAGGGGCCGTGATCCTGGGGGCCCCACATGTGACAGCTTTCTCATCAATCATTCCTGCATATTCTTTAAGTAAACTTTTGACTCATAATCTTCCCGGCCTGCTGTTGCTATCTCTTTGTGCTGAAACATGTTTGTTTTGCTCTTTGTAGGCACTTCGTCATGCCTGGTTATGAAGTTACAAACCCACCAGTGATGGAGGGCAGCCCTGGCTTTGCTCAGCTGTTCTATTGTTCCTCTGAGGGGGAAAGGTTTAAGTGGGAGGGCCCTGCCTTTAGTTTCAGGTACCTCACAGCAATGGAAACTAAATCAACCATAAACATCTGAAGCATGTACAATCACATACATGTGTGGCTACTACAGCTGGGGTCAATTTGAAATGTCCTCACAACATAAAAAGACATTTTGACCTTCGATTCCCACCCAATAACATCTCTTCAAGAAATGAAATCAATGGGACATTTTTCCCTCCACTGATGACCTCATGCCTCAGAGATGTCTGACGTCATTATGGGAGCTCTCGCTTTTAGACAGAAATCCCCACAGGTTTCTGATCAGTACTTGCCAGGTTTCGATAAAGGAGGTTCCATCCCCACCCCGAGTCTCCATAGAGACTGCGCTGACTAATAAAAATAGCTTGTTAGCTCTGTGAAGCCAGTGTGGGAGGGTTCTTTACTGTATTTTCCCTCTCTCCATCCCACTCTCAGTCTCTGTGTTCGAGCAAAGATTTGACTTTTCTGTTGAAGCAGGATGTGAACGTGGACGTTTTACTGCACATATCACCATTTCCTAGAAGCTTATAAACGATTTGTCTCCATCCACCTCGCATGTTTGTGTTTATGTACGGTACTGTACTCTGTGTGTGTGCATGTGCGTTTTTCATGAGGGATGGGAGTCTGGTGGTTAGACAAAGGTCTCCAGGAAGCAGAGAAATCAAAGCCACATGGGCGCTTTCAGTGTCTGTCTATACTTTCAAAGTGAATGGGAATGGGCCATAAACATCAGGATGGGCCCATAAATGTCAGGTTGAGGAGACAAATAATAGGTGGCAGGTGAAGTTCATGGAGGTACGATGATGCTTTTCTTCTCGTAAAATGCTTGAAAAAGGACAGATGTATAGGGGTGGCTTCCCATTTCTAGCCTGTTTCCTCTCTTATCACTCAGTGAAATATTTTATGGTGACACGTGGATATGCCTTATATCACGCTCCATATAGTAGCTTATAAAAGCAGAGAGATGGATGTGACTGTAATGGCTTAACAGAGGGATGAACAAAAAAAAAAAAAAAAGCTCTTTTAGTTTAAAGAAAAGTTTCCTGTTTCTGATTCATGATTTGACTTTGTGCAAAAATGGTCCACAAATATGATTGTTCAAACTTACATTATGATACTTCATAAACAGCTAAAGGTCACAATTGGTTGAAAGTACATCAACTTCATGTCATGGCTGCACAGTGTCTCCTGATGTTCTTCATGTGAATGTTTTTTACAGCAGAGCAGCTATGAACACACTGAGGCAACAAGTGCCCATGGGATTTGACTGATTAGAGTAAATTTATTGGAAATTATAATATTCACTTTACTACACATCAGGATGCAAACATTTTTTGTGGTAATGTTAAATGTTTTGAGTTAAAATTTAGTATTCACACCTAGAATAACAGCATTGTTTGTGTTGATTGCATGGTGAATGGTCGTGAGAAAATACATGATGTAACAACAGTGTCCTGCCTTTGATAAATATATCACTTGTCAGTTGGTGATGTTGTGACTACAATAACTACTGCTGATTTCCCTGGAGCTCGTTTTCCAGGTAGCATGGTAAACCTGACTGTGATAACTGGCAGAACCGTGTACTTATAGTTCTGACAGTGGTGACAGTTTATTATGTCATCATTTTCTTATGACAACGATCTCATAGCAACAAAATAAAACAATGAAATGAGATTTAATGTTACTGTTGGTGAAACGTGATGATGGGTAGCGAAGATGAAAGAGTATAAGAAGGAGACCAAGACTTGTATTTAAAAAGTATCTCAGAACCCAGGAAAAATATGATTAAGAATATTTCTACACTAAAAAGTTGTGATTGGTGAATCTGGGCTGCATAAAAATAAATTGACTCAACTTGACTGTGTTAATATATACAGTGTATTAAATCTATTTGAAAGGCATGTTCAGCACAGATGAAGACAAACAATCAAAAACACACAAATAATTTCATATTATTTCAGCTGCATACAGCTGCTGTTTACCCACCATCTATTTGTTTTATTGTATTGGAATCCTTAAAGCTTGTGCTCCCTGTGGACATAATATCAAGTCCCATTCATGCATAACTACAATGTGTTGAATATTTTTTTCTGGCCATGGACTTCTTCTGCAGGCATACACAGCGTTGCTCTGCCCTAAATGACTCCCTCATTCCCTCATTCAATCTCTACTGTAATAAGTACGTAATAGTTTACCCAATAATTAGCATTAAGTAGAGATCTTGGACAATTATGAATGGGATTGTCAGCAGAAAGTATTGCACATACTATGGACACTAATACTTTTGCTCCATTGTGGAATCTACTAGGGCTCTTACAGTATGTAAATGTCCCACACAGGATTCAGACACTCAATTAAAATGACAGGCGGTAGATATAGTGGATATACAGTAAATATAGACTAAGTTTGACAGCCATGATTAAACTGGATATTGCAAAACAGTGCTCTCTCTATCCTACTCAGTCGTGGGTCAAGCTTGATGTTTAATTTGGATAAAAGAAAATCACTTATACTCTTTTTATTTATTGTATGGAGCTGTTCATTTGATTCATTTTAATAGGGAAATCATGGGTAATTCATCCAACCACACTGTGCACAGTACATTTCTGTATCGTGCCCTAATTCACTTAAAACAACAGGCCTTTTTCAAAGCAGAAAATACTGACTTGTAGTAGTAAGGAACCGGTAATAACATTAACAATGACTCTGATGTATTCAGTTGTCCCAGTCAGCCATGACAGTGTGACAGTGAGTCAGCATGCATAACACCCAGACCATGAAACTGTAGCAGCTAAATGGAATTCAGCTGTCATTCAATTTATTATTTACACCTCTGTTTTTCCTACACTGACATGCTGAAATGTCTCAAGGCATTTAGCCGATAAAGGAGCAAATGGTATTTTGATCTGTTGTTAGCCCGCTCACAAATAACCTGGTAAGAACCAAAATAACCAAAACCTTGGAATTCAGGGGCAAAACAAATGTTTTTGTGAAGTTACAACACAACAGGTGCTGCACTGCATCTGTTTCGCTGCTTTGTCCTCACTGCTCTCTGCTCGTCACCATTACACCATAGAACTTTTTCTTTGTGCTAATAGTGGTAACCAATCAAGGAAACTTAAGTGGATATGCTGCTGACGTCAGGTTAAAATCTAAGAACCAAAGAAAAAGGTTGAAGTGTTCAAGCTTGGCAGGAGAGGGTGAGAATGTGGGTGACAGGATGACGAGTTAGCGTGAAGTGGGTGAGCGTAACTGACTCAATATAAATAACCCTTGTAATAGTTGTTGTGACATCTTTAGTAAGTGTTTTGTCAGACAGGTTAACAAGACTATTCTATGTGTATATATACCTATATGTATGCATATACTGTCTATAGTAAACTTACTGACCACTCAAAACGCTTTACAATACTTGCTACATTCATCCATTCACTCACATTCATACGTCACACTCATACACTGATGGAACAGCCATCAGGGGCAATGTGGGGCTCAGTATCTTTCCCAAGGATACTTGGACATGCGGCCTGGAGGAGCTGGGGGTCGAACCGCTGACCTTCTAATCAGTGGACGAGCTGCTCTACCTTCTGAGCCGCAGCCGCACTGTCTCTACGTATATATATATGCCTTTTGTATGTGTATATGTGTGTGCATAAGGTGTATGGGCCCATGCATTCACATATGCAAACGCTTGTGTGTATCCTTGTATATTTGTGATATTGGTTAATTGTATGAAACAACTTGAATTGACTTTACTAATAAATCTCAGTAAAGTCTTTTTTTTTCCCTTTTTTTTGTCTGTTCATGTTGCTCAATTGTTTGTTTTTTTGATGTCCTTATTATTATTATTTAGTAACTTTCCTTCATTCTGTGAATTTTTTCTCATTGCCTGCTGGTGGATGGAGCTGGGAGGGCTCTCGATATGTTAGCACACTTGATGTACTATACTTTGCATATGTTTCTTCCTCCAGTGAACAGTGAATTAATCAGCTAAAATGGAGTCATGTTGTCACCCTTACATACAGTCCTGTCTTGGTCTCTTGAAAAACATATATGAATCATGTTACAATATGAAACTTGGGTTCTTCTGTTACACACAGTAGTCACACTGAGGCCAGATTGGATTAAACCTGACTGTTCAGGGAAGTGCTCCCTGTGAGCATAGTACAAAATGAAACAGCAGAGGTGTTAAAATTTGATTTTTTTTTTACACCCTTAGTAAGAATGTAATAACGTGGGCTTTTAGCGTCCCTGGAGGGACCCTGGAGCAGTTTCTGGTCTTACTAATAATCACAACACTTGGGCTATTTAGTTAAATGAATATTAAAGGCAGCTGACGAGCCAATTCTGTCAGTGCTTTACGTAATGTATGACCTCGACCCTAAGGCGCATCCATCAGATCTGACTTTCTGCAAGAAACTGCAATATTTGTTTGGCAAACTCAAATGACTCAGCTCATATTTGCATCTGATCCACACCTTCGTAAAGTAATGGAATACCCCAGCAAATTGACAGCGGCTGATATTTGTTCTATTTCTCTGCAAAGCCGAGCCAGAAAAACAGTTTTGACTAGAATCCAATCAGTCATTCAAAGCGTGTGAGCCAAGAACCTGTCCACGCTGGAACAACAGCCTTTCTTTGGGAGAGCAGGACTTTGTCGTACTGTTTACATGCTGCATCTCTGACTCGCCAAGTTAGGTTTTCAGCACATGCCACGTGTGTTAGCTTGTAGACCAAACATTTTGTTTTGCAAACGAAGAAATGCGGATTTTGTTTGGTTGAGTTTTGAGTGCATTCCTATGACTTGCACATTAAGTGTTCTGCTTTGTGTATTAAGGCATTTAACGTTTTCTCTCAAACATGTTGATTCTACAGTACGTTACTACGTATTTGGGATGTCTGTGCGAATTAGTGTGCAGCATAGAGAAGGTAAACTAGCTCTCTTTGTTCATAAGGAAAAGTGTGGATGTGCTCGTGCAATGGAAAACATAACTGAAATGCAGAATACCTCACGCTCATCATTCTAAATTAAGCAACTGCACAGCAAGGTACATTAACAATACAGGAGAGTGAGTCAACCATTTTTCCAGAGACCATGTGACACATTTAGCAGAAAGTGATGAACAGATAAACCACAGACCCAGTGTCCTACATGTCTACCCGCCAATGATGATACAACTGAAGTAGATTTTGTTTGAGTTTCTTGTTAAACACCCTGAAAACTACCATTCACATACTCTGTCATTCATTGGCAGGAGAGGACAGTAGTGGTCAAGCTGAGAACTTCAAATAAACCAACTTTTTTTCAGTTTCCCTTGTGAAATCTAATTTGAGGCATACAGTAAGCCACAAGTGTCATCACCTGCAAAGCAGAACCTGGCTGTTATTTTAGTCTCCTTGCTTGTGACCTACAAGAGTTATTTATAGAATAAAAATGAAGAATTCCAAGTACGAGGAGCCAGTGACACATCAGGAAGAAGACAGTGTCAGCGAAGTGTCAAGAGATAAACTTCTGGTTTGCATGTCTGGCTTTCAGAAGGTATTGACCTATTTTCACAAGCAGAGCAGTCATCTCAGAACAACAAAGGAAACTGCTTGCCTTTAAAGGAGCTATGTGCAAGTTTTGCTACTGCTACCAGTGTTAGCGTTAAAAGCTGTTTACTTAACAGTCTAGAGGAAACGCTGCAAGCTCAGCATCAAATTTCATTCCTTTACTCACCAACAGCTGTCTCCAGAGGTGGAAAGCAACACCAATGTTAACTCTTGTCTCTGTCACGTCTTTTCTTCTCCTGAAGTTGGCATGCTAACCAGTTAGCCCCAGCCCGTCTTGTCACTTTCCACTAGCAACTCACTGTAGCCTCCTGTCTGCCCTGAAGACATTGTGCTGCTCAGAGGGCGAATTATAACTTCTTGTCTTATAAAGAGAATGACGGCAGAAGCTCTTGTCAAGACACAATCACCACCACCTGGTCCTGGAAGAGAAAACTTACCAACAGGCCCTTTAATGTCCGTCTTATGGTGACAGGGGAGTAAATGTCGAATTCAGACTGAAAGCAAATTGAATTTTTACTTTTTTTTTTATTAGAATTTTTAAAGTTATTTTTTTGGGCATTTTGAGTCTTTATTTTGACAGAGACAGTGAGAGAGAGACAGGAAAATCAGAGAGCGATTGGGGACATCACAGGGTATCCAGTTCAGCTACAGCTCTTTCAGTAGCTTAGCAGTAGGTTGATGTGTTTTGCCCACACTCCTGCCAGCTAATAAAGTTTGTACAGGCGATATGCAAAGCAAATTCTCACTTTACGTTAATCACACAAATTTTATTCCCAGTCTATTGTGCAGTGTGGTAATTTGCCCCAAAATGCAAGTACTCTACAGACATTAGCTGTAAACTAGTTAGCAACATACGTCCCACTTGTTTGTGGAATGTGTCTTTGTGTGTTTGTGCTCAGTTCAGACTCTTTGACTTTTCATTTTCCTCCAGTTCCTCTCCCTTTTCCTCTGCTCTCTGCACATTTGTGTAGTGCTGTCATAAAAACTCAGGATACAGCTACTTAACCTGGTAGCATGTAATGACTTATCAAAGTCACAAAGAAACATAAAAGAAACTTCAAATATATATTCTGGTTGTCTGTGGTCAGGTCTAGGGTGAATTCATCTTGCATATTTTAAACAATTTTTCTTATGCATGCACTCAGCTGCCTTTCTGTGTTTATGCAATTAGCCAAGTGAAATGATATGCACCTGTTTGCAGAGGATATACAGTACACATGTTATTGTCTGGTTGTGGTAATTTTGCATTGCTGAGTGAGTCAGGAGCACTCTGCCACAGACAGGATAAATGTATTCTCAGCCTTCAGGAAGCTTGTAATTCTTTGTAGCAACAATGAGTCACCACTTTACCACAAGCGTTGGTGGAATATTTTAGTTAATCACATCTGGGATTAAGGTTCTGCACATCCACTCTGCGTGTGTTTGTGTGAAACCAGGAAAATGAAATCAGATAATTACAGATTTAAGTGAATAAATGCAAAAGCCTCTTATTTCTCCTCTAGATAACTTAAAATATGTGCTGTTCTGAGGTCAGTTTTATGCTGTAACTCTTAGTGATGTGACAGTAAGAGAGCTCTGGTTTGCATCACACTTGCGAGCAGTTGGGGTCATTCTGGGGACTATTGATGGTGTCCAGATCTACACTTGAACTCGCAGTGTGAATAGATGACATACTAAAAAAGAAAAAAAGGAAAAAAACAATGGCCATACGGTGTTCCCATCTCTTTTCTCTTTTCACTGTCAAAGCCAAAGCTGACATTTAAACATAAATTATTAAATATGACACATTTAAATAACTATTTTCAATATTTACCAGTAATGTTATTTTATTATTTTGGCAAAAATTTGTTTTATGAAAACTTTACAGTTTGTTGTATCAACATCATGTACATGTTGTCATTTTTCTAAAAATATTTTGAATCATGAAAAACATTAGAGATGTGCTGATTTTACAGAGCAATTACAAAATCAATCCCTTCATACAGAATAATACAGTGCTGTCATCTGAAAATTACATTTCCAATTTTGACATCCTATTTTTACACTATGGTGTATAAAGTTTTAATATCACAAAACATACTTGTGTCAAAAACTTTGCATATAAGAATAAAATTATCTATGCATCTACAAAATCAGTAGCATTACAACTATGTTCTAATTTAAAGGGGCAATCAACTAGCTTTACACAGACAGATCAGATTGCTCGTCATTGGGGATATTACCCCTATGATGTCATCAGGGTCATCTTCAATTAGGCCTGGGCACTAAAAACATCAAGTTGCATTATTGGAAATGTATTATTCATTGCTTGTTAATGTGATCCCATATGTGATTCATGGGACTATCTGTAAGATTTCTCTGCTGTGTTTTCATGCCTGGAGCGGATCAGGGAAATTTGTCGCTTGACAAGAGCTTCAGCCATTGTTGCGTTTACAAGACAAGAGGTTATAATACATCCTCTGAGTAGCGCTACGTCCTCAGGGCAGATTGGAGGACTGGAAAGTAAACAGCTGCTAATAATAAAGTTAGCTGTGCAACAATAGCTATGTAGCAATAGCAAAACTACCAACTATTACTCCTTTAAGGTGTTGAATATAAATGTCATTGCAGATGTCTTTGGGGCTAAAGCGCTAAAGTTCAATCATTTATATCGATCAACTTGATCAGAAGAGAACACACTAGAGGCCTCATTTGCAATAATGGGGCAACAGTATTGTCTGGGAATATTGAATCATGGGAACTCTATCCTGACTCACTTACATGACTATGCTGAATATACAATTAATCATGTGTTTATGAAAGCTATAACAACTGAACTGTCCTATTTGAAGTTCATGTTATACATGACTTTAATGCTGTTAAACTGAAACAAACACTCATCCACCAGTTGTGTGTATTGTGTATTGTATTGCTCTGCGTGGGAGACTACGAGAAAACTAGATGAAAACCAGAGAAGTGATGATCAATGGCACACCAGGGTTCAATGTGTTCTTGCCAGTCAGCACATCACTGAGGGTGTGTGCGGCTGATGAGGGCACTCCATTCCATGTCAAGATGGCACATCAACTGTTGCAGAACGAGGTCTTCGCCAGCCTGTCACCGGGCATCCTGCACAAGTCTTGGAAGCTTACAGTCATTTTGCATTCAACTTGTAATATTCACACATGTACTATACACGTGTTTTCACTCACAAATAAACACGCACAGAGATTTACAATTAGTCATCAGAGCTACCAGGAGGCTGAGCTGATTACCCACAGGGCATCATTTGTCAAACTAACTGCCATTACTGCACATATTTTTTTTTAACTGTTTTTCATGTGTCTTGTATAATAGAGAGAGAGAAGGAAAAATTTTAACTGATTAAAATCAACATTGTGGTCGATATAAGTGAATTTCTGTCCGTGACATGAAAATGTTGATAAGCGACAGATCATCTGAAAGTGGAAGATTTCAATTTCTGATCATAAGATCTGACAAATCTGATTCTTTTTTTTTTTTAGTGCTCTTGAGCAATAATTGAACAACCAACTGCTCAAGTAAAGCTTCTCACTACAAGACTTCAGCAACACTGGTCAGCTTCCACGTATGAGTGTGCAAAACTGTGTCCATCTCTATGAAACACAGCTTAAAATTCACTTTGCTGGTGCGCTCCAGTGGCTCACCTGGTCGAGGTGAACCATTTAAGCTCAGTCCTTAACACAGCAGCCTGGGTTCAAGTCTAGCCAGGGCTTTTGCTGCATGTTCTTTTTTTGTTGATGAAGAAGCATCAATACAATGTTGGCAGAAATGATATCCGATCTGAATCTCCACTGCCTGTTTCCAGATTAGACCTTTTCCACATTTTCGCAGACATGAGCTGTGTCCTAATTCATGGGTCAGACTATGAACGTGTGGACTTTGTAGCCGCCGTAGAAGGCGAAATGAACCGAAATGAGACGGTCTGGCCTACGGTGGATTTTCGCTTTGTGTCACCAGGTGTGCCTGCTCTTACTGCTGCATCGCAAAGTACAGCTCCTGTCACCTAGCAACCTTTAAAAAAAAAAAGGCC
This sequence comes from Seriola dumerili, assembly GCF_002260705.1. NCBI lineage: Eukaryota > Metazoa > Chordata > Actinopteri > Carangiformes > Carangidae > Seriola > Seriola dumerili. Next base: position 1,956,355 of record NW_019174307.1, on the reverse strand, counting down.
CTTGATTACTATTAACATATGCAGTGGCTCAGTGAACCAGCACACACACAATAACTGACATGTTGAAATGTCTTACATGAGAAAGGCCAGTTATCTTGCTGTTGTTTATTCCTACACACTTTGAATTTTAAGGTGATAAATAAAACCTATGAATCATTTTTAAATTCACAGGTTCTAGATGTTTTTACTTAGTTTCATCCATGGACTTCTAACAAAGCATCAGTGTTTTCAGGAGGATAGTTTTCCAATTAGCATCAGTATTAGGAGATATCGTTCGGCACGTCTGACTGGATTTCACACACTATGTCAAGCGTCTCATCGTGACAGCATTGACAGTGAAATGTTCCTTTATTTTTATTGGCTTGATAAGTTTCCTGCTTCACAACAGTTTGACAGTTTCAGGTTGTTGGAGAAGGCTCCAACAGTGCAGGTGTTATCCTGTTTTGTCAATGATTGTTAGAAACTTTGCTGATTGAGAAGACGCTAATGTACAGCTGGTATCATGGGGCTTAGAGCCAGCAGTAGAGCCTGATGTCATCAATCGATCACTCCACCCTTCAGTTTGGGTCGAGCTTACGTCAATGTGTCTGTGCTGATTAATGAGCCAATAGTGAGAGACTCAGGAGTGAAGGATGCCACAGGAAAGAGCTAACTGACTGGACGGCCACTTGATCACCACTCCAAAAAAAAAAAAAAGAAAAAAGAAAGGATTAGGTTCACCATACCATAAGACTGAGATGCCAGATTATTAAGTACACCCAGCCAAAAACCGTTGTTTCCATGATCAAGAATAAACTTTTACTCTTGTTTTCAAAAAACACAGAATGAAGAGAGCAAATCCACTTTGGTTAGTTTCCCCATTAAAATTTAACAGCTTTATAAATTGTGTTTGTTTCTTACAAATTAAAGTAATTAAAACCAATAGTGCAAAGATTAATAGAGATCGTGGATTTTGTTCGGCATACTGTCATTAGTTACTAATTTAGTTGGACAGACACTAAGCTAACCAACATCTTGGTCAGGGAACTGATGAACTTGTAACACTCCTGAACAATACTTTCACATATATATTAAGATGAACAGATTAAGTGAAGTTTATGTGACACTCATGGTAATGACTGCCTTTCAGTACAGTACATTTTTGATTTCAATAAACAGCAGGGCAAGTGAGTACCACCATGTCCTCTCAGGGGTGACATGCTGTGTCATTGTGGGCTTGTAGTTGCAGTTGTAGCTCCCACTGATGCTGTGTCATTGTTACCAGATGATGGACACAATGCTGCAATGCTTTGCTTTTGGCCTCAGAATAAAGCACGCCCCCCTCCCTCCAGAGTCCAATTCCTGGCCCATGTGCAACCATTCTGATGCAGACCCCCTGGGTGTGTGAATCCTCTGGCAAGTGCCCATTTAGGGGCAGAAGGGGGCGAGAACATGGCCGCAACCAGTTGGAACACCTGCAGTTCTGGGATGAGCCGGTGCCGTACTCTGCCAGGGGCCATTTGAGGGCACTTTGAGGGGGTCTGGCACGGAACCAAAGGAAGTTTTATAAGGGAAACTGGCACGATATCAAGGCAAAAACACCAAAAAGTAAGAGTACAGGGAAGTAACCATGGTGTAGAGAATTGGTCCCATTTTTAGGTTGGTAATTGTAACAGTGGAGGGTCGTCTCAGGTCAGTCAATGATAAAATGAGCGCGCCTCAACACTTGTGGCTGACAGACAAAACAGTCACCCTGAGGCTGGAGTACTGCTTTTAACTCAGTGGAGCATGAAACCCTACTCCAGACTAGAAAATATATATCATGGGATATAAGACAGACAAAACTTTGATCATGCCTGTGAAAATGGTTCTGAATACATTCATTTTAAAATGACTTAGAGATACACACCGGATGGTGATTGACATAATAAGTGTTAGTACTTTTTAATGAACTTACATTTGTTTGAAATGTTGGAAATTTTATATTAGAAACATTTCTTCAGTCTCTGTTTCTTTCAGTTTTCTTCTTTCAGCAGAATACTGTTACATTGCCCTGGGATAATAAATCCAAGTTTGCAAGCTTACCTATTATAACGATGTGTGTGCGTTTGTGTGTTTGTAGACAAGTGCATGAGACACAAGGTTGTCCACGTTCCTCCTTGTCCAGGCATATCAAAGGCAGGTGCCAACCCTTGTGTTCTCGCCAGCCTGATCCCATGCCAGATTCCAAAGGTTAACAAGATTCTGCACTCTGCAACCAGCCAGAGACAATAGTGCCATTCTTCTCTTTGCACATACCTTCTTTGGTTCTCCTTTCCAGAACCTCCTTGTTGTGCCGCACAAAACCAGGCTTGTGTGACTTGAACCCAGGAACGTGCTGAGGAAAGATGATCGTGACATTTACGTGTAATAACACTTTTCACTGAAGAAGGGGGAAATTCTTCTGGATTAATTTGAAAGTGGTATTGTTTAAAATGCAACATAGGTTTTTCTATTCCTTTAAATATATGGATATAAATACATAAATAATGTAAGTAAATATATAATCACTCAGCTATTATATAAAGCTTAGTGGATGTTTGTTTTAGAAGTGCAAAGCGAGGAGCAGTATCTGGAGCACACCGTTATAACTACAGCTTTTTATTAAGCACAGCAATAATGTTCTGACTTAAAGCAAGACTTTATTCATGCATTATGTCCAAATGTCGCACCTTAATAAAAAAAATTTTAAAAAACCCTTCAACTTTCAACAATGCGCTCTCTTCAATCCAGAACCTGCCTCAGCTGCCCTGTCTGCAGAGGCACCAGTTATTCTTCAGGTTAGAGTTAGAGAGTTGTTTGGTCTGTATTTAGTGTCAAAACAGGTGGTTTTGGCTATTTTTGCATTACAAGTGTCCCTGAAATTTAATGAATGCATGGTAACAATTTAGTTAACCCATTAGTTTTAGAAACGGCTTAAATGAAAACATTTAAAGTTGCATCAAAGATGTATTAATTTGTACATTTTCACTGCTGCTGAACGTGGTTTCTTACCACAAGTAGGTGTTGATGATTGACAAGAGCTCTGGCCATCATTGCATTTACAAGACAAAAGGTTATAATACTCCCTCTGAGCAGTGCTAGGTCTTCAGGGCAAATTGGAGGCTACGGTGAGTTGCTATCAGAAGCTACCTGGTTAGCATGCTAACCTCAGTAGAAGAAAAGTTGTGATAGAGTTAACATTGGTGTTTCTCTCCACCTCTGGAGACATTTCTGGGTGAGTAAAGGTATGAACTGGACACTACAGTGACTTGGTATCAGAAAGTGACGACGCAGTCTGACTGGGCTGGGGCTAGCTGGTTACTGTGCTAACTTCAGTACAAGAAGTGATAGAAACATGAGGGTTGCCTTTTCCTGGTGGAGACAGCTCCTGGTGAATAAAGGAATTAAGTTTAATGCTGTACTCACAACATTTCTTCTAAACTGGTAAGTAAACAGCTGCTAATGCTAACGTTAGCACTATGGAAAAAACTTACAAATAGCTCCATTAATTCATCTGTAGCAATCAAACGCTTCTTTACACATCCAGCAGACACAAAGAAACTGTTTGGAGTCATGCTACTGTCCACACGACAAATGTAAGTCCAATATTCAATCACATTTTCATCTTTTGTTTGCTCTCCATCAACTCCTGATATATTTTCCTGAGGAAATATGTAAAATACAAATACTCCACTGTATTCACCAGCTGGTTGCTTACTGTGTCTCTACTGTTTGGTGAGTACAGCATTTTGTACTAAAAACAGCTTCCTACTGCTGCTAGAAACGAGATTAATGCTGTCAACAGTAAAGAAAGCACCTGTTTCATGTGAACACAGTCCATTCTGTAATAAAACTACACTATGCTTTCTTAGAGAAGAGATACACTCTCATTTAATGACCAATACAAAGTAAAGATGATATATAACTACAGCCAGAGTAACATAAGATATTTAACAAACGTTAACGTAACCCACTCTTAACCACTACCACATTTCTGCACCAGTGTGTCTGTGTCGCCATCTTACTTATTTATAATTCATTCTGCAATGAAGTCATAGTCTATAAGTGGGCGAATATCTGTCAGCCTGAGTTAGACTGCACTCAGACGATCTGTGAAATATTTTTCTTGTCTACTGGGCGATAAGGAGACTAGAAGGAGGCATCAGTGTTGTCAAACTGCAGAGCTTCAAAGTATCTAAAGCCATTTAGCTACCACTTGAAAAAAAATGTTCTAAAAGTCAATTTAGTAATTGTTATGTATATAACAAGAAAAAATATAGAGCACACAAATGGGTTACTATCATAAAAAAGTACAGAGCGTAGATTCATATGAGACATGCATGGTCCAGCCTTTCTCCTCACTGAGAACCACTGTGTTCCATTACAGCCATAAACACCTAGCTGCTTTGCTGACATGAACTATGGCACTTTGGACGCGAGCTGTCTGAACATGTACGCGTGCACACAAATACAGCACATGTACGCACAAACACAAAATGGGCTGCCTTACAGTTGGGATTGAGTTTCACAAGTGCTCTGTGTGAAGGGCCTGCAGAGATTTGCAGCCAAGGCCACGGATGCAGCAGTGCAGTTTTATCGCCTTCTTATTTTGACCATTTTAACATTCAGCTACTAGAGCCAAACAGCTTGATAGTAAAGTTGCATCCACCCACCCATGTCCCCCGTTTCTTCTTTTAAACCTGTCTTGAGGAAAAGTTCATGTCTGAAGAAAATGGTTATGGTTTACTCACCAGTAGAAACTACAAAAGTAAGGATCTGGGGCACTGAAATGACAGGTTTGATGGTACATTCAGTGGTCACGAATTTTGCCTTAAGAACAGGCTGAATGGTGGTAGAATTTAGGTCCATGCTGACTTGACAAAGTAATGCATGTTCTGCACACCACACAGCCAAGCTGCAAACCTAAATTCCTGAAAACATCTTCTGTGACACAACACATGACCCTGAAAGAGTAGAGTGTGACCATGAGGGGATGCACCTGGTCAACAACAATGCTGAGGTACACACTGGCATTCGAAGTATGCTCAGTTGATATATGTATATATCAGGAACCACACATTACACCACAAGCAATCTTAAGCTTTGACATGAGTCAGGATGGATAAAGGACACGCCTGCTGAAACAGAAATCGATGCACAACGCTGTGTTTTCAGCTGCAGCCCCCAAGTGTACCTTTTTTTGAGATACAGGAACCACAACAGCCATAGCACATTGAAAGTCAGGCAGATCATTCACTTTGATCATTTCAAGTCAAACTGACATTTACATCCTCCTTAGGTTATCGTGTAGAGGCCGGTTCACACAGAAAGTGTTTTTAAAAGCATTTTTCTTTTGGGTCTCCTCGTGTCATGCAACAGATACGTTTCCATGTTTTCAAATGTATCAATAGACGCTGATTCTGAGATATGTGTTTCACCCCATGACATCTGCGACACCCCATGTTTTTACACTTCAAGTGGATTTTTTTTTTTTTGTCCTCCAGCACAGACAGCTGTTTAAATCCCACAAATCTACTGCTGTGTTTACATTACATGAACTTACTAATAGTAATGATTGAGCAAGGCTTCCGATGTCAACATGAGCTTTTTTGATTTTACAGTACACAAATTAACTTTTAAGATGAGGGAGGACTCATCATGTTATGATGTTTCTTTTTTTCACTTTCAAAGTGACAGCTAGTTATCCTAATGTCAACACAGATTCCCTGTGTGAGATTTTACTTTTCATTCATGTCATTACTCATGTTACCCCACACTTTAAATCACTCATTAACAATCATATGGAGTAACATATGTTACTGCATAATTCCTCGTGTATGAGTCATGTGTTTGCACAGTATTAAAGGTCCGTAAGTGATACTTCCATGTCTTCTTTGATTATAGAGCAGGTCTAGGTTCTATATTAATACCGTGAAAGTATCAAAACGCTCAGTCCATAAGAGAAATGCACACAACCTGTATTCAGAAACTGAGCCTTAAAACTAGCCGTCAGGACTTCTCGAATTTTGTGATGTCACAACAAAGCAGTCACCACCCTCAGCCATACTTCAAGCCGCACCCACCTGGACCCACCATCCAACCTTGTTGGATTTGATTTGACCTGAAATCTGCGATATCTTTATTGGATCACTCAGAAAACAGTCAGCCAATCAGAGGAGAGGCTCAAAGCCTCCTCTCTTCTGATTGGCTCACTGACCCCTTGTTATTAGAGCTCCAGAGAGAAGCCTGAGAGAGGAGATGTAAAAGTTAAAAATCAAGTGGGAATTGTAGATTAGCTACAGCTTGTTTGTCACTACATTTTTTCCACTTTGTTGTGTATCATACAATTTTCCACAATGGAAAGTTAAAGAAATAAAATGAATACACAGAATAATGATGCTACAATAATATGGTCATTTCTGAGGCAGGTAGTAATGAATGGATTTATGGTCATCATATGTAATGTAATTTTCTTTTAACATATAAAAATGCAAAGACTTTCATTTCTTTACCTTTATTCAAAACAAAACCTTTCAGGGTTTGACTGTCAGTGTCAGAGAATGACCCTAACCCTAATCCTAACCCTTGATGAGCTGAAACGACAAAAGTTACTCATAAAGCTTTAATACAGCTTTTAGGCTTTTACCTCATAGTACTTCACGATGATGGTTGACAATTACAATACAAGATTTGGAGACATTTATAGCAGAATGTCTCAATTCATGAACACACAAGCTGGGCGAGGATTGTGTGTTCTTTGTCTGCCGGGCTCATCGTTTGATAGAAACTGTTGGCTTAGGTTTCAAGTGGTATTTGTGGGTGGCTATTGCAAAGCCCAGGACAAGTAGAAAAGCTTAGCTCTTAGGAAATGTCACTCACTCAGACATGAAGTCAGAGTCGAACCAATGAACTCGCAGCAATTCATCATCTGAAGCGTTTCTGTTACACTGCTCATGTATTTACTTCATGGTCTGCAGTGACGGAGAATGGACTCTTGTTCTGCACCGCCAAGGTGTGTGTCAGCGAGGGTCCAGCTCAGGTAGGTACCCATAGCTTCTCTGACGTGGAGCATTTCACAAAGATTAGGGAAATGTCAAACAATGTAAAACTATCCCCATAGACAACCAGCAGCATGAGGAAAAGAACCACAGGAAAAAAAAATGTCATTTTAGATTTCAAGATAGATCACATCCCCATATTCTGTAGTGCTCAATCAGACACAATACCCTGGATGTACATTATCTTGATATTGGATTTGGAGTTATTAAATACAGACATATAATAATAACATAAACATGTAATGAAACAGTCCTTTTAATTTAATACATACTGACAAACCATTTACATTTCCCTTTTAATTCTTTGGCAGTTGAGGAATGTTATTAAGTACATTTACTCAAGTACTTGAGGTATTTAACTTCTACACCACAATATGTTGGAAGGAAATATGATATGTTTTGCTCAACAACATTTATTATATTATCATAACTGTTATTACTAGTTGGATTAGAAATATTCAAAATTTTACATACAAAACACATGGCCATAAAATAAGACATTTTTAAGTCCCACATCCCACATTCACAGTACAATCAGCCTGTCAATGCCGGCTCTTTGGTCATATGAGTTTCCATTAACTAATGGTCTTTGGAGTCTTTGCTGCTTATAGCAGACGGAGAAGCTACCTTGATCCACACAGAAACAGAATACAGTCTTGGTTTATCTTACAGTGAACAAAAAGTAGAAAAACAAGATATTATGCAGTGAAGTACCGTCCCTAAAAACAACTTCTCTTTATCACTTTCAACACAGATGTTGTTGTAATGCTTTGTTCTTTTAATCAGGTTTATGTGTTATAGTTTTAGTGCTTGAAATTAGTTGCTATTGCCATTGCAATGCTTCAGATGTGTTTTTTAAACGCTGGTTTTAAGCCCTAAATTCCCCTCTCCTCCCACAATAGTTGGCACTGTCTCCTCACAGCAAGGAGGTCCTGAGTTTTAACTCACTGACAGGTGGAACTGACGGATGAAAACATGAGTGGGTGTTAGGTCGATACAGTGTCTAAGTCTAAATTTGGACCCTGAAGCTAAACCAGCTTGGTACCATTGGTTTAATGAGTGGTGAACAACGTTTTACTTATTAACGCTCATGGTGTTGCATACTGTATGTTACTGACAAGCTAATTCACACCAGCCCAGTTAGAGAAATTCTGCGCTTTCTAGGATGGAAAATGGCACAGGAGTGGAAAGTTTTTTTTTCGATGAACAAAGGCCCTTGTGAGCCACATTTTTTAATGCTTGAAAGTGACCATATGGTCATCTACAATTAGCCACAGATGTACATGTCATAACTGGGGGGTAGTTGGAGTCTCATAAATATTGAAGTTATAATCTGAAGATGATCAGCCGTATAACTTAATTTTCCCACTGAGGGTGAAATCACATATTGAAACAGGTGTCAAAATATTGCCTAAGTCGTATCACCTACAGCATTCATTAAATAAATTCCACACTGGACCCACTTGGCACAAGTTTGTGGTGTAAGCTATTGCACCGAAGAGGCAGTTTACATTCTGGCAGCTAACATATGGAAAGCAATTAGAGTATGTTTATTTCTGGGTTTATATATACTGTATCTCTGATTTATTTATCCCTCACACATGAGGACAGATCACCCTTTCCTCAGCCATATTTTGGCCTGACACACTGAACAGTACCTGACGTTAGACATTTGGCTGTTAAGAGTGTCTGTCTTTTCCCATGACAGCGCGGTGTGTACACATTTATTTAAAGTATGAGAAAGCTGTACTTCCAGGATTTGTGGGGAACTCCCTCCTTGGCTATATTGGGGTGTGTGTGCGCTTACAGACATACCAAAGCATTGGGGCATTTAATCCTGTCTACCCATTCAAATAAGTATTGTTGAATGCCAAGCCGCTCTTACACAAGTCAGTTTTAATGGGTTGAGTGGAATGTATCCAGTGATGATCTTAGGCTATCTGTTACTGAGTGAGTAGCTTCTGTTCATCGATGCTGAAAGAGACACCGGTTTCTTACACACACACACACACATACACGCACGCAAATACAAACATTCCCACACAGCCGACTCGAAACACACAGATGCTGAAACGTGCATGCACCTTTATATACTATCCTTCTAATGCCCTGCAGCCTCGCAACTGAACCCAATGTGGCAGAGGTGAACGTACCATCTTCATTACAATAATGAAGATTAATTGCATTTTATTCTGAGACCTAAGAGAGTGCTGAACAGCATTTTTGCCTTGTTTTTTTTTTTTTTCACCTCCAGTCTTTTCTCACAGGGTGGTTTCTACAGTCTCCACCACACTCATTAAATGATGTCATTAAAATCAAACTCAAATCTCTGTTATCTCAAAAAAGGCCGATTACCAGCCACGTGATGTAGAATCCAACAGTAATTCGCTCCGGCTTTACGTGAATAGTTATCGGCACTGCTTAAAACTTATGACTGAATAAACACCAGAATGAACAGTAGAGATTCACTTCCCTTTGTGATCATTGCCGTAGCCAGGGTTATAAAATAGTGAGGTCCAGAGGGGGTGGGGCCGCCAACTTTCTCAGTTGGTGACACCAACACATGATTTGGTGGTGCCCTTTTGTTTTTTCGGTCTCTCCCTGCAGCCTCATCAGCTGTGTCTGAGTGGCGCTTCTTGTCGACCCTCAATGATCATACAGCTAACATAGCTAGCTAACAGCTAAATGGATTGTTTCACGCATTTGCTGGCTACGGGCATGAACTCGATTGCTCCAGTGACCACACCCAATGCTGATGTGCACAGTGTACTGACATACCAAAGAGTTACCTGCATCAAGGTGACAAGCTTTTACTCATTCCTTACTGCTTGCCAACCTTCTTTAAAGTTTTGAGTAATCTCACATTGAACTTGTACTGTCAGAATTTGATACATGTGGTCCTAACGAATCTAGATGAGCTGTGTAGGCTTTTATGCCCTGTGTGCCCAGTGAACACTTTATATGAATGAATGCGGTGCCATCTTTGAACACAGGACTCAGTTCTGCTTTATACATGTCTATACAGCATTTCGCCAAAATCCATCCAATATTTGTGAAGACAGACCAACCTGACCAACTGGCACTGACATCAGAGCCCTGCAGTGTGATTAAAAAAAAAGTTCTTGAAGTAATGGAAAAATGACAATGGGCCACACAAAGTTTGTCATCCCTTTTGCCACACAAATATACAGTATACACAATATACTGTATACATATCTATACATGGCTTTGATTAGGGCCCAGCATGACACCACACATGGCGCTGATCTGATCGGGAGTGTGCTGCTGGCTTCAGTTGCATGTTGGACGCTTCACATCCCCTGGCTTGCCAAATCTCTGGGTTTCAGTTCTACAAACAGCCGACTTGGGGGATTTGTTTCCCCAGTAATTGTTGTGTGCGATCATTGCTGGGATCTCCCCTGCTTTTTGCCATGCCCAAGTGACCATTGTTGTAGTGTTGTTCCCAAGCTGTAATCACAGGCAGATGGCTGTAGGGCCTTGCTGCTTGAACTTGATGGGGCTTTCCCCATAGAAATAAATGAGGTCTGCCCATGGAGGGAGGTGTGATGTAAGGTGTTTTACTAAGATGGAGGCTTATTTCTGAGTTCTTAGAAATCCAAATCTGAGATGTTGGGTTTGAGACCTTGCCATTTGGCTATGAATACAATTTTAGGAGGCTGGTCAGTCTTCCATGTTTTTTTTTTTGTTGCGTTCCAGCTCTTGAAAAACCATAACATTTTTGATCTGGGTTGTTTGAACATGTACAAAAGGGAGGAGATAAGTGGCACTGACACAAGTCAGAAGTGGCCTGCGGAGTCACTGTTGCATCCTCTGTATCCTTGAAGACTATTGAATGTGCTAAATGCATCTCCCTCCTCATGAAACATTTTAAAGCAAAGGCAGTTTTGCAACATTTTCAATCCTGCATTATTTACATCCATTACATCAGCTGGCTGTCCTCTCCTGTCCTGCCTTTGCCAGTGCATTGGTCTGTTTCTCAGCACATGACTGTCTCCAACTGTTAGTCAGTAGAACAGCATGAAACTTTAGTTTACCAGTGAAAGCTCACATCATTGGGTCAATGTGTGTCCTTGTGTACGTGACTATAGCTCCATTAGTAAAAAAAAAAAAAAAACTCCACACACAGAGTACATTTAAAATGAGACCCATCATCATCATCCTATCTTGCATGCCTGTCATGTCAGCTGTTTGCATCCCTAAAACTCTTTTGCCCACTGCTCTATGTTCACGACAGACTCCAAACTGGCCATTTCACTCCTGCAGCTGGTTCCCGCAGTCGTGTTTGTTAGCTTTACCGGCCATAAAGCAGGTCGGGTTAAGCTTTAACTGTCAAAACAATAAAACGCAATCAAACTTTGTGGCTTGTAACAACGTACGGCACATTGCACGGCGCGGATTATCACTCAAGCAGAGCTGGAGTTGCTCAAACAGCCATCGAGCCACACAATTCTTTAGAAGCGCACTAAAAATGTCCCACAGGCCTGAGGGAAATGAGTGGATTTTATCCCATGCTCGTAAATTAAACTCAGACTGAATGCAAAAATGCCACGTTTGTTTGCTTACAATGCAACCGCATGTGGGATGTTTTGATGGCCCAATCAAAATGTTTTTTCATGATATCTGTGTTGGCAATATGTTTGTGGAGTGATTCCAGCAAAACACGCAAAAAAAAAAAAAAATGTAGTTGGAAGGCATCAGCAATTTCCCTGAAAATTATTATGATCTGCCTGAGGAAAAACATACAAATTGCCAACTCATTGAACTCTTTCCCCATGAAAGTTTCAAAACACACTCACAGCCCTCTCACTATTTTCTTACCCATCTCCTATTACAAATACACTCCTCTTTTCTCAGTCATGTATTTGATTTTTAAGAGATTATGGAATTATGTTACATCAAGAAATAATTAGACTATATTATTCGACATTAATTTGACTAATAATTCAGGTTTAGGTGCGTGTTTTTCTTCTAGAATTACCCATATCTGAGCTCCTTATCAGCCTGGTTATTCCTCAGCGCTGTGTAATGTGCTCTAAACTGTTAGTGAAGCTCTTCCAGTTCTCTCTATCATTTCTGGACAGGCAAACAGACGACGTGCCAAAAGCTTAAGGCCAACGAGCGGCTAAGGGAAGAGCGCGCTAAAGTGCCTAAAATGAAGCCATGTGAAGTCAGGTGTGGGAATCCCTCCCAGTATGAAGCAAAGAGAGAGAGAGAACGAGAGAACAGCGACAGAAGGAGGGGTGGAGGCTGTGACATTCCATGAAAGGTGAAGTCAGAGTTACACAAGGATTTGTGGACGAGGGGGGAAAGTGAGAGAAAAACAGGGAAAAAGAACACCGAAAGCATCAAAAGCTATTAAACCGCTGAATTATTTTTCTAGAGGAGCAATAAAAGGTATTCAACATTCCCACAGTGAATCAGAGTATCTGATTCCTGGAAACGTCCTCCAACCCACACATCCATTTTGGCCACGAGACACCTCAGTGTTACTTTACCACTCTCCGTTTCACCTCCAAGAAAAAAACAACACTTGATATCATTTGTCTAATGAGCTATGACTCAGTTTGAAAATGTAAATGTGAAACCCATTTACACCCTAAAAGTCTTTTATTGCTGTCACTCTTCTCCCCCGCTCTATTTGCCCCTCCCCTCATCCTGTGCTCATTTGTACAAGAAAGAAGAAAGATGAGGACGAAGTCATGTGAAAGTGTAATGCCTCATGAAGAGGCCATGATCCCCGAACATGGCCAAGCGGCAGATTTACTGCCGGGTGCTGAGGCCTGTTACTGTGGACAAGAGCAGCGGGGTTTCGTTTGATTTAGGATAGGCATCATAGCAAAGTGTGGCATACACATAAGCATGTATCTTAACTCTACTAAGCACAAGCACCCAGTAATCCAAGCTATGCACAAAACACCTCTGCAACATGTAGTCCTAATCAATTTTTAAAAGCATAAATAAAACAGTAACAGTGCAGTAAACAGTCTTCTCAAGTAGGCTCAATGAAAAGCACATTGTTTTAATGTATTGATTATTTTATCTTGCCTACACAACTCTGTTTACCCAAAGTGAAAGCTGCAAGAAAGCTCATATTGAAAGCAGGCTTTAGTCAGACATTATAGACACTGTTAACAAGTAAAACTGACACAAGCTTTACTCCTGTCTGTCACAGTCATTGTGGCTTACATCTGATAAAACAGAAGCCTGTATCTGCTGTGTGAGGTGGATGAGTGACAGATGACACTTCAAGTAAAGTAACTGATACTTATACTTGATCTAGAGTGCGAGGTATTTGTAACTACGGACAGGCCAGATAAAGCATACACAGCTCGCAAACTGTTTGACTACAGTATGAGCCGTAGTGCGTGTATAAGCTGCCCACTGAGTAAATTTATTCCTGTGTGCTGACAGGCGTGTGTGTTGTCAGGTCAGGGTTTTCTGGAGACAGCTGAAAAGAGAGGTTTTCATGTGACTGTGACATGGTCACGGATATTAATTGCTCATTGAAGACCTTTGCACACCAATGGCTCTCTCACACAGGTGATTTTAATCAATTGGACCTCTACTCAGTAATGTGCAGGCGTCCCAACACACCACCACCCACCACTCTTCTCTTCATTAGTTGCACCAGTTTGGAAAGGAAAAATTATACCTTCATTACTCTTATTAGTACATTTATTCCTCAAATGAAATATGGCTGGTACAATGCAGTTTTGCAATTTCAGTCTTGATAGAGATGTAACTGCTGCTGCAACTTTTCTCTGCATCTGCAACTTAATGTTAGTCTTTAGTCTGACCTGTCCCTCATAAAGAAAAAGATAAAAAGTGCTATAGAAAATGAGTATTTTCGTAAGTCATATAGTGTGTTTAAGATAATGATCATCAATCATCATCATACCATACCATATTATAGAAGTCAATGTTTCATTCTGCTTTAAAGAAAAAATAATGTCAATTTCTTCCTTCTTGTCCTCTCTCACACACTCTCTCCATGGCTTTTTCTCGTCTCCTCTCCCTTTCTGGACCATAAATTTTTCTCTTTCTCTAAGTGGATCCTGGGCGTGTGTCCCAGCCCCACTGCCTTTCTCCCAGGGTATTTATGAAGTCTTTGTACTTGTTTATCACACCATGACACAGCCTCCTTGACAAAGCAAATCAGTTCTTTATATTGATGGGGATTTCAATGTGATATACTGCAGCCATCCATTTCTGTGTCTAAACAGACTGTAAGACCCCCACGGGGGAAAAAAAAAGGAATCTATATCTAAGCACCTCTCATCGGCTGCTTTTAGACACGGGACTGCGAGATTCATCTGTCTGTTAAAGTAGTGGCTTTTTGGCATTCAAACATAGGTCTCCATTACATGAATGTTCTGTAATTGTTCTATTGTGTTCTTTTGTGCTTGCTCATGGGATATGTGGCACCTGGTGCACCAGGTGCACAGAGCCCCCATTCCTTCTCACTAAGATGGAAGCAGTGCTGGATAACTGCTGTTCAGTGTCGTTATTTGATAGATAATATAATATCCTGCTGTCTTCAACACTGTTCTGCATTGATCAAGCTGTAACTCATTTAATTCATACTTACTGTACTATATTTGTGTATGTATGCTTTTGTGTTTGATATGCTACTGAAATGCAGCATTCATTGATTTCTTTTTTTTTTGGGCCACTTGAGAGCAGTGAACACAACATAACTGTGAACATAACAAAGACATATCAACCTGTAATGATGTAATAGTTATATATGTAATAGTTGCCTATTTCAGACATAGAGCAACATTAGCACTCATTTGGACTCATGTTACTGGCCACCTGACATGCATGTGTTCAATATCTATGCTACTTTTTGCTCTTTCAGGAAATATCTGGCTCTTTAGTTGCTATATACTCCACTGTGCTCACCAGCTAATTGCTAACTTTGATGGTCTCCAGCTTTGGCTGGAAATCCTGATGACAGCAGTGAGAGTGAAAGAAAATGGTATGTTAAAGTTGCTGCTGAGAAGATGCTGTAAAGATGTTAAAACAGGTGAAGGGAACTTTTAGTTTTCTATGAATTCTTCCCTATGAGTAAGTCTAATTCACAAGGTTTGATTGCATGTCATAATTCTAGTCCTATATTTTTCAGTGGTTCAAAATTTAATTTATAACCCTTGTGTGTCCCTTTAGTGTTTTGACTTGTTGAAATGCTTTACTACATTTATGTAACAAAGTGTTGCGCTAAATTGATATCATAACATGATATAATGCACTAGTTAGCTGGTTAGCTAGCCGTTGTGCTAAAATAATTGGTTGATCTTTAAAGGAGCTATTTGTAAGTTTTGCTACTGCTACATAGCCAGTGTTAGCATGTTGTTGTTGTACTTAAAGAAACGTTGTGAGTTCAACATCAAACATCATTCCTTTACTCACAAAGAGCTGTCTCCAGTGGTGGAGAGGATCCCTCTGGTTTTGCTTCTATTGCTATCACTTTTCTTGTACTGAAGTTAGCATGCTATCCAGCTAGCCATGGTGCGGTCAGACTGTCTCGTCACTTTCTGATACAGAGTCACTGTGGTGTCCAGTCTGCCCTGAAAAAGTAGCGCCACTCAGAGGACATATTATAATCTCTTGTAATGTAAATACAACAATGGCTGAAGCTCTTGGCAAGACTGGTAAGTAAACAGCTGTTAATGCTAACACTTGCGAAGTAGCAATAGTAAAATTTACAGATAGCTCCTTTAATAGTTGCTGGATTACTGCAACTTTAAGGTCATGGACTTTTTAAGGGGTGGTGAATTTGAATCAGTAAAACCTAGAGAAAACCCATGGAACAAATTAAGACAATTAATCAATCAGATTTGCAGTGGCACAATGGTGAGAGAACCATCAAACAATGTCATGAGTGAGTTCTCAGAACTGTTATTTTTGTGTTGTAACTCCTCATCACATGCCCAGGTATGTATTTGTTCAAGTTGACAGGTGAATAACAACCTAAAGTTCACTACATGTTCTCTCTCTCACTGTCGTGCTGTTTTTTTTAATTTTTTTTTTACTACCATGGTACCTCCCTTTAAATAATGCTAAGCAAAACATTTTGAAGTTAAATGCACACTGGCGTCAGCCAAGTTACATCTTCTGTGTCTAAGGCGAGGCAGTGTCAGCAGAGTGCAAAGGCATTAGTTCAGGAGTTTATCAAACCAAAAGTATTTGCTCCGTGAATGAGGACATTCACCGAGTGTCGTCTCTGAATCTTTTACCCTTCAGACTCAAATGAAGTACTTGCTCCACTTTAAAAGTTGTATGATGGCTCTGATCTAAAGTCATGTTAGTGTGTGTGCAACATAACAGCAAGCAGACATTAGGATAATTGTGCTGAGCTGGCGTTTTGGCAGGCCACCCGCTATCTGTTCTGGATTGCGTTTATAAAAAAAAAAGGGGGGGGGTCAGGCGTCAGCCACTGTGTAAGTCTGGGTTTACACTGAGAGAGGCACAATGGAAACTGTCTCTCGCTGCGTTCAACATCTTCAGTGTGCAGATTGCAGTCTTCTGTATGTCTAAAGTGACCCCTGTACAGTGCAATTAAAGCTTTGTTGGAAGGACTACTTCATACAAACACCCTAAAATACACTGAGTCTTACAATGTTACGCTCCATTCCTAAAAGCCAGTGAAATTGGCTCAAATCAAAAATGAATTGCCTTGCAGTTTCTCCATGAAGCCTCAAAGGTAAACACTGGCTTAGAAAAGTCAATATTTACTGCATCTGAGGCCTTTATTTCAACAGGCCGGGCACTGCAGGCCAAGACTCCTCACATTATCTGGAGCCTGTTCCTGTGTTGTTTAGCTCTAGAGTACTGTACTGCTCCCAACCCTTGAACCCAGGTCACACACATGCAGGCATCTTCTATTTGCCTCTTTTGACAAATGCTGATCAAGATGAGAGATTGTCACCTAGCAACCGCTTCAACAGAGGCCAGTCCCGAAGAGCAGAGTGTGACTGCCAGAAATGGCTTTTTACGTTTGCCATTTACACTCACACAATTTCCATCCAATAGCTTTGTATGTAATATGTTAGCTGTGTTATCATTGGCTCTGGGCACAAGAACCCCTGATGACAAATATGGTTGCACAATCAGATTGTAACAGGATGGATATAAACTGTGTCCAAGTAAAGCATGCAAACTTGGAATCTGCTTACAGTCGACTGTGGCACTGGGGAGATTTTTCCGATACGTCAGTGTGATTTCTGTCAGGGGATTTAACCATCTTAAAAGCCAATTAGAGATGTTGGCGGTTTTATTTTCAATGAATCCAAATCTTTCAGTTTCATCAAAGTTTCCCATATGCTTGCTCAGCATTAGTAACAGATGTCACTAACTGAGAGCACAGAGAGCCTGATGATGTGACCAGGGGCAGATGTAGCATGTTACAACTTCCTGAATATAATGACCCCGGCTTAAATGTCATTATCTTAACTCTCTGTGGCATTTTGCTCTCATCGGTTTACAATATGAGCGCAGAGCATTTTACCTTGCACTTGCCTTTTAACATTGAGAGGGTGACAAGATTTTATTACCATTATGTGAAACTGAGGCTTTCAGTAGTCATACTGTGTTTCATCAAGCCATGTTTACTGCCAGAAAAGGCAAAAGGAGAATCATTTGCCAGAGCTAAAAGCAATTGCACGCCTGTCAACTTAAAGGATAAGGCTGGTGTTACTCCTTATTTTTCCCGCTTCCAACAAATTCCATCAAAAGACCAAAACCAATGATGTGTTGGTCCGGTTCTTTCTGACTTTCCACCAAAACCACCCACCAAACCCATTCGTTCCAACTGAAGACATCAATCTTTAAGAACATCAAAAATATTTAATTCAGTTATTATTAAACCTTATTAGACTTGTAGGGGCATTTGAAGCAAAACCACTGGGGGCACAATCCTGAATATACTGTCAAACATGGAGACCTTCAACTCCAACCACTCCTCCAACCAGAACAACCATACAGGTGTTTTTTTTCAGCCCTCTGATACTCTCATAGGAGTGTCTCCTGAAATAGCACCCCTACTGCGGCAGGCGTACTGGACCTCGGTTGTTATGGTTACAATAATATACACGCAGACTGTACCGACAGTGGCGTACCCACCATTGTCGCTGTGGTTACTATAATAAAGGTCATGCCTTGTTTAGGTTTAGGCACTAAAATTTCCTGTGTTTTGTTGACCCATCCATCCACCACAACCTCCTCCTGATGTGGACTTTGTCTCTCTTTATACTACGTCACCACACTTTTCCCCTCTCTCCTGTCATAGTTACTATGACCACTAGGTGTCGCCTAAGAACAAAACGTAACTATGGGTCATAATTACCTGCTGTACAGACTTCTGTATAGGCAGCCTCTGCAACTCATAATGTATCTCAACATGAAAGACACCATCGATCGAGGATGCGGTGTCCTCAGTCCTGCGTTTTATTTACTCATCCATCCAACCAACGTTCTTCCTTCAAATGCTGACTTTGTCACATATACCCACCAGATTTCCTCCTTTTGTTCCCATTATAATTATTCCATCCACTTGAGGTCAGCTAACAATAAAATGTAACTATGGGTCAAGAGAAGACCTAGTGGCTCATTTTCACATTTTTGAAGCTGTGGCCTTTCTGAAATATGAATTAATATTAATGTAAATGAATAAATTCCGGCACTATACTGCTTGCTAAAACAGGTTCTGTATGTGTAGTTCAATTTTTATGTGTTTTATTTTGTTTCTATGAGAGGTGGGGTCATGTTTCATAAAGTATTTTTTTTGGTAATGTTTTTTGTATGTGTGTGTATGTTTGGCCCCTTAAATAATTAAATAAATAACAAAGGTCAGTGCAAACAACTGAGAGGCAAATGTACCTCCAAAGATTGGATTATGTCTCTATACTAACACTTCATAATTGGATTGGGACTGTGTTTGTCTATGTTTGAGGAACGGGTGTTTGTTTTCTCTATCATTAAATCATTATCACGAAAAATCTGTGGTATCACCTTATTTTTTCACACTTGCTTCGCAGCTTGTCCTCTGTCCTTTACTTGTCTCCTTCTCACCTCATTAAAATGACGTTTAATGCCACAATTGCCTTTTGTTTCACACTTCGCTTTCCCTCTCCTGGTATCCGTATCTGCAA
The DNA here is from genome assembly GCF_002260705.1 of Seriola dumerili. NCBI lineage: Eukaryota > Metazoa > Chordata > Actinopteri > Carangiformes > Carangidae > Seriola > Seriola dumerili. The sequence goes on along the minus strand of NW_019174307.1, from coordinate 1,937,124 downwards.
GGCATCGTACATCCACTTTGTCCTCTGCACTGCCTTGTGTAATTTTTGCCTCCCTGTGGATACAGAAATGCGCCGCCTCATGAGAACAGGAGAGCTTTACACGTGGAGTTCTTTGTTTAAACATGTTCGATGTGCAATTATGCTGGATCATTTGTTCTTGTTACGTGGGTGGTAAGTAGGTGTGTCGTCAGGCAAATTATAGATGTGGGTGCTCATGGGTAGGGGGCATGACAGGGTCTCTTGGCATGGGAGTTGAAAAAAAATAAAAAAAGAAGCCAGATGAGGGGTGTATGTGCATCATGCATACGTTCATGTGAGAGTTGGGTTTTGTTGTAATGCTGCAGAGAGTATACGCAATCGCTGAGACCTAGAGAATCCAGTTCCAGTCTGTCTCTCCTATGTCCTAATTTCCCAATCTGTCATCGCTCTACCTCGTTCCAGCTCTCGCCTTTCTTTTCTCAGTAGTCTGTGTCTCCACTGGCCTTTTGGCCTGGTGTGTCTGTCACGTACAGAGGGAGCGACTATGAGGCCAAGAGGCTCCATCCTTGGGGATCTTAAACTTTTCTCAGCCTAACAATGGCTTGTGGTGTCAGGAAGTAATGTGGCTATTCAGTTTCTGTGTCACCCAGGCTTTTTCTGTTATGATGAAGACACTAAACAATGGCCACATCACAGATTGTCTGGTTATACGGCGCGGGGTAAAGTGTAGGTCAGGCCTAAAGCTAGAAGATCTGAGCAAGTCACTGACACTGACAAAACCACACCAGCCACATCACATCTCTTGGTTGCTTGGTTTCTTCTAGTGTTTCATTTTTTAAAACAACATATTGCCCAGTAGCATCACACTGTTCTAACGGGCTGCACTTATATAGCCAATCGAAGTGCTTTACACTACAAGCCACTTTCACACACATATTTCATACAGCTCATCTTCTATGCATACTGTGCTTTTCTATCACACACTCTCACATCGAGGATACATCGGAAGCAGTTCAGGGTTCAGTATCTTAACAAAAGATGCTTCAACAGGCGGGCTGGAGGAGCCAGGAATCGAACAACCGATCTTCCGATCAGCGGATGACACCGCTCTACCTCCTGCCCTGTCCCACTTACAACTCAAACTTAAAGGAATAGAAAACTGATACTACTCTCATATGTGTTTGCTAAATGTGAAGCAACAGCCAGGAACTGGTCGTCTTAGCTTAGCATAAAGACTGGACGCTAAGGGAAACAGCTGACCTGCCTCTGTCCAGAGGAAATAAAATCTGCCTACCAGCATCTCAACCACTCACTAAGAACGATAACTAAAGAGTAAAAAGAAAAGGTCGTGGTTTTAAAAGGTATTTCTAACTGGGATATTTCTTGGCTCTCTGCAGGTTGTGGACAAGACTCTGAGATTTAGAGGTGCTGGTAGGCAGATTTTGTTGGCTTCCATCACAGCCAGACTTTGTGCCAAGCTAAGCTTAGCTAAGAATCAAAATATACTTAAAGGTTAGAGTTCAGGGGTCGGATGAGAGTTGGGCGTGACATTAAACAAAGTAATCTGAGTCATTGTTTGTATGAAAAATAATGAAAATGAAGGAATTGGTTTTGAAAACGTGCCTTTAGCTCTGTTACTGTAAAAGTTGGTTCTGACACACCAAATGAAAAAAGTAACTTTGCTGCTGTAGGATCATTCAACGGCTCCAGACATCAGTTCCCTGCTCTCTATTCTCAAACCATCACTCATTACGATCCCGTTAACCAACTACAACACTAGCATCAGCTTTGCGCCACTCTTGTTGCCGTGGTGGTATTTAACAGCTAACCACTGACACGGTTCAGTGAGAGGAAACTACGACCACACCGTCTGCTTTGCCTGCAGTAAAATGCTAGGCAGCATATTTAATTGCATGTCTGTCTACTTCTTGACAGTGTCTTTTATATGTCTGTAATAATAGGCTATTTGTTATCATTAGGTATGTGGATGATGTGGAACGTTCTCTGCAGAGCGCTGTTAAATGGGACCAGAAACATTGTGAATGGCAAAAGCCTTGGCCTGATTGTGTTTTATTCAAGCTCTGCTGTGGAATGAGGGGTCATTTCCTCTATACAGTGATACTGTATCTATGTCTTCGGCATTTTGTATTTGTTGTTGATTAAACTTAAATGGTCTCAGACTTTTGGATCCCAGAATCTTTGCAGACAGCATTTTTCCACAAGAGATCATTATGTTTTCATCTCATCTATGTTTTGACTCCAGATTTCATCAGATTAAAAAAAGAATGATGAATAATTTTTAACTATGCATTACAGCTGAAAAAGCGCTGTCATCTTTAATTACACACTATGCACAGTGCATCTGCAGCCAGTGTGTGCTACTGCTAACCAAGAGGGACATGGACACAGCTTGTGTGGGAAAAGACACACAATGATCTGCGAGGTAGTTCATTACATGGCAGCAGGTAAAGTGCTTTTCTCTGTAGACAGAACAGGTGGGACGCTGCACTTAACATGTGCCGATGTCGTAATGGTTCAATCCCGAACACAGCTACAAATCATCATCGCTAACATCATTCCTGACGTCACTCTGATATTAATTCACTAACTGTAAGTGATGACATGTCCTCTCTACACCAGCAAGTTCTTTTCAGACCTGGATCAAGTAGCTGCTGCAAATCACTCTCAGCATTTAGTTCAGTTTGCAGAGATTAGCAAAACATTCACAGCATAAGGGCGGCTCTTATAGTGCATGTGAGTTATCAGATCCATAAAAAAGTGATATATCTTCACTCCCAGACTGAGTTCAAATAGTCTGAAAGTGTTCTCATTAAGTTCTGAAGACGTGGGAACATTCTTACTCAAGTTTCTGACACAACTATCATATTTGATGCTCCCTAACACTGATACTCTCTGCAACATGAGGCCAAAAACAGCCCATACCAAAAAGTCTCGCTGACAATGACAACTGTAAAACATTTAATGGTCTTTTATTACCTGTGTTTCAATTATTTAACTAAAAAACTTTATTTTTTGTTGAAATTAATATATTTTTACAGTGCAAAAAAAGTAATATCAGATTGTGATAATGTAAATAAATTTAACAGGGAAATCACACTATAAGGGTAAATGATTGGTCTTTTACCGACACCCAGCACACTGCCGTTATAAATCAGTGGTGAAGCTGAAGAAAAGCAGCAATGTGTAAATAATGTTTGCTTGATAATCATATGGTGTGCAACTTGCTGACTGACACACTCATTATGGTCTGGTTATGTCTCTTAAGTACTTACATAATTTTTTTTAACATGCTTTTCATGCCTTCACATTGTTATGATCAAAATTCAACTCAACCAATTCATAATCAATTTCAGCAAGAATGACTGTCACAGTGTTTTCAAGTTCTCACTGACACGCTGACAGATGTTGGTCATGATTAAGGATAAAAGAATAAAGCCAGTAATTACAAACAAACATTTATGAAATCATGTGCTATCCCCTGTCTGTTAGAGTCAGAGACACACCATCAGGGGAGGCAAACCAGGCAAATGCTTTGGGCCCCGAGGGTAAGGGGCCCCCAATGGCCCCTCATATTAGCTCAAGACAAATCTTTAAGGGAATTCGACGGGCTCCTTTGCCTGAGGCTCCCCAGAATGTAGCATCGCCACATATGTATGACTTGAGATTACCTTTGCAACATGCTACAGGGAAAGGGAAGACTAACGATTTGTCAGGACACATCCAAACAGCTTGCAGGCAGCACTTGATCTTGACCTGAATTTTTTTTTAACCTTTAAGACAGCTGACATGTTGTCTTATGTGGCAAATAACAACCCTTTGACATCTGCATTAAAACAAATATCATGTTGAATTCATAACAAATACATGGTCTTTCTTACAGATGTATCATTGATGTCTGTGTGTGATAGAAAATGTGCTGTATGAATGTACGTGTAAATGGGTGAATGAGTGATTGATTGACTACAAAAATACTACTAATATCAGTCCATTTATCATTACATGTATTCATTTTAAAGTTATAATAAATCTTGCTAGAAATATTTGGTATATTTGAAACTTAGGATTTCTGACTCTTTCTGTGTGTGTAATGAAAAACAGTGTGTATGAAATGTGATAGAGGAAGGTGGAGCAAAGTGCAGGCTGCCACAAGTATACTCTGTCACGTCTGACAACATCCATACACACACGGATCCTTTGGACAATTAGATTACACTGGGGAAACAGTGTCAGTATCAGGTTCACTGGTTCTCAAGGTACAGTAGTCTCTCTCCGACTGTCTGCATCTCTCTGTCTGCTGGTTAAATCTCATCTCGTATTCTTTTGCCATTTCAGGAACACATTGTCGCCATACTCTTGTGTCTAGGAAGCAAAAGTGTCAGATTCCAATCGCTGCAACTATTCACCTGGAGAAGTTGTAGAGTGGTGCGATGACTCTGTGACTGACAACCAACAATATCTAGTCAGCAGAGGCTCCAGTGGTAAATAAAGGGTGGGATATGAACAGATATGAACAATGACAGATAGAGTTAATAACCTATACACAAATGTAATATATGTACATACAGTATAATCAATTTCCATATACGAATAATATAAAATTGTATATAAAACCTGTTAGAAATTGTAACAGTTTAATATATTGATATACAGTATGTATAACCCTGACAAATATATCTATTAATGTATGTATGTTTACAGACATAAGTTACATAAATATATATCCATACCAAAGTCTGTCAATATATGTTGGTATTATATACAGCAGGGTTCAAAGGTCTGGGACCACTTTCCCAGAATGGGAAGATAGACATGTTTTAAATTAATGAGAAATTAACAAGAAAACTTCTATAAACATATTGAATTTTTATATGTGCGTTGTTTTAATAAATTTGCATATATAAATTAAATATATATATGGTTAATATATATGCTCACAACATGATATATGATAAAATTCATCATAGATATTTTTAATATATGTCATGTATTATATTTCTGTATATAACTCAGGATTAAGACTGTGATCTTGTTTTTCAGCAGGATATGTGGATTTCACTGTGGGCTGTGTTAATTTCCCCTTACTCATGCCAGCTCACTTCAGCTGCAGAAAAAAATCAGATGTAACAGTTTGAGTGATATTTATGGAAAAAAACTACAGTGTCCAGTTTTGCGCAGGAAATTATTTAAAGGGAAACTCCTAAAACCTTTTGTAGGTCCATGTGGAACCTTGTGAAGTCTAATAAATTACACCGAGAGTCACTTGAGTTAGCGTCACCTGGATCCGAAGACTACAAGTTTGAAAATAAAGAAAATCTGGAGGTGTGGAGTTAGAAAGACATGAGTTAACCAGACCTGCTCCTCATCTCTGCATGACGCTGGTGGTTTGAGGCTACATTAACGACTACTATAACATCCAAATCTCAGTCCAAACTGTCAGCAGTTGAGTTGCATTGTGGCCAATATAGGTGGTATGTTCTGACAAGGAAGAGGGATGCATGGAATAAAAAAAATAAATAAAAAATGGTTTTGCTGCATTAGTTTTGATCCTTTTTATTTTATTTTTTTTTGTTAAAGAAAAAACTCCACTGTGAGTCCAACAGTGATGCATCACTGATGCTATATTGATGGAGAAATGATTTTACCCTTTTGTAAAATGAAACTTATATCTGGGAATAAATGGGCTTGAGAAGTTGGGAAGTACTGAGAGATGAATTGATGTAGTCGGTTTTAGGTAGGTTTTGGTCTTTTCCTGGGATTTGCTTGATGATGCCACTCTAACCCCTTAAAGTCAATGCATGTAATATTTGAAGCTTTCAGAAATGGGCACTGTGGCAGGAAGTGATGCACTCTGCTCTCCCGAACCCGCAACCCCCCCCAGCCCCCTGTTTTCCCCATTAAATTTAGATTTTAATGTTTTTCCTGTTATTAAATTTGCCTGTTAGTTCAGGTGCTGAAAGTCCATTTTCTGGTCAGTAAGTCACCTCCCCAGCTGCTCCTTAGACATGAAAACAGCTGTCTCATGGTTACATCTTCCACAACAGCCAGTGGTTGAGCTGCTTCAGTGTACGTGTTGTCATAAGGCTGCTTTGGCGACGCACCTGAAAAACGATTCTTCATTCTTTTTTTTTTTTTTTTCCAAACAGTATCGACAATTAAGAAAGTCAGAGAGGGAGAGAGCAACGTCTGTGTTTACAACTGTGTGTCAGGTATCTCCTCGGGAGCTATGCGCCCGTGGCAGACAGAGGAGGCAGGGCATGACAGAAGAAGAATAAGCGGGGGTGGATTGGACATCACTCATCAACCACAGGTATTTCTATTAATATCCTCCAATGGTGTCGCCCTCAGCCAGAGAACAGTTGAACAGTGGAGACATGTCAGTCATTGTTTGGTCTGTCTTCCAGTGGGTTTCGGGGAATGCGGCGCACGAGGTGCACCTGGAGGCAAGACATGGATTTGTCTGACACTGTTTAGCTCAAGTAAAATTATCCACGCTGAACTGTGTGTGTTCTGGCTCGGATACACAGCTCTCAGTGAACACTTTACCGTAACTGCAACCAAGCAAACCAATCTCAACTAAACATGACCCCGGGAGGCTGTCGAGGTGAGGATTAAGAGCTCTCACTTGACACTTGTGAATTTTTATGTAAGTGGGTTGTGCAATTATTCTAGTTATTAGTTTTAAAAACAGGGTAAAGAGATATCAAGCACAGAGAGAAAACAATGTTGACATACAATTCAAGCTTTGGCACACTCAGAAGGTTAAAGGTTTGTTGTCAGACTGAGAGGTAAACAAAGAGATGCAGAGACTCTACAGATGACTGGATCAGTGGTTCTTAAACTTTCTCACATCAAAGACCCCAAAACCCACACAAAGTAGACCACAGACCCCCATCAGATCAGATTTTTGCTTTCATGTGTTTTATTACAGAGAGTGTTTGAAACTCATGACAACAATAGTCAAACATTCTGTCATTGTGTTAATCATCGTGAAAATAAATTATTCTGGGAACCCAAAGGAGACCCCTCAAAGACCCCTGCGGGTCCCCAGACCCCACTTTGAGAACCACTGGACTGGGTTCTAAACCAAAGTGCTGGCAGTAAGTTTAAGCCAGTATAATGGTGTAGAATTTAGCAATAAATGTTTTCACTTCCCACTAATATATCACAAAACCGCTAATCATAAGATGTTTTTTATACTCATTCTCTGATGTTTTTAATTCTTACTCATTTGATTTGATTAAAATAAATAAGCTAAATCTGGCATGGAGGAAATATTGCTGGTCGTAAAGAATCTATTGATGTGTTGTTTGCAAGAATATTCCAGTATACCATATTCCTATATTTCAAATGACCAGTTTTAATAGGCTCCAAGTCAATATATGGAAGCATGCAGCAGCAGGGATTTCGTCATTTCAGTGTGTTGTTTCAGTGGCTTAAACATTGTTTTTGAAAGCTAAGTTGTAATGTTCAGACAGTCTTCAATCAGTAACGATAAATAAATGGAAGACACTGCTGCAGCTGAATACAATGAAACAGCCTTCAGTATGTAAATATAATGGCAGAAATAATGAACATCCTGGGAACTCCAAGCCAATAATTATCCCTCAGATCTGCCATTCAAACCTAGAAGAAAAAAAACAAAACACATAAATATGAATGATAATTTCTTTTAAATATCTTTGAATATACAATAAAATTCCAAAGTCCCCGAAAGGGCTCCAAGCTCTCATCTGGTTGTCACCTTCTGAAGGAAGGAAGAAAAATTATGATGATTCAAATTCCATGCGCAGACACATGGCCGTGTTAAATTGATGTTAGGTAATGACAGACTTACTCTGCAATGACAGCCACTGCCTCGGGGCCTGTGAGCTTCACGGGGCCCGAGCACAGAAACGCTTGGAAGGCTGTTGGATGATGGATGTTTCATGAGCTAAGTATCAACAACTTCTGCTAATTTGCATTCTTTGGCTGCTACAGTGTGTTTTGTGTTGCTGCAATTGTACAAACTCAATTATAACAAGAACAAATACAAGAAAAGGTTTTTCCTCGCCTGCAGGTGTGAGAGGTTTGAGCTTCAGGAAACATCACAAATGGATGAAGAGAGAAATAACTGATGTATAAACATCGTCGTAACTCAGATTTTTGGTGGAGTTCAGGGTGAGGTCTGCTCCTCAAGCTTGTATTGTCATGTATCAGATTCTAGGAACTATGCAGCTACACTCAGACTGTATGGTTACACTATTCACACAGTCTCCTTCATTACTGTACCTGGACACTTTAATTATGTGGTATGCCAGGTGAGTCCACGCACCATCAAAGTCCTCTCCATCAGACAAGATTAATGTACAGAGGTGATACCACGCCAGACCAAAAGTGCATCTTTCCATGCCAGTGGCCAACAGAGTATCGCTACCACACTGTTCCTCTGGATGACTAATGACCAGTCAGGATCAGTAGTATGTACAGTGGCCCTGAGAGCTCAACGCACTGCAACTTAAGAGAACACATGCAAATAGACAAAACAAACACATTCAGAAAACCATCTTCATCAGCTTGACAACACATGTGCTGCAAATACTCGCAGCACAACCAAATATAGAAAATGAGCCGCAAGTAGGTCAGACAGCAATGGAAGTGTTTCCAGGGGACACTAAAAAGTGATGAACCTGGCTGGGATACAACAATATATTTAAAGACATCACTTTGGACTCTCTTTTCACCATTTTCTGACATTTTCAGACCAAACAATTTGTTAATTGATCGGTTAATTGAGAAAATAATTGACAGATTAATTGATAATGGAAATAACTGTTGTTAGCAGCCCTAGGGTGTGTAACTAAGAGGCCATTACTAGTACCAGTAATCCACAAATTAAATTACCTCTCTTTTAGCTCTGACCATAAATTCAGAACTCAACTTTAAACAATCAAATAACAAAAACAATATTCAACAGTACACAGTAGAGTTCACCCCATATATCCAGTAAAAGAGCAGAAGAGCAAACAGCTGCTGCGGGTGTAGTTGTTTTTCACTAACTGAGCCTACATCTAATTTCAGTCAGTGTCACTCTACAACGAAGCTGGTATTCAGCTCCACTCAGTGTGGATCATTTTCAACACCTTTTATTTGAACGGAAACAGAGGTTGACAACAACAAGTGAATATTGTCCGTGATCATCATGAATAACTAATGAGGTTGTCTCATCCCATCATTAGCAGTGATGACTCATATTAAATCTGTTCATGTGCAGCGAAACGACACTGAAGTGTGTCATGTGCATTTCACCTGTTCTAACCATCACGTGATCTGAGCACAACTCTCTTTAATCCCATGCTCCGCTCTACTGTTTGGCACGGCATCGTGCGCCAAAGAGCCATGACAGAAGATGCCCACAGCTCTGCCATCTGTCAATACTGAAGGAGCCATGAGCTCAAACCAACGTTTCTGAAGCTGAGCCTGACCTTGAGGAACAGGATACGCAGCCCCTTCAGCTGGGCTCCAACCTGTGATGCAAATGTAGTTTTAAAAGTTAGCCATCACTTTCTAGTCCATGTAAAAGGTGACAGTTCACAGTTACTCTTTTGGGTAAATACAGACATTAAAATCTTGCTGTAGCAGTAGTTCTATGATGCCAACTTGGTCTAACATGTTGGCCAACGATAGGAACTTTTATGTTGTCGCCGCTGGACCATAGTGTACGTATACTTGTTTGTTATGTCAGTCTGATTGTGCGCTAACAGATCACATCCGTGGCAAAAACTGGAGAATAAAAATGGATAGCTGCTTAGCAACAGAAAGAATTAAAAGGAAAAAGTCAGACAGATGGTGAATCAACAAGTGATCTTCCCGCCACCCCGCCTGCACGTTCAGTAGTTATCATTAAAATAAAAAGTGTTCTGAGAACGCACTATTTGGCCTTCATATTGTTATGTAGATTGCCAACATTTTTAAGATTTTCAAATGGGCCATGAAAAGGCTGGGAAACACTGTTCCAACAGTACCCAGGTTTGGCCCTCAAGCTGGACTATAAAGCATCTGCTATATGAGACAATTCGAATATCCCACCACAGTGGAAACAAAGTCAAAGCGGCAACTCATGTTTGTTGGCAGGGAACCTACAACACAAGTAAAAGCCTGTATTAACAGTTAATAATGGTGCAGCACCTGAAAGAAGTGGCTTCGGTTCTGGCGGTCTCTACTCTGGACATCAATGATGGTTTCATACCTGGGACAAAATGAACTTTTGTGTGGGTTAAGGTGGAAGCATATCTAATGATGAACATATACGCAGTGCTGTAGCGGTTCCTGGGTGTTCTGCATGTGCAAACCTATCAGGTACATAAAAAACCAAACCCTATAAAATACTCCATGGTAAATAACCTCTAAAACAATGTGTCTCAGTTACATTCAGTGAGGTGTGATGTCAGAAGTCTGGCTTTAACAGGTGGTAATGGAATCCTTCATAAACCTGGGCTTGGACCAAGACTCCTCGCAGATGCACAGAAAGAGAGGGAAGAGGAGGGAATGCAGTGCATGTGCGTGTGGTAGATGTGTGGGCGTGAGTCTGACAGAGAGAGAGAGAGAGAGAGAGAGAGAGAGAGAGAGAGAGGGAGACAAGCAGGAAAAGAGAAGGGAAGAGTTAATATACATTGGGTACGGCCCAAATCACTACACAGCTATAGTTACATGCGCCTCAGGCTGTTACTTGGCTGAATCCATATTGTTAGAGCTGTCAGTCACAGAGAGAACGTGCATGCCAAGAAGCAAAAGCCCAGCCTTCTAAATACAGATAGATGTTTTCTTGGCGTGTGTCCCAACAGAGGCTTTACGCCGGTGTATTCTCTCTCACCTGGGGACAGAAAGGATTATGTCAGTGCCAAACCGGCTTTACCTGACATGCTTGGAAAAAACAGTGAAAAATAGGTACCAGGTATCTTTCAGGGGTGTTTCGATATAGGGAGCAGGAAAATGAAGATGATCTTCATCTCTTGATTGTTTTAATGAGGTATTGTGAACGTATTGTACTCAAATGTAAAGGCATTTTTTGAAAGGTCCCATATTTTACACTTGTCCACTGTTTAAATTGAAGTGTTGATCTATAAGAAGATATATTTGTGGTTTTAAGACCAAAAAACCATCTCAATGTAGTTTTACATCTCCTCTCTCAGGCTTCTCTCTGGAGCTCAAAAGAGAAGAGGATCTGAGCATGGCTGAGAGTGGTCACTGCTTTGTTGTGACATCACAAAGTTACAGAAGTCCTGACAGCTGGTTTTAAAGCTCAGTTTCTGAATACAGGCTGTGTGCTTTTCTCTGTGGACTGAGCGCTTTGATACTTTCACAGTGTTAATATAGAACCTAGACCTGCTTTATAATCAAACAACACATGGACATCTGCCTTTATAATATATGGGACCTTTAATAAAAACTTGTCAAAGTTCCTTACAAATTATAAATTAATGTAAAGTAATGGTTATGAATGTTAAGATATAAAAAATCTTTAACTATAGTATCAGATTGTTGAATTTTGGGACTGGAGGCACTTACTGATACTAAAAAAACAACAAATTCTCGTTATTATTTTGACTAAACGCCTCTTACAGAAAGCTCTTAATTTTTCAAAACCTCACTTATAGATGTTTTGACATGCATAAGCTCTACCCAAGAGTTTTGTGGAATATTCGCCCCACTCTGCCATGAAAGCACTACATCACAACTTGTTAATGCCTGTCTAGTATTGACAGCCTCTCTCTCTCTCTCTCTCTCTCTGTCTTTGTCTCTCTCTCTGTTTCTCTCCTGCCTGCAAAACATGAAAGGCACATGCTGCAGGTGCTGTTTGACAAGTGCAACTAGTCGGAGCCATTCGTCTCTCAATGTGTTTTTACAGGATCACAAATCTCCCCTAAGCTCCCTGCATGTGTGTGTCTGTTTAAGTCAGTGTGCAGCCATGGGTGTACGTGTGCGCGCTCACATGCATGCGTGGCTAATGTGGACTGTTCACTGACTCTCAAATGAAAAGTTATTGAGTTTGATCAGCAGTTACTAATCCAGGTGTCACAGGGTCCGTGAGGGTAAAACATCACAGATAATCTGTCACTTTCAACTTTACAATCGTTACATGTTCTTCATTGTATTAACGTGTGTATTGACAAGGTTTATCTCCATGAAGTCAGCAGAATATGCTTGGGTGGGAGGTGTTTGCACATGATGCAGCACAATTCCAGTGGCAGTGTTTGTAAATGTACCGTTATGTGTCATGTGTCATGTACTGTATGTGGGCTAATATTACTACTCTACTACTCTAGATTAACCATGGATGTTCGTACTAATGATGTGACGACCCCTCCCACGGTCTAGGAGGTTGTCCTGGTCATCCTCAGCAGGCAACTGACATTGGATGGTCGTTAGCTGATGCAGTTCACCTGGGCCGTGCAAACTACAAAAGCTGGCCCATGTGCTCACTTACATTCCCCTTCCAACCTCTGACATCTGTTTATTTTGGTCTTATCTTGTAAATCCTCTGCACATACAATAGCTCCACAGCATACATGCCACTCATCCATGCTCTGCTTTTAATTGTTAGTTGTTAGTATAACCTTTGCACAATCTCCCTTCTTGTCACAGTATGTGACAAACAGAGCCTTGATTACCAAACCTATTAGTGTGGTTCATTAATGCTAGATGGGGTTTGTACAGTGTGCACAGTATGCATTAATACACTATATACACTGCTTGCCAGAGGGTTGACAGAGAGCTCGGAGACAACAGTCAACCAAATGCTCCTCTTGTACTAGCTTGCGTTTTTTTTTTATTGCTGGACGACTGCAGTGAAACTTAACCTCAATGCACCTGGAATTCTTCACCGATTCAAAGATCCCCAGAAAGCAACCTTTCTGTCCTAAGGGAGACCAGGCACCCGTGGGATACAGAAACATTATCATATCAGGCTCTGCATTTGGCACAGATTTCATCTGGATTTTTTCTTTTTTAGACGAAAGTCCACCACTGGTGATGAGTTTGCATTTTTAAAGTCTGCCACTGAGAAACTTTACCAGAGATTCGCAGAGTTTCCCCTGCGTCACCTGGTCTGAAATATTCCCATATTTGATAATTGACATTTCCCTTGAGTTGCTCTGATTTACATGAGTGAATGTTGTGTGTGGGTCACGTCTCTCCTCCCCTGCTACTGTAGATATCATCGACTATAAACACAACATCTGTGAAACAGATCCAGTCGGAAACACTCTCGTCATACATTAGTTGAGTATTATTTCAGTGCTGTTTCCATGACCAGTGAGGAAGCCATCTCATACTCTATTTGATAGAGCGGGGAAAAAAATCCTGATGAATGACTAAACTAAAATGAAACTAGTCATTAGCGGTGGTAATTAGCAATGGCAAGGAGTTGGCACAATCCAATCCAAGTAGTTTACTATCTTAAATATGATAACAGATGATAAAGGCTAGCGGCTCAGTTGATAACCTTAATTTATAACGGGAAGAATAGACCTGTCTCAAGTGACCCAAGTTCAAACTCGAGGATGCACTTCTGTACACTCAGTTTGCAGCTGGGTTATAACATTCTTGCAAACATCACCAGTTTAGTTAATGTAGGCACAGATGTTCCTTTCATTTTCATTTATATGTATTTATTCATTTTCAGTTTTGAAGTGATGGGCGTGTTGTGAGACAGCTGTTTTGACTTGTGAAACGCCCAACACAGATGTAACTAATAACATTAACAAAAGGCTGCACTCCCTTTAGGTGTGCCTGAGCGAGGACCCTGATCCATCATTAACATTACCAGTAAAACCTCATTAGTTACACCTGCCCTGTTCATGCTAGGACAAGTCAAAATGTGGAAAAAAAAAAAAAGATCCGTTCTAAAGCAGAGTGTAATATTAACCCAATTTCTCTGATGTGCATTCAGTTAATGTGTGAAGAAAACCAAACAATGACCTTCGTTAGCTTTACAGAATGATTTAATGACAATGGCACAAAAACATTTCTGTATTAATGATTTGATAAAACAGCTTTTTAATCAGCTTGTCTGGTATCTGCCTAAACTGTTTCCCTCTCTGCCTCTGTCTCCTCCCTTTACAGGACATTTTCACTGTAATATACAACTTCCAATATGAACCTTTATTCATAAAGCTGCAGTAACACTAGCGTTTTTCAGCCATGATGTGATGATAATTTAGCACGGCAGTGAAAATCCAGCAGTGGTGAACTTCATATTGACTTCTCTCTTCTTCTTTTTTTTTCAATCTTTTTTAGGCATTTTTTTACGCCTTTTATTAGATAGGACAATGAAGAGAGACAGGAAACGTGTGGATAGACAGCAGTGACAGCAAAGAGTCCAATCAGCCGCGAGTCAAACCGGGGGCCCAGGGCGTTTGCACCCATGTGGTATGTGCTCAAACCCCTGGGCCATAGGGTCGTCCCAGTCTCTCATTTTAAAAGATTATGATTTATGATTTTATTAGGATCCCCATTAACTGATGCAGAGCGTACAACTCTTCCTGGGGTCCACACAACACATAAAAACATGACACTTACAGACGAGAAGAGACATGCCTATTCAGACATGTCCCCATATGGGGTAATGACCAAATTAGATAATAAAGAGAAAATTTGAATAAGACTACATCACATGTTTAAGTTGTGTGATTTACTGGAGTGATCAAGCATATGGCTCGTATGAACATGATCTCTCCTCATCTGTTATCCTGCCTCTGTAATTGAAATGACAAGCTAAATGAGCTTTTGAACCGGTGTCAATTTGTCTTCCTCCCTCGAGCCATAACTGCTGGTATAACGTGTTGTTGCTCAATGTAGGGAATGTTGTAACCAAAAACAAAACTGTCTACAGACTAAACCAAAAGTATTCATGTTTTGAAGGCTTGGTAGACGTATAGAAACATGAGCAAAATGCAAGAACGCTGGGAAATAACAGCGACGAGAATCCAAAACTGCATTTTCATGTCAGCACAAGAATCGCATCCCACAAGTTTTATTGTTCTACGAACGTCTGGCAGCTTTTACCTTTCAGCTCACGTGATGCACTGTCACTGGGTACAAGATGATCAGTTGACACCGAGCTGACACATCATAATTAATTTGAACGCTCTCATTATGCAGAATGATTGAATGGTTTACCACCCACACACAACAGCAGCAGCATCCACATAATAAATCAAAGATGGAAATGATTCATTAGAAGGAAAATGGCAACGAGGCTCAGGATTGTCATATATGGAAAGTTCAGAGGGTCAACTAAAAGATTTATTTGTCTTTGGTAGAACATTTTAACTTGTCAGGAGAACTGTTACAAAATTTTTTTTATTGCTGTAAAACAAAGGCAAAATCATTTACACTCATTGCCTGTAGGTGGTGCAAATGTTAAGGTTGCAGAGACTCTTTTCTTGTCTGTAGGTGGCGACATCAGTACCTCTACATTAGCAGGTTTAAGGCCGGAGACACACAGGCTGTGTGGCGTGATCTAGAGATTCTGCGTTTTCCCTATTTTCCGTACGTGACACATGCAGTTCCCAGCAAAAATAGAAAGGGAAAATATGTTGATAGTCATATTGACATCATACCAGCATCATTACATAAAACTGATACCTTCCACTATAATTGTCTATGTCTAGGCTGGGCTTGCGTTGCGTTGCCTGAACGGGTACAAACACAGACTTTTTCAAACTATGCCTTCCTCGCCTCCTGATTGGCTCTTATGAGCCACAACTACCAGTGGTGAGTGCAACAGGGATAACTAAGTAGATGTTATGCATTTTAACACTACAGCTGCCTTTGCTGTTCCTTGTTCGTGGTATTTTCTGCACCTAACCAACTGCAGAGCAGAATATCTACTTCCTGTTTACAGCACGTACATGCCCAGCGTTCTTGAATAGTCATCTGATATGTGTATGTATGAAAAATGCCGTTTTGATTAGTTTTACTGCATTTCTTTGCTGATACATGGAAGACACTGGACTGAAACCACTGGCACACCACTTTTTTTTTTTAAATAAGTTGTTTCACATCATGACACTGTGTCCTTACGTTCAGCTGTCATTTTGACGCTGCAGCCTACTTTCACCTACTGAAAACCAATGAAAATTCCTTTTTTCAGTTGTGCTATGTTGAGAGGCAATAAAATAATATCCTGTGAAGAGCAGAAATAGGAAACTGGCCTGTCAATGTCAGAGTTACAAGATTTAAGGGACTGTCTTCCGCAAAACTCATGACTGGGATTCTGTGTAAGCACACAGACAGATTTATGCATTCAGATTCTTTTCATCAGATTTATAAAGCTGTGCGAACGCCTGGTTCTGCTTTATAAATATCAGTCATTATGGAACTGGGCACACATGCATAAGCCTAATTTCCTCTCCCACAGTGAGCCATAAATAGATGTAGACTCACCATTAATCAGCATTTGTGTGTCAGTGTTTCCACCATTCATTAGATTTGGAAGTGAAAGCAACAGGGAAGTGGAATTTTTCTAATTGCACCATATCAGCAAGGTTCTCCCAAAATGCCAGGGCAGTTGTCATTGTGCATGATCATTACCCATAGATGTGGATATTCATAGCACCTAAATCGTAATTCCTCACATGTACATGTGAACCATCATCAGCAATGATATCTTAGTCACCATTATTACAAAAGAGAGAGGTAACCAGTTATCATAGTGCTCATACTGAAACAGACTCTTCAAGGCCCATCAGAATAACAGATGAAATGAAGAGAATGGTTATCCCTCGCCTCAACCACCGCATGACCTTCCTGGTGGGCGTCTCTTCACGCACAGCGAAACTCTTGCAGATGGTCCAGAATGCAGCAGAACGTCTCGTCTTCAATCAGCCTAAAAGGTCACATGTCACTCCGCTACTCGTCGACCTCTACTGGCTACCCATGGCCTCCTGAATCAAATTCAGTCACTAATGCTGCCTTCAGAGAGACTTCTGCATCTGCACCACCTACTTGAACCCAGTCATACAGGATTATGCTCCTTCTCAGCCACTGTGTTCCTCCAAGGAATGATGTCTGGTATCACCATCCCTGCACATAAGACAAGCTCAGTCCAATCTGTTCTGGTCTGCGGGTCCCCAACGGTGGAACAAGTTACCAAATAGCATTTTCTTTTGTATCATTTATTCATCTGGCCCCAGGTTTGGGCATCAATCTGTCGCAAGGATTTTTCTCTTTAGACTCACAAGTTTACACTTTGTTCAGCATCACTGCTGAACGGCAGAAAGAGAGAAATCTACCACAGAGACAAATACTGACTTCTCAACCAACTGCTGCCTTCATGCTACAGAATCTATACAGCCATTCTATACTTTACATTTTGAGAGGGTAAACCTTTATTATAGTCACAACACAATTATTGCCCCCTTAAAACTACATGTATGACCTCACACTGCACATCTGTGTAGGTGACTTTATTTGATAAGTGAAGCAGAAGTAGTTATTCGGAGAAAAGTGAACACAAATGGGTTCATTACTGCACTTTGCTGTGCAAAACATTTCCAGGAATAGACATCAGAGGCTTATTGTATATGACAGTGAGGGGAGTGTAAGTTTCCTATAAGCAGTCCCATAGGGCCGGCCTCAGTGTAAATGTATTTTAAAGCTATTGCTGCCCTCTTGGGAACACACAGGGTGCTGTGTACTCCTCAGATAATCCATTATTCTTTGTCAAGCCCATTTACCTCAGTTTGTCATCTGAGATAATATCTGTTGAGAGATGGGTTTTGAGGGGCAGGGGGATGGAGTTGCATCAGTCACCCTACCACCACCATCACCACCACCACCCTTCTCCATAATGACAGGTGCACAGTTGACCTTTCTCTGCACAATTTGGGATCAGATTGCGCCGTTCCAGCCTGCCGTATCTTTACACTACGCGTTTAACCCTGTTAAACATTTCTATCATGTTCATGGCAATCCAGGTTTTGCATTACAGCAACTGCAGCAGATATACAATGGTATCCTTTACTCGGAGATTAGGAAGCGGTTTTAGCGATTTACCTCAAGCTCATTTTATTCATGCAACACAAGGCAGTCTTTTCTGTGCACCGTAGCAAAGAATGACTGTGGTTCACCATGATTAGGTGACTTGATCTTTGTACTGTGGACAAATTGTGAACTTACAGTAAGGACTCTGTATTTCTAATTCTAATTGGATGTTGCTCTTTCTTTAAAATGTCTACTTAAAAACACAGCATTTCCTAAAATTAGAAGTAAAAATCACAAACTAAACTCTGCCAATATGAGCTCACTAAAGATATCCTACAACCATGTATTAATAGCTTCCATTGCCCGTCCGCTGTTTATTCTTAACTGTTTAGAAAAGTGGTGTGTGGCAACAGCCAAGCACTGCCATTTAATTAGGAGTCCATTTCATGGCCGTCTGACATGCTGATAAAACTCTACAAACAAATAGCCAGAGTGTCTCCAGGAGCCTGACTGTGTAATTGAGGGTTTTTTTGAATGCAACCCCACTTGGCAAAGGCACACACAGTCAGTCTCTCTCTCTCTCTCACACACACACACACATACACAAGAGTAGAGTCTACCCTATACGTCTTTGAGTTAAAATCCATTTTGCTAGAAGGATCAAATCGAGGAAACAGAACATCCAGCTGATTCAATTTGGAGAGCATTCAACAAAAGCTTCTGTTTTTCTCATCAAAGGTTCTCGCACCATGTTTGTGGAAGAAACTCAATCTCCAAATGTCTTGTGACGTGGGGGTTTATATTAACCAAGGTTTTCTTTTCAGCATTAAAGTCATGACTTTAACCACTGTGAGTTCTGGCAAAACTCTCAAGGACTTCTGCCTTGATCTTGGTCATTTGTTGGATACTGTGTGACTGCCTGTCAAAAGCTGATCTGCCATTGATTTGCACAGGAATACTGCTGAAACTCAATTGATAAGAAAACTGGTTAAGCTTTGAGTTGTTAGTAATTTCATGGACCATCTTTCCTGCTTAAAATTAACAGCATTATTTATTTTTTAGGGTTCATATCAAGTAGTAAAAAAAAAAATAAATGTGAATCTTTGAGGCTTTCATAGCATCCACAGACTTACACAACACACTGTCACACACATACTTGATTTTTTACAGCACTGTGACTGCTGTCCCTCTCCACCAGACTACAGCTGGACAGATTCTACAGTGAGTGGCAGCTGATGACAGTCGCAGCAGCAGCTGAAGTGACAGTGATTCATCTCAGATGCTACTTATATTTCCTTAAGATCACATTTACATTTAGAAAAAAGCAAGAAAACTAAAATGAATAAATAAAAGCTGTCCTAAAAAAAAAAAAAAAAAAAAATCCTTCACCACCATCCATGTTATTAGAATTATTATTATTTTTATTTACAACCGACATGAGTCCATCCACACAGGTGTTTCCACTTATTCTGCCTCTGCCTCTTCAATTCGTTTTGTTGAGCCTGTTAGAGAGGGAGTGGCACCTTTATCGTTCTGATTGGTTCATCAAGTTTGGTGACCTCACAAAATTCCAGCATAGCTCCACCCATGTTCAACCTTCTCATTATTTATGAGAAACCATCATTTATAATAATATTTAACCTGCTGTTACCTTGTGCAATAATTCAATACCCACCACTGCTCCTTATTATTACAACTGACCTGTTGCACTATTTGTGTTGTCTTTTATGTCCATTATATCTAACTATATTTGTGTTGTATATTTATATTTAATACATCTTTTTTTTTATGACTGCACACTGCTTGGAGAAATGCAGTTTTGTTCTGCTGTGCACTTCTGCTGTATGGTCTGAATGACAGTAAAGTTCAATTTGACTTTGACTTTGAGAGTCTTTGAGTATGACTCTGTTACCACATGAGATAAGCTAAAAGAATATATTGTCACAGGTTGTCATTAGTCATTTTGATTGGTTCCCAAGCTTCAAGAGGGCGGGTCTCACCTAATGTAAACTGCCAAAGGCCAGACCCCAGAGAGGAGTTTATAGATGCATAAGAGTGGTGTGCTGCAAAGGAATGCAAAGAGCAACTTTTCATTGAGACTGTGAATGATAGTGAATGATAGTGAATGATAGTGAATGATAGTGAATGATAGTGAATGATAACCTATATCCCTGAAGTATTTTGATTTAGTTTTTGTCTGTGTCTATTGGTCTACTGGTCTCAAGGGTACATGCAATGTGTCTTCGTGACAAGCAAAGAATGTAAACATAACTTTGTTTATTTAAAAAGAAAATATGACAAGGTCCCGTTAACCATTTGCTTTTAATGGTAAATGGATTTCAATTTTCAATCGGCAGAAATGTTTTTTTTAAAATAGAGAACATGGAGAGTGACTCAGAGTAATAAAAGTGGCCATTATTTAAAATTAAACTAAAAAAGAAAGATGACAACAAATATAGGGAGTAGGTGAGAGAGTACTACCATGGATTTAGTTTTCGGTCTTAAATTTTTCACCATGTACAAATTTCTCCACCAGCAGCGTGGACCAATCCTTCAGTACAAGTTTAAAAACTAACAAAGAGTGAAACTGAATAATATAATTTGACAAAGGCAGTTTAAGCCAATTTTTTCAAAAATAATCAGCGCTCGAAGAACTCAAAACAAAGGCACCAAAAACCCTTAATAACGTGAAATATAATACAGTAACACATTAAAGTGGCTTCAGTGGAAACACGGGTGATGTTCACCTCGACATGTGAACAATGACATGTGATATCTTGTAAAAACACATACATGAGAACGCTGTGCTTCCAGTTCTTTGTGTGACTGTTTTTTTTTTGTTTTTTTTTTACATATTTGTTTCTGTAGGCTAACGTCCTAGGAAGCAGAGAAGAGACAGGATATCAGAAGATCAAAGCGAAACAGAGAGAAAGAAGGGGAGGATGGTAATAGCTACAGTAGACCGAGTAAAAAATAGTAAGATCGAAAGAAAGAGGGACTGCAGTCCTGAATCAGAGGTATCGTATTCAGCCCAGTCTTGACAGAGACTCCTCTCTAAGTTGAATAGGCCCATTGTTTGGACAAGGCCTCCATGACACAGGCCATTTCATTACAGAATGAGCCCAGGCACAGGGAGTAGATGGTGGTTGCAATGTACCCCCCCCCCACCCCCCACCCCCCCCCCCCCCAACACAACCACCCCCACACATACACACATTACACCCCCTCCTCTCTTCTGTCAAAGAGCTCCATTCTCTCTCCCTCAGGGCTACCTGCATGAGTAGGAAGACAGCCATAGGGGCGACGCACTCTCAAAAACAAACAGGCACCCTCCATCACAGCCACAGACAGAGGGAATCTGTCTTTCGGTGAAAAGACGTAGGTAACTTAATAGTCTCTGATGTAATATGCCACGTCTCTCCTGTGACTGAGGAACATGTCACAATGTCACCGTCTCTTTGTCTTTGTCTTTCTTTTCCACTCAAGCACAAACATAAGTGCACTTAGTAACATTAAAACCTTTGAATCGCAAGCCACGAGGATGGCAGCCTGACATGATCAATCTTAATACAATACTCGTATGCTATACAGTATATACACTGGAGTTACTGGTTGCTACATGTCAATCACCACTTATTCAAACACTAAATCGCTGCACTTTTCTTTTAGCTGCATCACTGTATACTGAGCAGTGCAGGTTAACAGCGTGGCAGGCTGGGCGACTCAGTGGCTCACTTGGTAGAGCTCATACCACAAAGGCTCAGTCCTAACCCCAGCGGCGATGGGTTCCAGTCCGACCCAAGGCCCTTTGCTGCATGTCTTCCCCTCACTGACTTTCCTGTCTGTCTCTCACTGTACTATCTGAATGTCAGAATTGTCAGTATGCCAATGGTTCGTAAATAGTTAAAATAGATAGTTCAGTGCACTTCATATTCCAAAATGTAGACAAACTTGGGCTAAAAAAAAAAGCAGGACTCAAGTTGAAGTCCACAGTTTAACTCACTGTATCCATGGCAACATATTTCCTGTTTGTTAGAAAAGTTTAGTTCTGATCTGTTCTGTTATCAGAAGAGTTGCTGTCTCTGTCACCTACGGTGTATCTAATTTGACAGACAACTGACAAATAATTATTTGGTATGTATGTCTGTGTATTTGATTTAGTTGCATTTGGAGCAGATTTACTGAGTCGAGTTGTGTTGCTGAAGGTTCAACTATGCATCCGTGGTTTGTACAGACTATATTCTCTGAACCTTTGGGTGATCTAATCTAAAACATGGGGTGAGCTGTTGGTAGCTTGTGAGCCACCTGTTGGAGACCCCTCTGCAAACTTTTACAAACCAAGTCTTGTCTTAAAATTACATAACTACAAAATTAAATTTAATGGAAACAGAGGACAGAACAACACAGCTGCTCCTATGCCCTCAGTACTCCAGTGCTGAATGCTAGGAAAGTCAGCAAAACCACATCTGAGCCAGACACTGGCACAACCTCCTTTACTGCCATCCAGAAGAGATGGTCTGTGGTGCACTAAGATTTCTAAGTGGTTTCTGTGTGGAATGCAATGTTTAAAATCACAGATGATGAACTGGTATTAAAACATGGATTTTAAAGATAAAACATGAAAGACTTTTATAATAGTTAAACATAGGATACCTACTCTGTAGGTGTGTGGGACTGCACTGTCACTGAGCAGAGGAGTGAATAAAATATTAAGATAAAGATAATATTACATGAATATTTAAGATTTTCACCAGTAATAATGTATAATGAAAACAAAAAAAACCTCTGGATAAGAAGAAGCAGGAACCACAGGCATAAAACAACCGAATATACATGGGTGAAATCAGGATATTGAAACTCTGACACACTAATTAATTAAATGAAAGAAAAGCGGTGACTTTTGAGGGAACGGAGAAGCGGAGAGTCTAGAGCGGAGGCTATTGTAGCCATGTTTCACCATCCACTTTTATTTATTACCCTCTTCTGTCAGAGGATAAACAACCCCAGAAAAAAAGTTATAGTTTACACAGATATGAGATTGGAATCAACATTACAGATACATCTCTTGAATAAACTGTATGAACTTGCTGTACCGTGAGCAAACAAGCTGAGGAGTGACTGACCAGCACTAGCATGTTACCAGTTTGCTTGCATGTTAGCAATTTAGATGGCTAGCTGCAGTAGTTTATCAGCTAGCTTAGCGACTTGTCCCTTCGTCATCAAACCTGAAGCAGCGGCTATAGAGTGCTGCAGTAATGACACATTTTTTTTAGGCCAACCCAGAAGTTAAAGCATCACCCTGGTTCCCTTGACAAAATGGAACCAGGGCTTTTGGATTACTGCAGAAAATAAACTCTGACAAAAAAGGTTTATGATACTTACATGTTTTATTTTTAAAGTAAAAAGCTAATGTTAAGCTATGAACGAACTACACCACGGTCGCATGACTTCAGCGTCACTGCCACTAATCGTCCAATTTATTTGCTTTTCTCCGGTACAAAAGAATTTCCTCTTCTAGAGTTGGTAACAGTTTGCAGGAGTATAAACACAACAAGGCTGTAAATGCGTGTTCGTGTTTGATGTGATGACGTTTAACATCCCCAACAACCTGTAAGCCACTTTTTTTCCACGTTTTTCTTTTTTAAGGCACGTAAAAGCTTTACAAAAAAATCACGACTAAGGTTTTTACGGATGTCGTTGAATGAAATCTGAAAATGTCTTGAACTTGTGTTAACCACAGACCATTTCAGTCATCTAACCAATCAAAACACCCATCGACTTCTGTATGAGGGAACCAGAGGTGTTAACTAATTTCTGGGTTTTAGGACTCATTCCTGCAGCAGTCTGTTTTGTGCGGACATGTGGATTAATGTAACAGGGACAATCTTTTAGAAGGGTATCTTCTAAAGTTATGGTCTGTTTTGTGCAAAATTCCCTTTTTGTTTCTTCCACAGTCAGTGTTTCCACGCTGTGCTGCAGCAGCAGGATACATCCTGGTTGTCGCATAGGTTCACTGCCGGGACACAACACTGGCAGTAAACTTGACACACATGACAGCAGGGACACACATTTGATTTGACTGACTAGCTCCTCATATTAGTTTTGGCTGGACTTCAGAATGCATTCTTATATGAAACCAAGACTGAGGTTTGTATCCACTGTATTTCTCACTATGTAGTTGAGGTACTTCATGGCCAGCATGGACAGGGGGAATGATTACAGCATCAAACAACTCTTTCAGTATGGCATGTGAGTATTGTGTAAAGACCTATCCTGTAAGGCCTGTTGACTGATTAATGAGGCTTAAAACTCACATATGTTCTAAACTTAGAGAGAGAGAAAACTTTAACTTGCAGGATGAGCTGATAACACCTACTTCTCACTGTAATGAGCCATTTGGGTTGTTAATGACAAACATTGCAGGCTCCTGCTGGGGTCCATGGCTGTTTTCTCCTCACTAAGTGCTGCTGCTCTGGAGGTTCTCAGTTACAGCACTGTGGTCATTGACACTGGGGTCCACGAACTCTGTTTCCTTGGTGTTAAGTTGCGGTTATGAGGCTCCAGTCTCCAGCTTTGACTCACAATTAAAGCATTATCTCATAGTTTTGAAGAAGCAGCTCTAGTCTAAGTTTGTCTATCCCTCCTCTAACTTTCTCTTTCTTTCTCTTTTTCACTGTCGGCTTCCCTCTCCTGCTCGTCCCCTCCCTTCCCTATGCGGTCTCTCCGACCTCCCAGTGAACTTGTGTGGCTACTCAGAGCTGGGCCTGTGTTATTGGAAACACCCCTCCAATACTCCTATTAGCCACGATGCAAAGATGATAGGTTGTGCTTTGTTTGGATATCCATTTCCAGTTGCAGGTCATGATTGGTGAGAGCAGCCTGAGATGATAGGTTTGCTAAGTGATGCTGCCAAAAATGACAAAAAAAAAGAAAAGAAAAGGAGGAAGTGGAGGGAATAGATGAAGAGGGGGCAAACAATGAAAGACAGTGAGCAAAACAGATATAGTGCACACAACACAATAGTGCAGGTTTGATAAAAAAAAAAGGAAAGCTAATGCATGAAGTTTCAAGTAAGTGGAAACTGGAAGGAAATGGATATAAAAGTATAAAAGTGAGGAACAATCAGTCAGTAACAGAGAGAAAAAAGAAAAGGAGCATACTGTAGATCTTGGACCTGAGAAGCATGAATGTGGCGAAATACCAGGTAACAGGTATTTTCAAGGTAAAAACAATAAAGTGCTGCCAGATAAAATGTGGCAGTGAATGTCCTACTTCACCATCACCAATTAGGACAATTTACTTTTATATCACCTTGAAGAAAATACAGAATGACACATGCAACAGTTTTAGGAAGGGCTTTTCTTGTATTTAAGGCTGCTGACAAAAAGAGAAAACAAAGATGTCAAAGCACATTCAAATCTAGTTTTTCACATAGAGTACCAACGTCCCGTTGGTACTCTATGTGAACCCATTAGGATGGCGATCCGGTTACTAGACATGACCTTCAAAGGTAAAGTGGTGGTGGAAAGCAGTGTGAGTG
Organism: Seriola dumerili; assembly: GCF_002260705.1. Lineage (NCBI taxonomy): Eukaryota > Metazoa > Chordata > Actinopteri > Carangiformes > Carangidae > Seriola > Seriola dumerili. The sequence goes on along the minus strand of NW_019174307.1, from coordinate 1,911,620 downwards.
TTTTTGGTTGGACCAGATGGAGGAGTGACCAATTTGGCCAGGTTAACAACACTACCCAATGAGCACCGGGGGGCCCAACTACTGCTCCAACCTGTTTCCATGGCGATGTTAAGCAGAATAATGGCCTGGTCACCTACGGTTCAAGAATTATAAGTTAAAGTCTTTTGCTTCAAAGGATGTGAAAGCAAAAGGAAACAAAGGTGAAACACAAATACATCAAGACCCACAAATGTTCTTCACCACGGAAGTTATTTTTACAGAATAGCTGATTCCAAAGGTGTTTTCAGATCTGTTGATGCTCCTTGTCGACATCAAAGCCTCTACTTCATTTAACCATGATCCATCCAGTAACACTTGTTCTCAAATATTGAAAGTGGTTGAGTGTGTCACCTTCCAAGCCAGTTCATTTTATGAGTGTGGTTTTACTTCAGTAGTTACAGAATGAGCACATATCCACTCACAACCAAATCTCCAAAATTAAGCTCAAAGCTCAAAGCTCAAAAATCAAACTCCATTCTGCTTGTAATATGCAGGTGGACTTAGCTGCTAGTTGTTCCTGCCAGCTGAGGAATGAGAATGATGTGTTATGAAGTACAACGTGTACTGTCAGAGCATCTCTCTGTCCAACAAAGGATTTATCCCAGTATGGGTGTCACATGTGAATAACAAAGTGAGAACAGAGAGAAGTGCCTGGAAGCTGAAATACAGACACTAAAACTTGATATTTTGTACTTTTGGTTTAAATGTTTTTCCTATTACACTCCATTGTGGCTGCACTGGAAATGCCTCGACATGAAATCATGTCATTTAGGAATACAAACTGTATTACAAATGCCTTGCAGTACAGTTTTTAAGTGTTTAAGTGTGTTTTTCACTTCATGAATCGAGGGTCTGGGCCCTTGTGGATGTCATTTGGGGCGCCCTTGATACGAAACATTTCGGGAAGCCAAAACGTACGTAATTTGGTGAGTACTTGCATGTGTGTAAGTGCCAGACAACATGACGGAAACTATATACACGTAGTTTGAGAGAACCCCAGTTACAACTAAAGATCTAGCAACGACATTATCACACTTCCTTTGAGCTGCAGGAGCCAAAAGGTAAAAAGCAAGGTTTGAAGGGGAAGTTTAGAAGAGAGTAAAGAGAGTGGAGGGGCAACACATCAGGCATCCTTCAATAGGTTTGAAATTACAAAGGGTCTCGGTCATGTATCACTAAGATAAGGACCACCCACAGTATCAGATGAGGGATGAATAGCTCATACCACCATGTGCAAGAGGCAGCCAGCCAATCACGCCCCGAAACATATGAGCTACACTGTTTGATCAGGGGACTGTAGCCAATCGGGATGAATGATGCAGAACTGGATGGAGAGTGAACATGCACATTCATCTCTGTGAACAGTAGATGCCTTGTGTTAAGGACTTCAAATCACATTAATTTCCCAAAGCTAAAGGCTTTACTAAAGACAGTATATGTTTATCAGATGTGCTTGGACCGGACCTCATCCATGAAGCCAAAAAAGTGGACAAATGCACAAAGTTAAAAAAAATTAAGAGGAATAATCCTTGCAAGTACAATTCAAACCAGATCTGGTGAGGAGAAAAAAAGGGGTTCAGTCACTGGAATGTAAGATTGGTGGGCTGAGGCTGCAACAATGACGTGATGTACTTTATCCACGGGTCATTTACTTTGATTCCCCCCTGACTCACCGAGGATACAATATGAGTAAGCTCATTTTGGGGAACCAGAGGGATACATCACAGCTCGAGCAGTGAGGCATTATGCATGATGCGTCATCTTGCATGTCATTGAATTTCTTTTTTGGAAAACCCATCCCAGACCCTTTGCCAGGATTTTATGTGTGGACTTTCAGGGTATTTTTTCACCTCTCGACCTGTGAAGTGTTGTATATCATGTTTGACAGCCAAATAACTGAAATCAAAAGTACATTTATTAGATAATCATTGCAGGGTTTGTTAGATTGATTCGTTTGTTTTCTTTTTTAACGAGTGAAATCTGAGTGAATTACCATGAAGTGCATGTGAGGAGAGCACTTAACCTGTGGTTGCTCCAGCTTTGCCTGAGCATGTGTTTCAGAGAATACTTGATATTCAGGCGGTAGTCACACCTGCCCAGTACATCAAAACACGCAGGCTACTGCCAATGAATTATACTGTTTTGTATGATCTTGTACAACACTTCAAATGAATATGTTTTGGAACTAGAGGTTACCAGGGGAGGTTTTCCAATATCATGTAATTCAGGATAAAAACAACTATGCAGCATATTTCATATTTCCTTCACTCCTGGGGCTCACTGTTTTATTCTAATCATAAAATAATATCATGTGGTATTTAAGATTAAATTAAGGCTTCAAAACCCTAATGAACAAGTTATTAGATTATACAAATGAGAATGAGTAACTGCAGAAGAGTATCCAGCACTGACTTGCACAGGAGAATGGAGGCAATCCAACTGCTTTGCTTCAGATGCAGTGACTCTCTCCCCATGCTGAGAGCCTTCACATGCATGTCATGAAGCACAGATTTGGTTGAATGTATAACAAGAAAGTGCAAATGTCTATGTGAGGTGCCTCTTACAGATACTGTATTTCCATATTTTGATGGAGCATCACCCGACAAACAGCGCTGCGGTGCACACACCATGAAGTGACTACTCAGGATTCACCTGTTGCTAGTTAAAACAGAGAGCACAGCTGAAACCAGAATTCCTTCAAAGTTGTCTCACTCTGTTTTGACTCCTGGTTGCCAGGGTGGGGCTCCATCTTATCTTTAGGTTCCTACGGCGGCCGTCATTCCCTGAGGCTGTCCCAACATCAGCCCTGAATATTCCTGGTGGAAACCTGTTGCCGAGCTAATCAGGTGGCTTAGGCTGTGTTTGATAGGATTTCACCGGGGCTGAGATGAGGGCAAGGATAAATCATGGCACTAAATCTTTCAAGTGCAAGTCCCCGCAGAGAGCCTGGCTGTAAAGACTGGGGGAGCATTTTCGGAGCCACTCCAGGAAATTCCGTATGCACAATTTGTCTTTGTAACAGGAGAGCTGGCACGGACCTCGGCTTAAGGATGTCATGACCGGACCAACTTAGCACGCAGCAGAAGTGCTTATTACGCATTGTATACTCATTCCTGACACAGGGGAGCCTGGCGTGGCTCACATCCCGGTGATCAGACTGAAGCTTTTTCTCACCACAACAGTTTGTAAGAGACCTGGTGAATTTCCACGAACCTCGGCATGAACTCTACCACTTAACCATGAGAGACTCCTCATTTTGGGAGAGGCCAGAGTCTGATAAACATTGGGGAAGAAAGAAAGAGGAAAAAAAAGAACGACAGGAAAATGGAAAACAGGGCTGGCACTTCCAGCAGGTTTATTTGAGGCCATGACAGTGAGCCCTTGGAAAAGGGATGGCGTCTAAAGCCGGGTCCACAGATGGGCGGAGGGTACACAAAAGGGGTCGTGACAAGTAGACATGGCATTTCAAAGCCCCCTCGCTTCTTCTCTGGAGTCTGGGAGATAAAGGGAGGAAAAATCGGATTATTTTACTCCCCGGATCCCTGAACTCAGTGGGGCAGAGTGAAGACAGTGCCTGGGAACAATTTGTCCAGCCATTATCTCAATCCATTAAGGATGAGAACTGCAGGCCACGCTCCGGGTCCGATGTTCCATCGAGAAGATGAAAAGAGGATTTCTGAAGTGCTTTATTTCTAGATTATCGTCTCTTTTTCTCTCTTTCTGTATTTTACTTGCTGATAGAAAATCTCAACTGCATAGGAAAACACTCATTATTGACCTTAGATGTAGATTTAACCCATGTTCCACCTGTGTAATGTGTTTGTGCATGTTCCATACAATAGAAACATCAAGTCACAATAAACTCATAGGACTTAACTTTTCTGCTGATGATTCAGAACACTGTAAAAACAGCAATATTTTCCAAAAAGCTCAGTGATGTGGATCTTCTGATACGAAACATGACATCACAATGAATACAAAAGAAACCACATTATATTCTTCAGCTTTGATAAAAAAAATTAAAAAAAACAGTACTGAGCTTCACACTACTTGAACTGATTTTAACCTTCAGGTTTTTTCATTTAAAATCATTTTCAGCCATTGCTTTGTTTTGCAAAATCTCACTTCACACAGAGATGTACTTAGAGAAAGCCACAGTAGAGTAGCTGTGAAGGCCATGCAGAGTAGCTGTTTAACTGGGGTTTGGTGGTCCACCAAGTCACAGAGATGGTGATACATGATGGAAACACAAAAGAGCCTGAATGTGATTCTTTACTTGGTTGTTTGACACTTTCTTACTTGGCTCTTGCTGGGGACTCAAGCTGAGCCGAGCCTTCATGACTTCAGTGTGGCTTTGTAGCGTCTCAGCAGTCTCCTGGTCAATATGGCGGTGACTGAGGAGGAAACTCACGGGCAGTGGTGCTGGGTTTCATCAAAGGACAAATCCTGGACTTGAAAGTACACTCATGCATTGTTACCTCTGCCAAGAAGGTTATATTTCTGGCTGTTTGTCTGTTTATTTGTCTGTTAACAGTAGGGTATCGCAGTAGGGCTACAGATAAGTCTATTTCCATGCTAGCTGCTCTGTGACGCTATGTTTAGGCACAGGGCTTTGAGCTAAATGCTAACACGCTCACAACGACAATGCTAACATACTGCCAACCCTTGAATCACACCTGTGCTATGGTGAAAAACTACTGAACAGATTTCAGTGACCTGTGGTGAAAGCTTAGGCCACAGGGCAAATAACTAATTAGTATTTGATGCAGATGCAGATGCAGATGTAGAACTCTATAATGATGATTGCCAAATTCTTGTAGGTGAGGTCTGTTTGAAATTTTTGAAATAATCAATTCTGCAAAGGTTGATGGTATGTCTTTTAAACTTTGTAGTTTATTAAAGGTCCCATATAGTATAAAAGTAGATGTCCATGTGTTGTTTGATTATAAAGCAGGTCGAGGTTCTATATTAATACTGTGAAAGTATCAAAGCCCTCAGTGAAATGCACACAGCCTGTATTCACAAACTGAGTCACTTAAAACAAGCCATCAGGACTCCTGAAAATTTGTGATGTCACAATGAGCAGTCACCACTCTGAGCTATGCCCCAAGCCCAGTCCACCCTGACCCACCATCTAACCTTGCAGGATTTGGTTTCTCTGAGTGTTTACCTGAAATCTGCTATATTATTTATTGGATCACTCAGAAAACCGTCAACCAATCAGAAGAGGGACTCAGAGCCTCTGTTGTTACCAGAGAGCACCAGAGAGAAGCCTAAGGCCCAATCCCATATCAGTTAAATTTTGGTCCTCATATGCCATCAAATGGGGTGGGAGTGCAGCATTAAAATATGCCAAAATGCGGGATTGTCATGCACAAATCAGTAATAAAGATGTAATGTTAATGTTAGCTAACATTACTGATAGATAGCTACCGAGACATCAGCATACTACTAGCGATTTTGTTTTTGCTTTTATGAAGAAGAGGACCATAATTCATTGAAACAACATTAAACTATGACAATACAATGGTTGTTGTAATTTTTAAATCTTTATTAATGGAAAAAATTTTTACATTTGTGAGTTTCTTTGGTCCCTTGGATCGGCTCTGCAGCTATCTTGCTGGTGATTCACAAGGCATTCTGGGACATATCTCATAACACTCCGTTTGAAGTGTGCCCCTTCGTTTGACGGGCCAATTAGCCCTTACACTTCACCTCTACCCCTCTATCTCAACAAGAATCGGAACACCCTACGCCTAAATGTGAACACACAAAACGAAGGGGTAGGGCTAAGTGGTAGGGGCAAGGGGTGAAATGGGATTGAGCCTAAGAGTGGAGATGGATATCTACATTGAGATGGTTTTTGGTTCTTAAAACCACAAATATATCTTCTTATGGATATCAAAAAATAAAATACTGTAATAAGTGTAAAATATGGGCCCTTTAAGAAAAGCATGGTAAGGTGGCAGAGTGGTATGGACCACCTTCATGTTAGGATTGATTAGACAGCCAACTATAGCCAAGGGTTTTAGCTCAAAGACAGTCAACATTATGAAAGCTGCGTGAATGTTGCTTGGGCTACTCTAAGCCAAACAATGTACAGTACATTTATTGACAACAGGCCTAACCCAAAACACACTATGAACACACAGTTTTTCACATTTCTATCTACCCAACGCACTCTCGAATGAAAAACAGGAGTCTGGAAGGTCCCAGAAGATCTCTTCTGGTGGAATTGACGAATGGAAATCTCATCCCACAGCAACACAACCCACCTGTGATGCCAAACTATCCTACAGAGAGAGCCAATGGACGCGATTACATTTATAGAGTCAAATTCAGCCCCACTTCCTCTCTCAGGATAGGAGTCGATGCCTTTGCAGCGCTGGAAGGGCCATTTCAGTCCAACTTGGCAGCAGAGGGCCACGACTTTGAAGTGTTGAAAGTCAACTTGACCTGTGTTTACGGCTTAATAAATCTAGGATGGAAAGCTGCGGAAAGGACAGACTGACAAAGGGAGGGAATGGATGGACATCTTCCCGGGCCACGGCAGAGCATGTGCTTTATATTATACAATATGAATACAGTGAGAATGAAATGTATTTCCCCATCTGAGATTAGCTGTAGCTTCACAGAAGCCATAACTGATAGCTGATGGACATAAGGACACACTCATTTGTCCACATGACTCTGGACCACCACTTGGTAAAGCATGGGTAAGCCCTACAGGATCCACCTGACAAGAGGTTGTATTTACAGAGTGTGATGTTTGAGAGTGTTGGCCATTGTCTCAAGGACATTAAAGTCTGGCACTGAAGTGAGTTTAAGGCTTCTAAAGCCACCTTTGATCTGTAATTTATGTGTTTAGCACAATTAGTCTTATGTTGCATGGAGGGAAAAACATCTCATGAAATATTGGTTGTCGGCTTGGGTGAAACTGATTTAAGGCGTGTGGAACCGAATCTTGCATGACTGGTCATTTCTACATCAGAAAACATCATGAGTCATTTCTGCTCTCCAGGAAACGCTCTGTGTTTAATATTTGGTGCTGTCAGTAATGACTCCACTTCTCTTTACTCAGAATAAGTGTGTTTTCAATATTCTGGGCCAATTCCTTTATAAGTCTTGTATATTTGACTGAAGGCCTGAAAGGAATTTGAGTATCAAGTGTTTGCTTTAAAAGTCTCTGATATATAAATACAATACCGCTTATCCAAGCGCTCTGCTGGCCTGATAGCCACAAACCATGATCGTGCAAAATCAAAGGATTACTTTAGCTGCTGGCTTAAGAAAAGTCCATGAAAACATATACAGGCACAAAACCCTTCAGATCCCAAGAGTCACTTTACTGAATCCAAGTAAAACCCACTTTTTAAAGATGTGGTGCTCTATAAAAACGAACCCTGCATTTATTGTAGTTGCGCTTAATGATATGTAAAATAATACATTTTTAACTCAATAAACAACCAAAAAATTACCAAAAAAAATGCCTCAAATACTTTGATCTGTGCTCACAATTTTATTTGCCGTTTTATTCTCAGTGTTATATGGATGGTAATCAGGTTATTTTACAAAACAGTGGAGTCTAACTTCATTTAACCCATGTGGACGTCAGGTCAGAGGAGGTTGCTAGATTTTTGATTCGACTTTGAAGAGCTTGTTTGAACAGAGGGCTACACAAAATGTTTGAAATCAAGATTAGGTTAAAACAAACAAACATTGTCTCACCTATTTTTGATATTTAATTATGTATCATACATTTTGAAACCCTGCTTCCAAGGAATTGCAAAGAAATAATCATTCCACTTCTGAAGGAATAGTTTTCCAGCTCACTGCCACAACATAATAATTGACGATGTGTATTATTATATTCTCAATTAATGTCAGCTACAATTTAGTTTGTTTACTGTCTTCAGCTTGCATTACCTTCGGCTTGTTATGACTATCAAAACATTGATATCAATATATTTATGCCCATGACTTATACAGTAACTCTCTCTGTTTTTGATTTGCAGATGATTACAGGGGCTATTTGTAAGTTTTCTCTGTTGCTGAACATGGTTTCTTGCCAGGAGCGAGCAGTGGTGATTGTAGCTTGACAAGAGCTTCAGCCATCATCATCAATACATGATCTAATAATACGCCCTCTGACCTGTGCTACATCATCAAGGCAGATTTGAGGCTGCAGTGAATCACTATCGGAAGGTAACCAGATGGGCTGATACAGACCGGCGAAGCTGGTTAGCCTTCTAACTTTAGTAGAAAAAAAGACGTGACATTGGCGTTGCTTTCCACCTGCTGAACTGTCAACGTTTCTTCTAGACTGGTACGTAAACAACTGTTAATGCTAACGTTAGTTATGTAGCAATAGCAAAACTAAGACAATAGCTCCTTTAAATGACATATCAACAACATTGGTTACAACCAATGAGAAAAGGTCCAAAGTATTTGTCCTGTGATGACTTAATGCCCACCATTGTAACTGAAGAAACCATTGATGAGCAGTGAAACACCCTGAGCTTCACAGAGTTCAGTGGATATACTTTGATTTCAAGTCCACATTAAAGAGCCACTCCACGACTTTTGCACATGAAGGCCAGGTTAGTCATCATGAAGAGCACGAGTCAGCTTGTGAAACCAGATGTAGGAACTTGATGAACCCTGATGATGTCATAGCGATACACAACCTGGAGGAGTGGACATATGAGGGCACAAGGCTGAGAAGGTCTTACAGCAGATGCTATCAAGTAGCACTGTGGGTACTGTAGGATGTAGAGTTTTTGGAGCTTTGAAAGTCAGCATACAGTATCTCAGCCTCTGCTGCATCCATTCTTTTGTAATGTGTCTCATGAGGGTCACTCAGTTTTATTAGACAGGGGTACTAAACTGCCACATGTCACATATGTTGACATTATTACTGATCACTGTAATCATGTCTCCTTTCCATACCGGCTATGAATAGATACACTATAAGAAATGGCAATCGAACAAATTCGATTGCTCCTATGTGTGTGAGAAATTAGTTGTTCCTGTACAATTCTTTACTGCTTAATTTTAAACTCCATTAATATGTGGAAAACGTGTTTATTTCAATTAGATTTTCCATTCTATAGGAACAATGCAGAAACTGTGCACATAATACACACACTGATACACATACACACACACACACACTCCTTATTGCAGCCAATTCTTCATCATGCCAAGCCAGGCAGGGAGAGGAGCCAGCTTGTGTCGGTTTCTGCTCCCTGCAACGTGGGCCGAGTGTCACTCACCGACATATCCTGCAAAATGTTTCCACAATACAAAGAGATCCCAAAAGATTTTGTGTATAATTCTATTGCATTTGTTTATGAAGAAAAAAAAAAAAGTACTGCATGAAAATTCATAACACTGCATGACTGAAACAGCATTTGCAAGACCTTCCACATAGAGTACTGTAAGTGACAGCTTTTTTTTTTTTTTTTTTCTACCTCTGCTGCAGTCGGCAGCCAAGGCTCACATGGTTCTGCTGAGCTTCACCATGTGGACTCATGCACTTACTTAGCATGTCTGTGACAGTTGTTTAGAAAACATTAAAAATAATATTCACTGATGCCTTGTGACAGCTGCTTGAGTCACGGCCATTTTCCTCAACTTGCATCTGTCATCCAATCTTTTACAGTGCTTTCTTGGAAAAGGTACCATGGGATCTCTTTTCTGGATGCAAGAGCTGACCTCGTGGGGAACATTTGGCACAATCAATCTTGTTATTAATTAATCATAATATTTTCTCTGGTCACCACAGATGGAAGCCCTTACTTGGGGCTGGAACATCTATTATCAAATGACGATAGCGGCATTGACCTATTGGAGTGCATACTGTACACGTGTGTGCAGTTTTTGCTTGAGTGTGTGTGTGTGTGTGTGTGTGTGTGTGTGCGAGCTTCTAGGTTTATTCATCACAGATTTCAGAACAAATGAATCACTCATGGACACTTTTTTTTTTTTTTTCAAAACAAGACTTATGCGGTAGTGATGTGAATTATTTGACAATTCATCGCAACAAGTTCAAGACACAGTGAAAAGAGCAGAGGGTGAAACCATTAACGTGTTTGGAGGGGCCGTGAACACTCTGCTCAAACTGTGACATGTTAATCAATTCTCATAAATAGACTGAAGTCAGTACTTTAAGCCATTGGATCACTCAAGGTCAGTAACAGCTTGATTGCTGTCAGATTCATGTCAATTATTTTTACTACCAAAACTTTATTCATCGTTTGTGGATCATGATGAGTTCAGTCTATATTTTTTTACAGTGCAATAAATCCCTTTTTAGAGTTTATTTAGTCTCTTGCTGTTATAACATGTTCAAACATTTGGAGTAAGACCCAGCTGACAGATACATGGCACAAGGCTCAGATCTCTGCTGGTAAGGTAATATTTCCCTGGGGTGCAGTGACAGAACAGATCAGGTCAACAGAGCACAGATACTCCCAGGGTTTATGCTATTGTTTCCAAAACTAATGGTCCCAACCCAGACTGGGGTCAAAAACCCTTTATGGGTGGGTCTCGACGTGATATCCTGATATAAGTTTTTTTTTTTTTTTTTTTTTTTATATCATAGGTCAAAATGCTCAAAGAGTTCCTCCTGGCACTGGTACATCTGTGTCAGGGAGCTTTTTCCACATGTTTTTCTCTTTGTGTGAATTGTGGGCCTATTAATCTTCATCAAAATCCCTCCATGCCCTGGTAAAGTGAACAGCAGTGGAGTGTTGTCAGTGTGAGTAATATTCAGGCCCTCCACGACCAAGTATCATGTTTTTTTTTTGGGTTTTTTTTTTTTTAAATCAAGTCATAACATAAATAGAAAAGAAAATATTGTTTAATGGTTTTGTTAGAGCACTTACAGAGACAATGGCGAGCTCCTGTTGTGTGTTTTAACCAGAAAGTGTTAGTTGAGACAGAGCGCTGAAGTCATGCCTGCAATAGCTTGATTGGCATCAGCTGTTACATTAATGTTTCACAATCACTGGCTCATTCTTCAGCTGTGCTGGTACCCACACAGCTGACCGGCAACATCTAATCAGATTCATGCAGGTGTACATACTTATCACTATTACTCTTGTCAACACTATGTGCATGCCAGTGCTGTGAGCTGCAGCCACTTCACCACCCAAACCTCCTCCTTATGGGCCAAAGGTTTGCTGTTGTATTTTAGATGTTTCCGCCTCTCTTGATTATAAGCTCATGTAGAATATAATGGTAGTTTTGCATTTAAGAACCTGGGATAGATTTTCTTTTAAGCTATGTTCATAACTATGGGTGGTGGGGGCGCCTGCAGAGGGGAGACCTCTGTAAAACCATACAAATTCTTTATATGCTTGTCTGTTTATGAATCCTGCAAGCTGGAAAAGATATTACACCAGGTTTTTTTTTTTTTTTTTTTATGATTTCTAACCCACATGTGGCAGTGGTTAAGTAATTGTTTCCAACAAAATTGATGTGTGTAATGATGCGTGGACAACACTGAAGGCATATCTCCAGTAAGTTTCTCCTTCCTTAACGTCAACCGTTCGATTAACTTGACTGAGAGAGAGAGAGAGAGAGACAAAGAGGTAAAACTGTGCCATATGAGAGAGATAGAGGTGATAGGCTGAGTCCACAGGAGCAGAGGGACCAGCTGGGGAAACTTATGGTTTCAAGTTCAGAGCATATACAAACACAAGGCATAGTTATACAGCTTTTATAGAATTAAAAACACAAATATCAAAATTTTTACATTTTTGAATTTGAAAAATCACTTATTAAAAATGCCTTTCTGCTTCCATTCACACAGAACACACAAAGTCAATGGAAAGACACTATTGGATGGAAGATGTCTGCGAGGATAACTTGTGACAATTTTGCAGTTTACAGTCGGAAATTCTAACACCAATACAAAATGGCTGATATATTGGATGTACATTCGGATGTTCTGACCAGAGCCCTATATTCCCAACTAGCTAGCATGTTTTCAGCTGAGTAGAAGCTGCAGTAGTCCACTGACTAGCTCTATGTTAACTAGCTCTAGGCTTTAGCAACACTCATGTCGCAATTTACTTATGCTATGAAACTCTTTTTTGTGACCCTGTTTTTTTGACTGTACAAATAGACACAGACACATTCACACCTACAGGCAACCCAACCTCCAGGTCACCTGATCTGCATGTCTTTGGATTCTGGTATGGAATATGAGTAAACTGCACACAGCCAGCTGGTGAACTGAGGCGACAGTGGTAACCACTGAGCCAGCGTGCCGCCTCATATACTGTAATCATATACAGTTTATATTTTCATTTGAAACTGGTATCTCCTTTGTTATTTTGAGGTTACAAACCACAAGTGAAACAAGATATCTTTGACACACAATATTAAGCAGGAAAAAAACTATGAATTATTACTGCTGTAAGCAAGCACAGCTTACTATGTGTGTAACTGTGCAAACAGAGGATGGTTGTTGCGTTCTTTACACTTCGGATCGGTGCAAAATGGCTGCTAAAAGGTCAAAACATAGTTCCTCCTCAACATGCTGTGATTATTTACAAAATTCTTTTTGAATTCACTCATTCACGACTTTAGACAAACAAAGAGCTGAATGCAAATCTTCCTTCAGCCTTTCCGTTTAAGGAAATATTAATACAAACACTCTTAAGACTCATGTAAGAGAGGTCAGCAGGGGTAGTATTTCCAAATGGTTTATTTCCTTGCAACCTGCCAAAAACAACCCCAGAATGCTGTGTTTATAGTGAATTGCAACAATAATTTGTTTCTACTGTGCCAACAAAACATATTCCATCATGCTCCATGTTGCCTTTGAAGTGCCAGTGAAACCAATCACATTCCTCTCACTATTTCTCACTTCCTATCTCCTCAATTCATTGACTGAAAATAGCCTCTGAATCACTCCATGGCAGCCGAATTGATGTTTACACTTTGCCTTCTTCCGTACTGGAATATTGTACCACGCTTCACACCAAGCGCTCAAAAATGTTCCGATAAAATCAACAAGAAAAACCAGAATATGGAGTTTGAAAGATCTGAGGGGCACTTGCTCAAGTACATGTTGTGTTTTATTTCAACAACAATGGGCTAAAGATAACTCTCTGTACTAAAACCTGCCTGACAAAGAGAAAAACTTGAATGCTGTAGTGTGTGGTTTTCTGTAATTGTGTGATAGTTTCTAAGAAAAGACCAGGGCTCAGAACAAAGGTGGGTACAGAAGAAAGAAATGATACTCTGATATTTCTGAAACACAATGTTCTTGTTATGAAATGGGATGATGTGACACAGATAATGATGCCTTCATTATGGAGTCTGCAGATCTTTGCTCTTAAAGTTCAGCCCAGTGTGGTCAACTATCTTCAACAGAAAGTATCTAAAGATGCCATCATCACATCAGTGTACAACTAAATCCCCAGATGTGAAGTCCCATGCAAAAAAATTGGGTGTTATCCTTGATTCTGAGCTCTGCCTTGATAAACACATCACTTCTGTTGTTAAAAATAGTTACTATCAGTTAAGAACCATTTCTAAACTTTAACTCAAAGTAATCCTGGCCTTTATCACAACTTGACTGGACTATTGCTTTCCTCAGTCTTCATTATCTCACTTGCAGTTGGTTCAGATTGCAGCTGCAAGGGTATTGACTGGCACTAAAAAGCGTGCGCACATCACCCCAGTCTTAGCCTCTCCTCACTGGCTCCCTGTTTACTTTAGAAATCAGTTTAAAACCTTGTTCATTACTTTAAAGGCTCTTAATGTCCAGACCCCCCCTTACATCAAAGACCTTATGAATTGACACTCAGCTCCTAGATCTCTTAGATCTGAAAGGTCATCTCTCCTGTATGTCCCACTGTTAGGACCCCGAAAGAAAACTTGTTACCCAAAGAGGTCTAACATAATTACACAAGTCAAGAGTTGCAAAAAGGAACGAGAATTTTTATTTAAACAGACAGAGGACACATGACCATCAATCAAAAAGGTTAAACTTAACTAACCCCAAAGCCTCCCCAACTAACTATGAACTGATGGGCCGGCAAAAAAGGACAAAAGAAGGGAAGCCACCTCGGTCCAACCCTACAGGGCCATCAGAACCGGGCTCTTCCCTCTACCTTAACCAAACATCCCCAAACTAAACCCTTAACAACAGAAGTAAAGCCGAAAACCGAACCACCGGACCCACCAGAAAACACAAAGGGAAAACATCAAAAAGCTACATTTGGTCAAGCTGCTGCTGCTGCTGTCAGGCCAGGAGTGAAAAAAGAGAGAGACCAAACTGGAGTCCCCTCCCCCTCATTATTGACTCCTCAATCACTCTCAGCAGCCTCACCTGGAGAAATACAGACCATGAGTCAGTGACATCGGAGGATCACTCGATAAAGAAGGGGGGACGCATGTAACACCCACGATCATGACTTGAAACTAAATTTTGCAGTTGCTGCTCCAAAATCATGACATCAGTTGCCATTAGATATTAGACATGCTCCCTCCAACTCTGTTATTAAATGTCAGCTACAGAGGCTACAGTGAGTCGCTTTTGGAAAGTGACAAGACGGTCCGGGGCTAGCTGGTCAGCATGCTAACTTCAGTAGCAGAAAGTACATGATAGAGACAACAGTTAACATTGGCGTCGCTTTCCACCCCTGGAGACATCTGTTGGTGAGTAAAGGAATGAAGTTCGATGCTGAATTCACTACATTTCTTTTTGACCAGCAAGTAAACAGTTGTTTATGCTAACATTAGCTATGTATTTCATAAAAATGTCTTATGTTTCTTCTCAGCTCTGAAGCACATTAGCCATTGTTGGCACCTTAATAAATGAATAACAGTCTTTCTGTCTTCACCAACTGCCTTTTCAGTGCCCTTGAGCAAGGCATGGACCTCACACTCTACAACACTGTGGTCACCCTGCATAGTTCCCAGATGTGCTCTGCATGTGTCAGTGTGTGTAATCCTCTCTTCCTCTGCAGCGACTCCCTCCTGTTGGAGCTGTAATTATGAACGTCCTCTGAATTCATATCCAGTCAAACAAGGTTTAAGGTTTCTTTCCTTAACTCTCCTACAAACACCGTAGGAATAACATGGGCAAACATCTTGCATGAGAAATGTCTGAATGTTTTGGCAGTGCGTGTTTCCTTCCACTACTTAACCTTAAATGTTACACAACCCACTTAAGTCTTCACCGCTTCACAAGCAGCCATAACTTTGTTGAAGTTAATAAGCAAAGTTTTTTTGTGTTGAGCAGGAACATGTAATATACATAGGTGACAGTATTTGTACTTTAATTGTTATTGTTTGGCCATGGGTGTGTGTGTGTGTGTGTGTGTGTGTGTGTGCTGAACTGTGTATCTTCCTTCGGGGTTTACTATGTCAGAACCTATAAATTTAGGCTCCACTGCTTCAATTAGTCAGTCAGTTTTCTGGCTCAGAGCTTGTCAATTAAACACATGACCACATCCTAATTGAGCTTGTAGTTCAAAATGTTCTGCCCTGATAAAAGAGACGCTGAGTAATATGTGTGTTTTCAAAGGATGCAGATTCTGGAGCACTTTAACAAGGTGTTGCAAACATCAAAGCCCCCCTTCTTTTTGGTATAATTCTGACAAGAGTTTAAGAAAAACAACAGAGCTTCCAGACAGCGCTGTGTGGTAGAGGCATGTTTTTTAATGAGCAATGCCTTTTAAACGAGCACCTTTTTTTTTTTTTCCATAAGCGTCAGTCAGATAGTTTTTATAAGCAATGACATTGTCATTATGTTGCATAACAGATACTTGTCAAGTCTCTCTGCTTTAATTAAAACTCTGCACAGTGACAGATTTAATTGGAAAAATACACGTTGTGTGTTGAAAGGAAAAATCTGAGGATCGGCTTACAGCAGCTGGAGGTCGTTAGATTAATTTGCCACAGTTTCTGTTTACAGTGAAAAATTATTTTACAAACTGACAAATGCATGACACTGTCAGATCCCAAAATATTTGAATGTTATAAAATGGCAAATCTGGAGAATGAGGCACCAGTTTTGGTCAGGCTAAAGTCATTGTACATTTACTACATGTCTGTATTGAAGCATCAGGGGTCATTGAGTGCATAGAGTAACAAGCAAAGTATGTGTGATTAAAAAAATGTGCGTTATTGTAGCACAAGAAGGAATTATTTTGTGACACTTTTATTAAAGAGTTGCAGCCCTGAGATTAATGTAATCAGTGTTGTTATCATTTGCAAAATAGCTGTAATTACATTTCATTACTTTACATCAGCACTGAATGGAACATGTTTAAAATATGTATAAACATAAAAGGTATTTATAGGGTTAACATAAGGAACAGCCATCAGTAAATTAAAATAAAGCCAGATTTACTACAATGATCAGCAGCTGCCAGAATCAGAGGTTCTCTGCTACACCAACATCAGCAGATGGACTCATGTAGACAGCCTGATGCACTCTGGAGGTAACCATCACCTCACTGTTCAGCCAGACCCCTACAGTATTTACATTTACACACACACACAACTGGCAGACAGACTGTATATAAGCTCATTTTGTAAACACAATCAAACACTAAGTATTTCTCTCTGCTACATGTTGAATGTTCAGGAATACACACAGCACAGGACACTGAGATCTAAGGATGAGCTATTCCCATGCATGTGTGCATTTTGACCAACAGCGAAATAATAACATTGACTCAGTTTTGTGAAAAATCAACGACAGACCCAGTTTTCAAAAGACAAGTGGATCGGTGAACATCTGATCATCCTCCAGCCTGTTACACTGAAAAACACCAGTCCAGATGTGCTCATTAACATGAGCAGAAAAGCAGTGGTTTATATTGAACATGTGCATCAGTGATGCTGCCATCAATGGCGACGATCAATGATCAACTCGTGTAGAAATTCTGTGTAATGCACACAGAGGATATGGAGCAGAGCAGAAGCTTTGCTCCTGAACTGTGCGTGCAGCAGGTTCAGTCTAGCGCTGAGCTTCCAGTGCGTTTTAAAATCAGTTCAACTGCGAATATTGAGCGGAACAAAATAAGCTTTTTGTCAGCTGTGGGATATAGTGATATGTCCGGTCAATTACAAATAGTTTTCATGTGCCCATGGTGGTGGGGGCGTTACCCAGCAATACACTGTACAAGGTTTATGCTCTTGCCAAAAGGCATATTCAGAAAGGTTCATATTGTATAAAATACCCAACAAGAAAGAGCACTGTGACATTTACTTGAGTACTGTACCAAAGTATATTTTTCAGTATCTGTACTTTACTTGAGTATTGTTTTTTTGGAAACTTTTGACTTTTACTCCAATACACTTAAAAGACAAATATTGTAGTTTTGGCTACATTTCTAAGAAGTACTTGTTACTTTTCACCAGTGGAATGAATTTTATTTAATTTTTGAAAAATGCGATAGGCCATATGCTGTGTTCGTCACAGGAGATAAAACAATCAAAGCGAACTCCTCCACTGTTAGTCATGTTGTGTTTGCTGCTTTTTTGAACAGCTCAATTTGAACTTGGCAGTGACCTACTGAACAAGCTTGTTATTCTACAGGTTTTACAATAAGTCAGTGCATTCAGTAGGTTGATTCAGAGCCGTTAGGTTCTGTAAATGTGGAACAATACAACAATGTCTTGAGACAAAAATATGTACTTTTGAATACATAAGTATTTTTAAGAGCAAGTACTTCAGTACTTCAACTCAAGTAAGAATTTGACTGAACAACAGTTGTATTGGTGTAATATTTGACCCGGAGGATCTATACGTTGCACTTTGTCCACATCTGTGCCAAACACATTAGTGTCCCTCCGCTCAAATTCCACACGGTTCTGGAGGTTATGTGAAAGACTGTCTTTTTGTTTTGTTTTTGGAATAACAGTCATGTTACATGATCAATGTCACGTGTGTGTTAAATCGACACTGAGTAATTAGGTAATTGAAAATCGTATCCCCTCATTACCCCCTGGCAAAGCTGCTGTTGACACCTGAGTCTGTGCTACAATGAACATTCTCAAGAGTCCCCGTCTTCTCTCTGTCTAGACTGCTGTAATAACCCGAAAGTAATCACCTAGAAAAGGTGCGTGTGTCAGTGTGTCAGTGTTTATTAACAGAACGCCACTTATTTGAGTGGCAGGGGTGTGAAAGTGCGTACATACTGTACCTTGTAAAAACCCCAGGAACAGAAAGGTGGGACTGTCACGGCAGTATGTTTATGTAGTTGTGCCTGTTTCTTGAATTTGTCTGGGTCTATATTTAGAAGTTTCCATGAAATGCCATCTTTAAAATCTGGAAGTGTAACGTAACTGCATGCTTTGCACTGTCGAACAATTTCATCGGAGAGAAACCAGGTCATCAAGATAAGCTGCTGCTAAGCTTTATAACTCAACAGTTTAGACTCCATTAATGGCAGTTAAGAGTCATAAATCTGGAGTAGATCTTATTTATATTTTTTCTTATATATTATAGGAATATTTGCCAAAGAAGATGGAAATGACTTCAGAAATAAAATAAATGTGAAATTCCCCCTTACAAATTGCTGAAATGACTCCTAACAGCTTGACATCAACAGCTCATGGGAATAAGCACGAAAAACCTTCAACAGTGTGGAAATGGGAGGAATTCTTCATGGCAACACAAGTTGGGCAAATATGACATCATGAAGCTAATTTGGGTACTGCATGTTCTGGTTTGGCCTGCCCCCCTGCTGGGGCCGGAGGAACCAGGGTTATGTTGTCCAGATGGGGAATAATAGCCCACACCTGGGCCTTGGCCCAGACCCCAAACACAAACTCCAGCAAGGCCCCAAAAAGCCTGAGTCAGCTAAACATCCACTGAGACCTGTCCCATCCCGGCTGTGGTCTGACCCAGGTCTGCCAACACACAATTAACCAGACTAACCTGAACTTAACACCGGCTACCACCACCTCTAGACCTCAGCGCTGTGATTGAAGCAGTGTTTGATTCTGCTGCTTATTTGTTTATCACACCATCAAGGATGAAAAGATATCATACAAAATGACAGTAAAAGAAAATAACAGACAGTGACAACACCTCTCAAAAGATGCATCAGTTCCAGCAACAGTTTGATTCGGCAGTTAACACTTTAACAGACAATACAACATATGAAACTCAGAGGTTATGGATCTTGATTTCAACAAGTTTCCTGTCAGCCAACATCCATCTGTCTGTTTGGAGATGTGGTTTTCCCAGACTGTTGCCAACCAATATGTTGTGTTTAGAGAAAAACACAGAATTTGCACGACATTATTTGCACAAATTTAACTGAAATGTTGCAATCTGCTCTGCTAATGTAGCACATGAGAATTTCTGTCAGAAAGCTTCTCTCCTTAGTAGCTTCTGTTAGAAAGGCTTTCTGGCAGAAGGTACAGTAGAGACCGACAAAGTCCACATCAAAGCAGTTCATGGTGGTGGATGAATGAGTCAAACACGGGACTTTCGCCCAGGAGTTGGATTTAAGTCCTGCTTTACTTTTTGACTTTGACAACTTAGTATTTTAAGTTTTTTCATTATTTACATTTTCAGTTTTCATTTGCAGTTTGGTTAATTTTAGGCCTCAAAACTACTTGGTTACTTCGCCTTTGAGGTCAACTTTTCCACCTGCAGTAGTGTACTGACTGAATTGTAAGCTAGCTAGCAATGCATGCATCAACTGTGTGTTGATGGCATGTGTTTGTGTTCAGATTAGAATATGTATCAAATTAATTCAACTAATTAGCATGCGTGTAAAATATTTACACAGACAAAAAACAAGTTATTATGACATGCACAAAAAGCTAACTTGCATGCAGAAGCTTACAGCACAGTAGTGATTCCAACATGGATGTATTATAGTAAATGGATACCAGAGTCCCTTCATTTAAATGAAAATTACCAGCCAAATGCATAAACTGAAAAAGTTTTTTAGTCTTCAAGTTTGCTTTCATTTTTTGTGGCCCATAAGTGCCGTCCCTATCCACAGTTTCCTAATTGACCTAGAACTCTATGCTGTAAAAGCATATGCTTATTTTTTAAAAAGTATGTAGTATTGTTTTGTGTTATTCTTGCTGAACTGTCTTGCATATGACACCATAAAATATGTTAAAACATAATCCATTATGTTTTAGTCTGCCTACATTTGCAGGAAAAATGATGAAAAAATTAAAATCATAAATTGTCTCCAGAAGCAAATGTGTGTCCACCATGTCAAAAAACTCAGTTTGAACACAACTCAATGCCAACCCATGACCTGACAGTTTCAGCAGAGAGCACTGGTAGATGAATATCAGGTTAGTCATCTGCTCTGGCCAGAATTCATTCCCTTTATTTCCCATTAAAAACAGTTTTAAGCAGAACTGAAAATGTTAGAGAAAATGAACAAACTCAGTGAACTGATATTTGAGTACAGTAGGTCTGAGGGAGAGGCTGTTACAGAATAAAGAAGGAGGTTAAATACTGGAAATGAACCTCTAGACTCTTTATACACTGTTGTTCATAAAGTTGGAATAAAATTTTTTTTTCCTCTTTTCATGAAATGATTGCAGCAATGTGATTTATTTCATTTCACCTGGGTAATTGGGACACATAATGTAATCATTGCACCTGGTCAAAAGTGATTACTGATGCATTTAACTTTATGGGCAACAGTGTATTTAACTTGTTTTCACACAAGCTTCAACTTAAGTCTGTATTGTGACAATAATTGTTTCCCCTTCATAAATAAATCAAACAAATATGATGATATGATACCCCCTAACTTTGGAATGTCTCTTTATTTATGATCCATTAATAATCAACCTTTTCAGCTGTTAACCAGTGTTACAGGTAGATTTGTTGACCTCAGTGCAGCTGTTTGCTGTTTTTTGTTGTTCTTTCTGTGGTGAATGTGACAAAACATATTCCTATGCCATTAGTAACTTTCCTCCAGCAAATTGAAAGGCAGTTTGCTGTCAGTGGCCTTACGGTAAGTCATGTATGTGTTTATGTTCTCATGTTCATTTATGTGTATTTCTCAGTTCCACTAAAGCCATGAACTCTGACAGTGTGAGTGCAGCCCTGTACCAGAGCTCTGAAGTTCAAAGACTGTTTTTTCCTCCACCCTTTCTCCCCATTTTTACACATCCCCTTCCTTTTGAAATGACTCTGCCTCCACTCTGGCTCTCCAACTCAAACAAGTCAGCACAGATAGTTTGGCTCTTCTCCTGAAACCGGAGAGTGGGTACTCTGGTTGGACAGGGAGAACAAACGCTTCACACGTGACTTCTTGAAGGCAAGCTTTTCAGCACTCAGGTTTTGGAGGGGCACTCGCAGAGTGCATTCCTGGTAATTAATAAGGCAAGCGCAGGTTTCCATTTGGAGGATTCAGGTATAACAGAGCATGCACGGTGAGATGGTGCTGAGTGTTACAAAGTCCTGTCTTGTTTTCAGTTTCATAACTTTGGAAACACAGAGGGAGGAAGCGGAGCAGAAAACTCATGGGCTGACAAGTTTGTTTGAATAAATATTATTGTGTCGTTAACAAATCAATTGACATTTTAAATAGTTATTTAATATAATTCATGATAATATTGATTTGTCTTGCATATTAAAGGAGCTATTTTGCTAATAGTTTTGCTAATGCTACATAGCTAGCATTAGCATTAACAGCTGTTTATTTACCAAAGAAACATACAGTATATATACTGTATGGAAAGCTGAAACAAGTATTGATTCACTGAATAGAAGACTGACAGGAAAACAATTTTGGTGGTCGTTTAATCAGTTAAAGGAACTATATGTAAGTTTGCCCTTACTACATAGCTAACATTAGCATTAGCAGCTGTTTACTGGTAAGTAAAGTAGAAGGTTTTGTCCCATTCTCTGCTCATTAACTGTTAATTAACTGCCATATCAATATTATAATAGTCCAATATCCCTAGAAATTAAATTGGAATTTATATCCAGTGCCAAAGTTCAGTGCTGGTGCAGGAAGTAGAGTTTCTTTTATGTAGCGAGGTGGAAAGCCAGCGTATGGAGATTACGGTGATGGATACCATGTCTGACTTTTTGTTTTTATCATGTACGTGTACAAGGAGGCATATGCACACAGTTCATATTCCTGCCAATTGTTTCATGTAATCCCATTGATCTTCAGGACAAAGAAACGCAGCAACGTACCAACAAATGCAGAGAAGAAGAGGACTGGTTGGTCGTGAGGATGAATGTCAACAATCGGCTACAGATTTCAAATTATTCAAGGACAGGACTCCTTTAATATTTGTCTTTTCATTAACCATTGAAACAATCTTTCCTGGTGCCAGCCATGAACCACAGCCCACCTGTTTCTCCCTTAATTTCCTGTCATCTCTCCTGTCTGTAATTTATACAGGCCAAAAAAGCCTGAAAATACATTTAAAAAATCTGTCTGTAACCTCAACCAAGGTTTTAAATGCCTAAATCAACCATACCAAGAATGATTTGCCATAACCACCATTTTTCCTCAAACCTTAACCATCCATACTGTAGTTGCCATAATAGGTACTCCCTGTAAAGCATGAGAAATAACTGTTGGCACTGGGCTTTGGGGTTTTACAGAAACTGGACACATCCGGACATTCAATTTACAAAATCCTCTCATCCTTAGAAGGTGCCTGTCTTTGCTGAAACAGTAAGACATTCTCTACCTCTTCGCTGTGCCCTCATTCTCATCTTTGTCTTCCACTGTTCAAAGGGCAGTTATTATTTCCACAGTGAGATTCTCCAAAAGTGAATAAATGTCAACCTCAACCTTTTTGGTGTAGATATTTGACTTCAGCTTTGCCGCTGCATCAGAGCGCGCGGTTAGTGGGAGAAGCTGTGATGTAGTTTTGTTTGGGGTAGCTTCTGTGGCTGCAGTGGTTTGGCACTTTTGTAGTAGAGGCATACTTGGTGAAGGGGAATTTATCAAACCAACAAAAAAAGCACACATTCAACCCAGTGAAACAGTTCTGCTTTCATCTGTGTGGGTTTTCTCTCACTGTGCTGAGTCAGCTCCCTGATCATCTGCAGACCAGTGAAACCAGTGACCCAGCTGGCCTCACTTGTACCATAGAAATAAAATGCAGTGTAAAAAGGTACACCCACCCACCCAGCCACGCTCTCTCTCACACACACACACATACACTGTTGTGAAACTGTTTTGGCTTAAAAACCAAACAAGTCATTATGGAGTGTGTTCACTTACATGTGCTCGTAAACAAAGAAAAGGAACACAACCGTTTGGCCACAGTTTGTGTCTGAGTGTTTGTTGGAGTTGTGTTTGTTTGCCGGATAAATGAGGAAAAACAATATCGCATGCATTGAAGTGGACAAAAACCAAACAATGACTTTGTATGCAGTAGGGAAGTTGAAGCAGTGGTTATCCCCATTATATGTCTAGCTAAGCTACGCACGTTCACCAACCATGACCACAACAAATGATATATTATTATGTTAGAAAAATAGGGTCAGTTTACTCAAATACCTGCTATTACTGATGATCCTGATTTGAATCTTAGAGCCAACTGTGAATGAAGCTAAGTCTCTGCAATATGGTCCACTGCTGCATTTAGGCTTGTACTCATGAGCGTAGTGTACTTTTTCTGCATTTATATACACATTATGTTAAGTATCCAGATAATATACTCTGCTATAAGGTTGACAAATATAGTAAGAACTTTATTTCAAGGAAAACATGCATTTAGCCTGTTATCTATGAACACAAAGTACATTACATTTACTCATTTGATGTTTTGACTTACAAGTGAGGGACATAACTAAAGCTTCAGTGTAGTAGGAAACCTTGGTGTAAGTATGAAGTACTGCATCTATTTAACAAGTGCAAGGAGATCAGGCAAAGAAATGCACAGTGAATGCGAGTTAGGCATGGTAGGGTGTTAGAGGTGTTAGAAGAGGAGGTGCTCTCTGGAGAGATGAGTCTTCAGAGATTCTTGAACGCCCCTGCTTTGATAGCATTCAGTAGCTTGTTCCACCATCAGGAAACCACAGACCAGAACAATTTGGACTGCAACTGCCTTGTGTGCAGGGTTGGTGATGCCAGACATCATTCATTGGCGGAACGCAGTGGCTGAGAAGGAGCATGAGGCTGAATGATTGAGTTCAAGTAGATGGTGCAGACCTAGAAGTCTCTCTGAAGGCAGCATCAGTGATTGAATTTGATTTGGGCAGCCATGGGTAGCCAGTGTAGGTCGATGAGTAGTGGAGTGACATGTGACCTGGCTGATTGAAGACCAGATGTGCTGCTGCATTCTGGACCATCTGTAAGAGTTTCACTGTGTGTGAAGTGAGGCCCACCAGAAGGGCACTGCAGTTGTCGAGGCGAGCGAGAAACCCTGGCCTGGCCTTCTGTTTAAAGGAGCTATTTGTAAGTCTAGAAGAAATGTTGCAAGTTCAGCATCAAACTTCATTCCTTTACTGACAAAGAGCTGTCTCCAAATATGCCAATTTTGTCTCTTGCTTCTGTTCACTTCTTTTCTTCT
The DNA here is from genome assembly GCF_002260705.1 of Seriola dumerili. Taxonomy (NCBI): domain Eukaryota; kingdom Metazoa; phylum Chordata; class Actinopteri; order Carangiformes; family Carangidae; genus Seriola; species Seriola dumerili. The sequence continues at coordinate 1,887,071 of NW_019174307.1, read as the reverse complement.
ACTGAAGTTAGCACACTGACCAGCTAGCCCATCTCGTCACTTTCCAATATAGCTTCTGAACGGGAAGATGTTCTGTTTTCTTTGTACTCAGTGTTAATAAACTCAATATCTTTGATAGTGAGTCTGTTGGCCAGACAACAGGACATTTGAAGATGTCACAATGGACTCTGGGAATGTGATGGTCATTTTTCACTATTTTCTGACATTTTTTAGACCTAATGACTAATCAGTTAATCAAGAAAATAATCAGTAGATTAGCTATGAAAATAAGCATTAGTTGCAGCTCTGCACACAAATTCATCTTGTGGAGCTCCAGCTGGATGTAGTCAATAAGGAGCCCTACTTGTTTATGATGTGTTTCTCTGATAAACAGAAGCCCTCAGCTTTAAAGCTGTTGAAAATTTCAAACAATGGAGTCCATTGGACGAATCAAAAGATACACTGTGGTATACAGTTCTGCAGGTATACTTTTCTTCAACTCACAGTGCGAGATACAATTTGTCCTCAACAGTACGACACTATGAAAAAGCTGACAGAGCCCGAGTGAGTTTACCCTCCACTCCACTGCTGCCACAGTAATTTACCCAATTCATTCTGAGTGGAACTGTGCTGCAGTGAATCAGTGATTCACACGAAACCATGACACAATACACACATATTGCAACACCTCTTTCAATGATGTAATTGTCATTGGGATTTTTTTTTCATATGATGGGGCAGAGCTTTGCAGAACTGAACCATGCACTACCTGTTGTGTTGGTATAAACATGATGAGATATATGTGTCACACAGTGGGCTGGAGAGGGTGGAGAGTGTGTTTATCATTCACTGAGGCCAACAACCTCATAGACCCCAGATTAACTGCTTAACCTAAAGCAAAGCATTTTGGACATGTGGGATATAATATGTATGGTTAGTAAATGCTGCAACTGAACTGATTTCATATGACAAAATATCTCTGCATAAAATAATGCTAATAATATATGGGATGTAGGGATATTATCTCTGCATCTGAACTGACGTATGTCTGAGATATGTTCTGAAAGTCAGACAAAAGCCTATCTGTTCATTTCAGAGCCAGAAACTGTGGAGGATAAGTAGAGCACCCTCCCTGCTCTGTACTTTAAACTGATCCTGCTTATGAATCATATAAAGTTGTGCTGTGTTGATAAGCAGAAGCAGCAAGGTCTACCCACAGACACACACACAGATGCTCTGTGTGTGTGTGTGTGTGTGTGCAGCCACAGAGCTGGAACCAACTGGTCTGTCAGCAGGGTGTGTGATGGGTTACACACCTAGCCAAGTCATCCACCATTCCCTCCAGAGAAGTTTGAAGGGAGTGCTCTTTTGTCTGTAACACTGTTGGATGCACTTGCAGTGCACCCAGCCCTCTAACACAGCAGCACAGCTGGAGGAGACCACAGCTCCTGCAGGGAAGAGGAGAACTGTGTGTGCTTCAACTTTGAACTTTCTGGCTGGATTCTGTGAAGCTGCTACTTCCCCTCTGAGCTGCAGAGGTAATACTAGGACCCAACAACACTATACGTTACCTCTCGCCCTACACTTAATCCATGCGTTTCTTTGAGTGAGTGCTGAATTATTTGTCTTGATATGGTGACAGGGTGGGGGAACAAAGTGAGAGGCGCGCCCTGTTGGGGATTCTGGACGTGCCAGTTAGCAGTGGGGTGATATTTGACATTGGAAAAATCCTGAGCGTAATTTGTCAAAGCTGACACCACAAATAGGCCCAATGTAAAACTGTGAAACCATTAAGCCTTTGGCAAAACAGAGGAACTCCCATTGAGACCAAATTCTTTCCCAAAACCGGCATTAGCCCAAATCAGCTTGGAAAACTTGTGCGGGAAAAGAGAATGAGTAATGTTCTCCCCCTCAGAGAGAACATGAAAGGAAGAATTTTCAAAAATCACTCATTTTCTCCGACTTATACACATTTTTTTTCATTTATTCCCGACAGCACTAAAAACAATTCAATAAGTTACACCTGTTACGCTGGTTCACAGCTTCTGTAGAATCTCCATTACAAGTAAAATTACTTGTGTAAAAATGTACTCAGATACAAGTACAATGTACATCAGTTAAATGTACTCTGGTTAAACATTACTAAATCCAGCTCCTTAGGGTTAGCCAGACCCAGTATGTGCCTGCTGCTCGGGCAACATGTCAGGTGTGTTTGATTCAGGACACTTGCAGTGGTTGCCGGGCAGTACCCCTTTTTCTCTGCTGCAGCTGCAGATTTGATGCTTTCATTTGTAGCGTTCTCACACAGTTAATCCTAACTTCATCATCTGACTTTTGTTTTTACTCTATAGCAATTTCGACTTTTAAAAAGTAAAAATAAGTAAAATACTTAAGAAATACTTAATACTTAATTACAAGTGGCATTACTGATTCTTCTACTCCAAAAAGTACACAAAAAACAACTTCTTACAATAATGACAGTAAATGTAATTCGTTACTTCCAACCCTGGTATAAAGGTAGATGTCCATGTGTTGTTTGATTATAAAGCAGGTCTAGGTTCTATATTAATACTGTGAAAGAATCAAAGCGCTCAGTCCACAGAGAAATGCACACAGCCTGTATTCAGAAACTGATCCTTAAAACCAGCTGTCGGGACTTCTGTAACTTTGTGATGTCACAACAAAACAGTCACCGCCCTCAGCCAAGCCACAAGCCCTGCCCACCTGGCCCCCCCATCCAACCTTGGAGGATTTGGGTTTTTCTAAGTGTTTCCCTGAAATCTGCTATATTTTTATTCGATCACTCAGAAAACAGTCAGCCAATTAGAAGAGAGCCTCAGAGCCTCCTCTCTTCTGATTGGTTCACTGACCTTTTGTTACTATAGCTCCAGAGAGAAGCCTGAGAGAGGAGATGTAAAACTACACTGAGATGGTTTTTAGCTCTTAAAACCACAAATATATGTTCTTATGGATCAACACTTCAAATATAATACAGGAAAAGTGTAAAATATGGGACCTTTAATGTACAGACGAGAGTGGTATCAATCTTCGTATTTGATTTTCAAAATTTCAAACAAGAGAGCAAATAACAGAAAATGGTGAAATATGTCTTTAAACTCTGTGAAAACAATCTCAGCACTACAATCAGAGAAAATAAAGCTGTGGGAAGATAATATTATTTTTTCATAATTAATCTACCACTTAGAATGAAAAAGCATGAGCGTATTTCCCGAAATGATTAACTATTCCTTTACTATGCACCAATAATAAAATTAATTGTTCACATGCTTAGCTGGTAAGTAAGTGCCAGTGTGTTTCAGTTTACTTACACACTTATATGGTTGCTTTGTTCCCAGGCCCGTTACAGTGTTCACATGGACAGTGGAGAGCATGTTCTCACAGACAGAACGTGAGCAAGTGTGTAAATGACGTACCCCTGTAGCAAGTCTTTCAAACATGTGCCAAGATCAATTTCCATCAAAGATCCACAGGGAGCAGAATCCCACCATCTCCTGGAGACGAGTCAAGTGTATGTTGGAGGGAAAACCACTAAGCAGCAAATGTTTTATCCACAACAGTAGACATCACACAGCCCCTGTGTCAAGTTTACAGAAAGGTTCTCAAGGTCTTTTCACCCTGAAGGCAACAAAAAGTGAAGGTTTCTTTGTTTCAGGATCCAAAGCACACAATTAAAAGTCTGAAATTTGTGTTACAAAACTTTGGCTACTATTCTGGCATTGTATACCCTTTTTTCTTCTGTCCAAGACTCACTGTCCTTTGCTAAAAACACATTTTTAGTAAACGAGTCACTGCTTAATAATTCTTTTTTTTACAACCTTACTTTACTGGCTTTGGCCATCTTTTCTATGATTTGGGATGTTAATATTTGTTTTCATTTTCAAATATATGGTTTATATAACTGGACTGTCATCTGCTGTAAATCTGTGTGTGGTGGCACTGCCACATTTCCTGGTGGATAAAATATTATTATAACTGATGGGAATGATTCCCGTCACACGAACTTCAAATACATAAGCAAATACATTTTGTTATTTGATCTTTTGTTTAGGCTCTTCTTTTAATCATTCCGAGACATGCATCTGCCTACATGCTCTCTTTATGGCCTCAACCCAGAAAACAAAACAATTGGACAGAGTTGTTCCGTGGGTGAATGGCAGAGCTGGACATTTGACAATAGCCCTAGGAGCTCTGTGGAAGACTGAGAGTGGGCGGTGGCTCTGTTTCCTGTTCTTCCTTTGCTCATCTACATCCTCTCCCACCATGAGGTGAGAAGCAAGTCAGAAAGTCACTGCTGTGTGGTTTGCTGGAGTTTAGCTGGTGATATAAATGAAAACATGGAGCACAATGCAGAGTGTGATAGAATGGGCTACAGAAGGGCCATGGATTTCCTTTTCTTGCTACCATTAATAGTGTCTTTTAAAGCAACTAATTATAAGTTTTGCTAATTTTACATAGCCAGAGCTAGCATTAGCAACTGTTTACTTACCAGTCTAGAAGGAACGTTGCAAGTTCAGCATCAAACTTCATTCCTTTACTCACGTACAGCTGGCTCCAGAGGTGGAAAGCAACACCAGTGTTAACGCTCGTCTCTATCACGTCTTTTCTTCTACTGAAGTTAGCATGCTAACCAGCTAGCTCTGGCCTGTCTCATCACTTTCCAATAGCGACTCATTGTAGCCTCCAATCTGCCTTGAAGATGGAGCGTCACCCGCTACCAGCAAGAAACCAATTTTGGCAGCAGAGAAAACTTACAAGTAACCCTTTTCATACGTGCTACATCTTATCCAAGGTAAGTCAAATAATTACTGCACTTGATATAAAGAGGTTTTATATACTGGTTCAACTGTGACTTGCTAAGCTAGGTAGCTAGTCAACCTACTGACCACCCAACCATAATGTGTTAAGTGATAATTAATTTCAGAGGTGGAAATAGGTGGATTTGGTTGCCTTTGGACACAGCCAGACGACTGTGAATATATTTTTAAACCCTCAAAACCAGGACCATTCAGTCAACCCGCATATTCATATACATGCACATGCGGACCATTTTCATGAGGATGGGGCACAGTTAGTTCAGTGCTTAGCACATCTACACAGCGCATCTTTCAACACCATAGATGCCATGAACGCAGCCTTTACGTTGCTGTATACTTTACAAAGGAAGGTTCCACATTGGAGACTGTTATTTTGTTAGTTGTGGTGAGTTCAAAAGCAGCAACCGAAGTAAACATGTTTTAAATCATCTTAAACTTTATATGTTAGATATGTTGAATTGTTGCCTATAGATAAGTTTCCAGTTTTTGTCTTCAGGTGACCTGCTATGTACTGACTTGCAGACTCTTGATTACCCTAGCTTTCAATTAACTTAGTGGAAGTGCGTCAATCTAACACTATCCTAAAATAAAACGCCAACTCTGTAACTGCAACTGTACATTAAGTAAACAGTTCGGATTGATTTATGTTGTCTCTCTTCACATCCTGGCACTGCCATAAGAAAGGAGGCTAATAATCAAATCCACACGTCATTTTGCCCACCCAAAGACCATCAACAGTCTTCCTGGCCCCATGTGCTAACCCACAGTGCTTCACAGCCTGCATTTGAGAATTAAAAATTTTATTGCTATATCAATACCACTGGCGGTCAGTAATGTCATCATAATAGAAGAATGACATAAGAGAGCAAGAGTGCCATGTTTCTCCATGCACCAGCTTGGCACCATTATCATTCAACTAAACTAAATTTAAACTGTTTTTTCAGCTGCAAGACACAGTGGACATGTTTTATATCCAGCAAGCAAAATTTCCATTATTATGCTTTATTCTCCTGTAACATTGTGTCCAAAATAGAGGAATGTTCCCAAGATTAATAAATCAGAAATTAAGTACTTTCACTGCATAGCCCACACCACAGTACAGGCTTTCACTTGGGAAATGGATTGTGGTTTTGGGCATTAGCACTGTCATATATTTCATCTAGACCCAGAAGAACTGGCATATTTAAAAATGAAGAGATCTGAGATCTTGAACCTTGTTACTGCTGGAGGATGCCAGTGGTCAAACTTGTGTTGTGTGTGCTTTGGAAACATAGGGACCCAGATCCTGTCACCATTACCGTTACCTTCAATTAAGATAAAAAATAAACCCAATTTGCCTTTTGCCAATAGTTAAGATGAATATTGATACCATTCCCATGTCTGTGTTTTAGATATGGAGCTGGAGCTTTTTCCCCCCTAATGACAAATCAAGCAATTTTTTGGACAGACACTTTATAAGAGTCACTGCTTCAAGCGGGCTTCAGCTACTTTCCACTGAAAATAGTTAGCAACACTGAGCAGTGAGCCAGTAAGCCTATATGTTACAATGAAGAGTGAGCTGGAGCAGCAGCTAGCCTGGCTAAAAGTTACAAAATGACATGACATCAATCTTTATCAATCTGTCAACAAGAAAATTAATTAAAACTATTTCTTTTAACTACTGTATTTCCCATCCTAAAATACATATTCTATCTGTGACCCTCTACTGGAAAGTTACTAGATGTCCAAAGGCTGGGGGCTAGCTGGTTAACATGCTAAATTCAGTAGAGGAGTGAAGAGGAGAAATGCTATTTCAAGTAACTCAATATTAAACCTGTGTACTGTATGTTCTTAGCAGGTTTGCAAACACTGCCCTACAAAAAATCAGCTGGTTTTGTTCAAAGTTGGAGGGTGCACCGTGCAGCTAATGTGAAGTTAAAGGAGCTATTTGTAAGTTTTGCTATTGCTACATAGCCAACGTTAGCATTTCCAGTTGTTTGTGTCTTGACAAGAGCTTCAGCCATCGTTGTGTTTACAATCCAACAGGTTATAATATGTCCTCTGACCCGCACTACGTCTTCACAGCAGTCTGGATACTACAGTGACTCGGTATTGGAAAGTGACAAGATGGTTCAGGGCTCGCTAGATAGCATGCTAACTTCAGGAGAAGCAAAGAAGAGATAGAAATAGAAGCAAAACAAGAGGGATGCTTTCCACCACTGAAGATACCTTGGCGAGGAATGAAGTTTCGCAATGTTTGAATGGCTGTTAACGCTAATGTTAGCAAAAGCAAAATTTATTCTGTAAATTTTTACTATGGAAAATGGATGGAAAAGGATTTTTTGGACAGTTTGGATGCACCAAGTTATTTAATCATCCAAACTTCCCTGTAGTTAACTGATTGGTCCAGACACACTCAAATTTATTCATTCAGTTGTGAAATACAGTGTTCTTTTTACATGTTTTATTTTATTTTGTAATTTTCTTTGATTTGAATTTGTTGCATTCCTCCAACAGCTTGTGAACTTTGCAGATATTTACAGTCAGTTACAATGTGAGACCTTTCACTTCACAATGAGGACCTCAGATTACTTTCTAAGCCATTTATTGCAAACCACAATATTCCTTTTTCATTAGCCTCATCTTGAACCTTTACGGCAGTAAACTTGATTGACTAAAGTGGTGCAAGCCAAGCCCGTTTATTACAATCTCAACTGAGAAGGATTAAAAGTAAGCGGTGTAGGTTACTTCAAATAAGTGCAGCGTGTCCACAGGAATTGAATTACAAAACCCCTTCTCACCTTGTCTGGTAACATGAAACCCAAACTTTAGATTGAGAAATGTGGAGCTGGCACAAACAGATAATCTCCCTCTTCAGAGTTACCACAAACCACATGCTGCCTACACTCTGAAGCACATACTCCCTTACTTTACTTTTAGCCAGATGGACACTTATTCCCACCTCTGCATCTGCTGAACAAGATGAGCAATTACACAAACCCCATTAATGTGGGAGCAGAGAACTTTACAAGCATAACATGGATGAGGAGATGGAGGCCTAATCTCAGCTCAAGTGAGGCTTAGTCATTCAAGCCCTCATTGCCCTTATTTTCTGTCAGCTGCTAAAATAAAATGATCTATTCATATTGTGTTTCCCCGCAGTCTAATGTGGACTGGTATCTCTCGCAACCATGAGTAATCTTAGATCTAAATTGTTCATTTGGTGGGAGGCCTTAGGGATTGAGAGGTCGTCCTTGGGTCAAACTGTGGCCTCTTATGAATTTCTCCCTCGTTAAGGCCTTGCCCCTGTCACCCATCCTGGCCTTTCTTGGTAAAGTAATCCTATCTCATGTTCCTTGAGCAAAGCATAACTCAAGCTGTACACACACACACACACACACACACACACACATATATATATATATACATAAATATGTAAATCGTAAAAGTGTGGAGGTCCAGTCAGTTTGTTACAGTATCTCCAGCATATTTGAACTTGAATGCTTCTGCTTCATTTCTCTTTTAGCTCTCCCTCTGTAAACATGAGACAGATGAATAATGGGTAAATAAAGCCATTTCTCAGATAGTTTTACATTTTAGGCTGACTTCTAAATTGATGACCTTGTGATTGGTACATAAAGGAGAAATTTGTGGGATTTTTGGTTTATCCAACACATTTTCCTCTTTCAGGTTTTTCCTTCAGTGTTGACAAAACTAGTGAAACTGACTAGCAGGCCTAACAAGGGAAATTATACCATTTGTATAGAAGGTCATTTTTATTTTAAAAGGATTGTTGGCTGGTGATCAGTCAGGGAATTGATGGTCCTCTGAAACCAAACCTAATTCATTTTTCTGACATTCAAATATTCCACCACAATTTCTTCTTTTTTTTTGCATTCCTTTAACACCAACCCAATACCTATACGCTTTCACATGCCTCTGAAATGTCCCTTGGATGAATAAATGCTACACATGTCTTGGAATGGAAACTTTGAGGGTTGTGGGTGATAGCAAGTCAAAGTCTGGAGAGTTGATTCTTGGATGACTTCATCTTCCTCCTAAAACCAGTGTTCGTCTGAGAGCAGTAGCAAAATCCACCCTGAAGACACCGAAGTGCTTCCATCCAGTCCTCTCACCCTGTAGCACCATGCTAACACGGGATGCTAACCCTCTCCTCCATTACTCGCAAAGGTTCTGTTCCTCCATCAGCAACCAGAGCAATTGTGCACATTATTCCTTTCCATAATCAATCAAAGGCAAAGTTAGACTCGATTTGTGTGCTGTAGCCTTTTGGGGATCAGGGATTTTCCATTCCTGGCTGGTTAAGCTAATTAGCTATTTATTTATTCACATCAAGCCCAGGATTTCTTGCAGCACTGTTATGTTCTTATGAATTCAACACAAGATAAACCCGGACTTCTGGGAAGGTAGGCATGGAGTGGCCGCAATATTTAATTTCCTGTCAAACATCTGTGTTTTTAGATTACTCTGGGTGTTTGCTCAGCATCACTCTTCACAGACAATAAGAAACAAATAGAGCAGTAGCCAAAAAGACAAATCCAAAAAAAAGAAAACATTCATGAAACTTCTGAGGGATTATCAATCGGTGGTAACCATCTATTCTCTCACTCCTGCTCTCTTCCCCTTCAAATGCTGCAGTGTGACTCTGTGTTGGATTTGTTTTGGATGTTTTGCTGTCCTAGCTGTGTTTTCATATACCGGATACTCACTGTGAGCTGCCTTCGTGTTTCTTGAACTTCACACTGTTGTCTTTCTCAGGTTTTATAAGTCAAAGCGTCATGGGAAAACCCACTGACCCTCCTTTCATCTGTCCTCTTAGCATTTCCTCTCATACGTTTTATTATTACACCTTGTAGAAATATTTTCCACCCTTCCTTCCTCCAACTACCTCATCCTTACCGACCTTATCTTTATTTTTTTTTCCTGCTCCATCTTTTGTGCCTTTTTTTCTGAGTCATTCTTTGCTTTATCTCCCTACATGTATGTAGAAAATTGCCATGGATTATGCCATGCTTCAGTTGGGGGGGGGGGGGGGGGGGGGAGGGGGGGGGGGCATTGTATAGAATTCTTAGCCTGTGAGTCATTCTTTTCACTGAGGGATGATGTCATCCCCAAATGTTACCTTGGTCGAGGCATTCATCTGTGGCAGACTCCATGATAAAACGCTGAGCAGTGTTAGGACTGTCTTTAAAATTGCATAGCCCTACTTTTGCCCCCCTGTTCCCATCTTTTCTGCCATCTCCTGCTCTCTCTCTTTTTCTCTCCCATAGTTAATGGCCTTGCTTTGTTCACTCAACAGCCTGCTATATGCTCCAAGGCCAGATGGTCTGATTTAGGTGGTACGCTGAAGGGACAGAAAGAATATGAATATTTCACTGCTGTGCATATACAGGCATGTATGTGCGCCAGCATGCGTATGAGTCTGAGTGTGGGTTGAGAAAGAGGAGCAGCAGACTCTAAATGATTGCTTCATAGACAAAGCCTGCTCCTCTCGGAATGACATGCTATACCCAACTATGAGAGTTCATTTTCGCCAGGAGTATGCTCACTGCTGGGTCAAAGTTCATTTCACACAGCTAGCTGGTATATGGGCCATGCATGAGTTCCTTAACAGCAGCTGTGTTTATATTCAGATTAGATTGATACAGGAAAACAGGCTGCAGTCCTGACACTGTGTCTTCTTCCCCTCTCCTGCTTTCATCTCACCCCTATGCTGCTTGTTCCAGAACAACACCTTGGCTTGAAAGGTTTAACCCTTCAAGCACCTTGACTTCACTGAAAGGATGACAGGAAGTGTTGCTGTTCTATCCTCTGTTTGTCCTGTGGCCATTGTTTGAAACACCTGCGGTATGTGTGCACATAATTCAGAGATGCTTCAGTTTATTTGATTGAGATTGATTGAAAAATCTGATAGTGTCAATATACTTTTTGTCACAGTTGGCCACAAATGTCAGATCACTAGTTATCAGAGTCATAGCTAAATCAGATCAAAACATGCAGACAAATGAGCTGTTTCTCTTTGCTGACCTGGTTCTACTAGATTTTCATGCAGCCTTTGAGGTCATGACATCCTTTTCACACTTTTCATACATCTTAATGGTTATAATATGTAACTTGTTCACATTAAAATATGAAAAAATGACTGGACCTATGTTTTTACACCTTGGTGGTTTTCAACTATATATTTTAACCAGATGAAGGATGTTAGCTCAGCTCCCAGCTGCTGGAGACGTCCTGTGTCCATCAAACAGCGTCAGTCAATCACTGATTTTTAACATGAAACTGCTTTATTCATTGTTTTTACCAGTTTCAATCCCCTGGTCTGTTTGTTATGAAGAGGAGGAGACCTCTGCAGATAATTCAGCTGCTGGTAAAAACCTGCTGAACATCTGGATCACAGGTTATCAAAGAAACAATCAAAAAACAAAGGTGAGCAGCAGTCTCAGCTCCCAACTCTTCCCTGACATCCTGAGTCAGCTGTACAGCATGGTTGAAACATTAACTTTAAATATGAAACTTCTTTGTTCACTGTTTTTACTAGTTATAATCACCTGGTCTGTTTGTTTTTGAGAGGAGGAGACCTCTTTGGATAATCCCTCTCCTGGTAAAAACCTCCACACTGAAGGAATCCAAACAGAAAGAAGGTTGAGGCAACGGGGGTAAAGACAACAACTCCCACGTTACTTCACGACATCACCAGACGCCGTCTTTTGTTATTTTTTTTGATTGCGAGACTTCATAGCAGCAGAAGTTACATACTGTGCATTTTAGACTACAGCACTAAAATTGGTTTAACTCTCAAACAGAGGCTATAGGTCAGTTTTCCTCTTCTTCCCCTGTCATCTATGGAGTCCCTCAGGTATCCATCCTGGGGCCATTTCCCTTCAGCCTGTATATGCTCCCTCTTGGAAACATAATTAGGGAGTATATCTGCTGTCACTTCTATGCTGATGATTCACAGCTTTATATCCTACTAAAATCTAGACATTCCCTTCAGCCTCTCCAGATTGTTCGGAGGACATTAAAAGCTGAATGGCAAATAACTTCCTTCAGCTAAACAGTCACAAAACTGAAATAATTATCTTTTGTCCCATATCACTAATAAGCTAGACCACCTCACCCCATATATGAAGTGTCATGCAAAAATCTGTTTATTATCTCTGATTCTGAGCTCTGTCAAATCAGTTCTGTTTTAAAAAACATAGTTTCAGTCAGTTGCAAATCACTTCCAGATTGCCAATTTTGTCTTTTCATGACATGAAAAAAGTACTTTGCACCTTCATCACATCACAACTATATCTGGGCCTTCCCCAGTCCTCATGAACTCATCTCCAGATGATCCAAAATGCAGGTGCAAGGATGTTGACTTGTACTAAACAGTACAAGAAAATAAACTGGGCTAAAAACAAGGGGGCGTAGGTAGTTTTAGACCCGGATATACATCAAGGTTCATCCTCAAGAATTTTTCACCAGCTTTTTCAATGGTTGGACTGAACACTTTGAAATACGCAATCTCCAGTTTTATTATTATTATTATTGTTATTAGTAGTAGTAGTAGTATGCCCCACTGTAAAAACTGCCCATTCTATTCCCATTATAACAATTAAAACTTTAAGAGCTTTTATTTACAGTAGACTCAGTTTAGATTCACTTTTACAATACAAATCATGATTTATTATTTGATTAATTATGTAAATGGTTTAAATATGATATCATCCTGTATAGTTTGTATCCAGCCAAAGTTAAATGTGTAGTGTAAAAAGAAGCTGAAAACAATTTCAGTGTAAATCTGATAAATACTGATAACTTTGCTCAGCTAAAATACAAAGCTTTGTGTTGCACTACTTAAAGACACACAAATACAAAGAGAAAAAAGACTGAATATTCATCAAAAGGATTGTTGAAGGATAAAGAAAAAAACAAGTGGGAATTCTCAAAATGATTTTAAAAAAATCCCTGTAGTGTTCTTTGACTTTACTGTTAATGTTACAGTTCCCTTTCCCCTTGGAAAACTTAAAAGCTGTTGAGGGGAAAGTGATGAATGTCCTCATAACCGCAGTGGATTTCAGAGCTGAGCAGAGGAAGCGCAATCAAACTGAGGCGGCTCAGAAAGCCACCGAGAGGTGAGAGCGCTGCCCTTAGTCTGACAACCCAAAGAAGTGTCATTAAAAACACTCACTATGTTATGGTTAAGAAACTTGAAAGCATAACCACTGCATTGTGTTTATCATGCACTGCAGAGGTCACGGGGAAAACACGGAGCCTCAGACCGGTCTCAAAGAAGAAGGGACGCAGGGAGGAAAAATGTTTGAGGATGGCAGAAGTAATTAGCTTCCTCAGGCTACTTGGAGTTCAGGCGTTTTATATTACCAATTCACCCAGGCAATGAATGAGGAACACCATTACTCCCTTTCAAATAAAGTTCACCCCTAGTGTCATTGACGCTCATAAAAGGCATGCATGACTCATTTACAATTAGAAAAAAATCTGATGGTTTCAAAATGGGACAGATTGTCTGCATGTCCTGTGAACAGAGCCCGAGTCGCTGACACCAATTTATTAACTCCAGAAAACACTTATTACACCCAAAAGGCCAATGTTTCATATGGAGGGGTCCTCACCCTGCAAATGTCTGACCTCACATAATTATCCCACAACAAGGCAATAAAGGACATCTGCAATGATACAATGTGATTTTTGTAAAGCACAACATAAAGGGATACTGTGTCCACTAAGGGGCCTGTCAAAGGGGGTTTGGAAAATGAGCGATTGAAAAAAGACAACATTCAAAAAAAAAATACTGAAATTCTCAAATTTACCGTGACTCGATGTAACTAATGTATTAATTTGGCATTTTCTCTCCCTGTCATGTCACTAAGAGCCTCCCTCCTTCTCCTCCTTCCTCCTTCAGCTCCATTTCCTCACCACCACTTTGCAGCCCCCACCCCCAGCCCCCTCCACCCAGTGCGTTTTACTTTTCCAGCTGTTGGTAATCATGCAGGTGCCTGATTGGCTGACGAGGCCAGCTGCTGGCCGATGGGAAGGCCTGTGCATGCACAGCTGTGGGAAGGAAGATGGACTGTAGTCAAAAGGAAAAGGTGACAATCGCACACACCCTCCCACACACCCCCAACACTCACACAGCCAAGACTCCAGTTGGAAGGAAGGGATTAAAACGACAAACTGCCCCATCCATTCCTTCCTCCCTCCCTAGACCCCACCTCCTGTTAATCATCATCAGTATCATCATCATCAATGTTATTTTGCTGAAATTCTTGCGGGACAGAGCGGGCTTGTCAAAGACTGGAGTAGGGAGGGAATAATGGGACTTAGCTCAGCTACCATTAAACAAGTGATGTCATGTTCTCAGCACAGAGCTTTGGTGACGTGTATGTAGTGACTGTGTATACGTCCACGTGTTTGTCTGCATCCTCCGTACATGTGCGCCTGACCTCGTGTACCAGATCTGAGCAGAGTTAAAGGATCTCAGGCAGCCCTTAAAAGGCCCCTCTGGTCCTGCACTGTCAGTCCATAGGTGGGCTCTATAATTCTCCTAACTTCACTGCTTCATGTCTCTCTACAGCCTCAGAACAAACAGTCAGGCTTGTGGGAGGGCCCCCTGTGGTTTTCTTACCCAGTAAATTCCATTACAGGGAACACACATTGTTCCATAATATGGCTTCAACACAGTCTCATAAAAATTGCAGATTGCAAGTTGTAGACAAGAAAGTCTACTCCCCCACCACAATGAACTAAGTGACAATACAACATACTAGACTGTGTAGCAACAGAATGAATCGGACACATAAATATTGCCGGCTCATTCAAACTTAATCGACATTTACATTTAGTTAAAGCTCTACAAATCAATATTTCCTGAATCAAGTGTAATGTGACCAGACATCCCAGTTTGTCTGGGATTGTCTCAGTTTCAAGCTGGATGTCCCAAGTCCTGGCAAATATCTGTAAAACACTAAAATGCCCTGGTTTTCACCACAGTTCAAATAATAATAATAACAATATTATACTATATTATACTTCCAGCACTTGCATAGACATTTATTATGTTCTGTCTGTTTAAAAACATAATCAATACACCAAGCATCTGGATTCAACATGGATTGGGCTGAAAATGTCAATTAATGAATGTGTCATTGTCAAGGTTTTTGCTAGTCTATGAGTCACAGGCAAGCAACATAGACTATGACCTCTGTAGCTGAAAAACAAAGCCAACACAGAAGTGACAAAACTGCAGTTCCTCGAATGGCCACTTGAGGCTGGATCCAAAAGTGAGTAAATCCCCACAGACTCCCATGTTAAAATGTCCAACTTTACAGCAGATATAAACAAGGTCTGGTACAAAATTATGTTTGGGTCTCTATAGCTAATATCCCCCTTCATGACAACTGTACTGGAATTTTTACATAAATCCTGTTATTATTAAGGCTTAAAGTTCTGCATAATTGTGGGCATGGCTGCCTTGAGTGACAGGTGGGTGAGCGTATAAATGAGCACCACAAACCGGCATTCACTGAAGTCTTGGCTCAGCTTTTGGATTAGCTGGGAGTTCGTCAGAGTCTGGCTCTGCCAAGATGGCGACGGTGGAGCAACTCACTCTAAGCTTCGAGAAGCTCTTCAAGAAAACCTGTGGGTGACGTCGCAGAGGCTACGTCCAGTATATATATATATATATACAGTTTATGGCTATGACGCTGGCAGCTCTTGCTGTCATTATGCTAACGGTTAACTGTCATGCCAAAGACACAGTTCCTTCCTTCCTTAGTAAGGTACCCAGCAATGAAAAGGCAGCGTTCATGGCGTCCCTGGTGTTGAAAGGTGGGTGTGCTAGACACTGAAATAATTGTCCCCCATCCTGATGAAAACACCTATGTGTGGTTTGGGGGTTTGAAAATATGTACACCCTCATGTTATGTGTATTGGGCAATGGTGATATGATTCCAGAGAGCATTAAAACCCAATCCAGAAATTGGGCTCAACATTTTAGAATTTATTAGCTGAAAGTTTTGGAAACTCTCTTTTTCAGCAGGAGCTTGGTGCTGGTTTTAGCAAACAAGCTGTGATAAATCCACTGTGAGCATCCTGCCAGGCACCAAACAGCAGACAGCCAGAAGCTGGTCAAACATCCAGCACAGGGGTATTCAACTCAAATTCAAAGAGGTCACACACGAGATAAACATAATTTCCTCAAGCAAAGGTCTGGAAAGTTGGTCCAGGGGTTGGGGGGTCTGGAGGAGCAAACTGGACAGATTAAATAAATAATAACTTGTCCAAAAATAATTCTCATTTCAAGGAAAATTAGGTGCTTACATTTTCAAAAATGAAACAAGTTCAGCTTCAGTTTTTCCTTTTCTTCTTTTTTGTTAACTCCATTTCACATCTGAACTGTCTCAATCATTTTGACAATAAACAACCTCAGCATATCTTAACAACTGAACCGCTTTAACACTTCCTTTTCTCTTTATTTCCTCTTTATATCCCCCTCCCCCATTCTCCGGCTATTGTCTATCATCTCCTCTCTCCCCTGTGTGTATATCGCTCACTGACATGAGTCAAACTTATTGGCTGAGTAGCATCACATGACCAGTGCCGTAAAGGCTAGAAACGCTGTGCCGGTTTAATAAAAAAAATGCTCTGTCAAAATGTAATAATACTCAGTAATTTATTAATAATAATATTAATAATATTAATAATATTGAGATCGCTGGATCTAACAGCTACAAGCCCAGATCTTTTTTTTCTTAGGAGTCTGTGGAGGTCAGAACAGACAGTGACAGTGACAAACAACAACAGTGAATGAGATGCTCTTAACTCAGGTGGCCAGGATCACAACCCTAAATGAATGCTAATGTTGCTCCATGTGTGCTAGATGTTTAATTGTTAGCTATGACAGCCTCAGCAACAGATGATAATGTGTTATAATTAAATGTATTTAGCAATAATCGATCTTTGTTGGTCCAGTTAGGGCAGTGGAAGAAGCTATGAACACAACACTGATATTATCACAGTATGAAGTAGTTACAGCCGATGAGTTAGCACACATCACATCCAGCAGATACAGAGCACATTCCTTACCACCACACCTTTTAGCTCTGATTTGTGTCCCCACCAACTACAGACAAGTGTGGGCAGTGAGTGTACAGAGGGTTATAGCTGAGTCCTGAGGCTAAGACTGAGGTTAATGAGAGCAGTGACTGAACCAAAACAGAAAGAAGTTAAGGGCTGTGCAATTTTATTTATCAGTGCAGGACGATCCCAGTCTGGATTATCACCCACTAAACCCTAAACATTAGTGTGTGTGTGTGTGTGTGTGTGTGTGTGAGTGTGTGTGTGTGTGTGTGTGTGTGTGTGTGTGTGTGTGTGTGTGTGTGTGTGTGTGTGTGTGTGGTAACAATTTACCCTGGGAGCTCAGCAGCAGTAAGCAGCATGCAAGTATTTATTTTCTTTTATGAACAATTTGTTAATATCTCATTAGGAAGAAAATCTTTTTTCCATGGTGTCTTCTATTTTTATCTACTTGTTGTTTACCATCAGTCGTTAACGCTTCTAATGCTCCACCCACTCTATATACTACTTAACCCCTCAGATTTGCTCTCAGTCAGTTGTATAGAATTAGAATTAAAATGTCAACTACATTACAGTGTGTAATAAACTACGTGTTTATATGCTGCTCATAAATGCTTCTTTGTGTTCTAGCCCAAGAGACCGCTCAAAGCAGGAAAGAAGATGAAACAGGGACGTGATGTTGTGGTAGACATTAAGAATTTGTCTGTACAGAGCTGATATTCAGTTGCAGAAGCTTCTCATGTTTCCAATGTTTTGTACAGGACTGTGCCTTAGGGGGACTGGTCAGGATTTCGCCATGAAACTCATCAAGCGGCAGAACTTCACCGGAACATCACACATTCAGCAGGTGATGGTGGAGCGCCTCACCTTCACTTACAGCCCCTTTGTTGCCTCAGTGTTTTGCTTGTGTGAGACACAGAGGGAGCTGTGCATGACGATGGAGCATGTAGGAGGTGAAGAGGCTGCTTTGTGTTACACACTAATAGAGTATGAAGTACAGTATTCAACTTACTGTCCTCTATATTCTTTGGACTTTGCACACACTGTACACATCTGGCACACACTAAGAAGACCTAAACATAACATCCGACACTCTGTCCTTGTGGCTTCTTCTGACTTTGCACTAAGGGACTGTGCCACCCTGCCTCAACACGGCAAGTGTCTTCAGGTGGACATGGCACACATGTATGTTGCTGAGAACGTCCTGGCAGTGGAGTACATCCACAACTACGGTATCCACAGAACCCTCAAACCGAGCAAGTGAGTCCTCAACATGTAACATCAAGACAATATTTAGCACAGTCTTTATTTTTCTGTTTCTGATTGGCTGGTTATTATGAATATGCGGTGTATAATGCAGGCAGAAGACGAGACAGAATTTACAGAAACCTTCTCTCTTTTGCTATATATAGTGTGTGTGTATATATATATGATCACATTTTACCAGCATGACACACACAAACTCACAGGCTTTCCTCAGCTGTGAACCGTTGATGTTGTGTGTCTGTAAAGATAAAAGAATACTAATACTGTTTAATATGCATGTTACTGTTTTGAAAAGAGGACAGCTATAAGGATACACTAAGCATCACTGAATGGAGCGCACATACGTGTGTCTCACTATTAATATGCATATAATAAACACAAAACCTAAACAATACAGGATATTTTCAGAATACAAGGCATTCTCGAACTTCAAAATATTTCACCAGCCAGTGAAAAAGTGATTTTTCCGATTCAGGCTACATCAACTTATCACCCCTACCAAGACTGTAACCTTACGACCAGACAGAGCTTACACACAACATAGTTAGGCACTTAATTGATAGTGGACGGAAGTTACACACACACACACACACACACACACACACACACACACACACAGTACAACACAACACAACGTGTCACAAGTAGCAATAGAAAAAAATATGAGTGAGTGATTCATAATTGACAATGCATGGTGAAACCCGGTAAAAAGTATCTTTCCATCTTCGTAAACAGTATCCAAACAACTGTGTTCAGTTTAGCGAGCTGAACCAGACATTGGGCCGTGTGTCAGTTCAGTAAGTGGGGCAATGCACGAAACACTGATAGATAATTGATGATTCGTTGAACAAATGTTTTAAATGAACTGATTCTAATGATTTAGTACTGAAGAGAACTGCTTTGCCCATCACTATCCTGCAACTCCCTTGAATTCACGGCCAGGAGCTTCTCAATCAGCACATTCTTTTTAGACTTCATGAAGAGCCTGTCAGCGCTCAGGTGGTAAGGATGGATGGTGCCAACATATACCACATCCAGAGGGAGAGGGACAGAGAGACCAGTATTTGGAAACATTATTTAATATTTCACTTATATCCAAGTCTGTAATGCAGAGTTCCCTAAAGATTCCTGGAGCAGATTCAGTGACTGGCCCAGAGACACTTCAGCTGAGTAGAATTTGTTAATTCAATTTAGACCGACACATTACGCCACATGCTGACAGAGGAACCCACCAATATCTGGATCTTTTGCCAACTCATCATAACTTCCATATGACCTAGAGACTTTGTGTCTTTTTGGCAAATTCTTCAGCATTCTGCAAAAACCACTATCTGGAGATGAAAACACTGTTTTGTTGATGTAGCTTTTATGTAGAATGATTTGTACTGAGTGAATATTCACCAAAACTCAAATATCATTGAAAATCTGAGAAGAAATCTGTTAATTAATGAATATAATATAACTGAACAAATGAGTAAAGACAATTTGACTCATTAAGTCATACATTTCAGGATATATGGGAACATTTCTTTCCTCCCTGCCTATTAATGCTAATAAAGTCATGGTGGGTGTGGTGTCTAAATGACAATGTTGCAACCTAATGAGGTTTTAATTGGACTTGTGGGAAGTGGATGTGAGGAGCATCCTTGTACGGGAGGCACTGTTATGTACAAAGTGTTTAGTAGTTAAAGGGCTGAACTCTCTGTCAGCTTGAGACATTAGTTATTAGGGCAGACATCATCTCACAAGTATAATATATTGATCAATGGCCAAAACCACTTACACACATTCACACAGACTGATGTATTTGGGAGTAAGTGCTTTACTCAATGACATCTCAATGGTGTTAATGAGGGCGGGGCAAAGTGATTATTATGAGCGTACTTGTCAAAGTTGGCAACAGTTGTTGACACTTCAAAGTCCAACATGAATGTGTTTTTATACATGTATGCCCATGTTTGTATGTTAAGTTTATTCATTTTCAATATTGTGTTAGGCTATGCCATGTGCTACGGCTTGATACACATCTGAATGCAGAATTACTGACACTTTCACCGTTTACACTTTTCAACTTATACGTTTTGGTAGGTTTGCTCATTAGCAAAAGGACTGGGGCAAAAAATACAATGTAGTCTGCGGGAGTCAGGATCCATGAGGAAAACCAAACTTATGACTAATTTCACCTGCACTACATATTCTCCATGTTGCATGTTGCCATTACAAGCTGCTGGTGATTTTATTAACAACAAAGGTAAACTTCAGTTAGCTCTGCGACGCTGAAGTTTGTTTCGGTTTGACAGTTAGTTTCTTTCTTTTTGTTAAAACAAGTGCATAAGAATTGGGAGGGACAGTACAGACATACCAATGTACCAGGCTCACTCTAACCCTAACCCGTTCAATTAAAACTCAAAAGACTAAATATGATGTTGATCTGATCAATTCTCTGGAAGTTTGTTAAAGTACAACACCTGTAAACGGCAAAAACTGCACCAATATTGCAGAATAAATTCAAAATGGCTGCCTCCCTGTTGGGTTAGGAGGTATGGGTGCAGTAGGCTTTTTTGTAAGTCTTGGCATGTTACATGTGACCACCAAATTTCATACATGTAGGTGAGACACAGGGCGAAGGGTAGCTCGTTGAAACATTTTAAGGGGCGCTATCGGGCCATTTTGCCACACCCATGTGCAAGATCCATTAAACGCAAATTTTCATCAGGCCTGAAACAAGAGAGAGCATATGGCATCCTAACAACATCATTATAAGAATAAATGTAGATGTTGTGTATTACATTGAGGTTACGCTGGTGTACTAAGAGGTCTATTAAGCACTCAGTCATACAGGGTTTTAATAACGTGGACATGAATACTATACTATGTTTATAAAATACATAAAATGAGTGTGTTTGCTACCATATCTATGAATAAAGGCCCTGAATGACATGAACATGGGGTAACAAGTCTATCATAAAGCTTCAGCTTCCAAGGGGGGCCCTGCCCACCAACGTGAAAATCAAACCTACGCCCCTTGTTATCAACTGCATGAAGTCTCATTACAAAAACTCAATTATGCGATTCCGAATTCTCTCAATGAAGTATAACCATGACCATCACTACAAGCCAAAGTCTGATTGCGAATTGTTCAGAACTATTTCCTCCAGTCATAAATCCAGTCTGTTTGCAGATGTTAACTTTCCAAAACATAAGTCATGAACCAAGGGGGAATTAGATAAGTCTTGTAGGGAGAGTTTTGTGTTTTGGCTACGAAGCACTTAACAAATGTGTTTTTAACAACCTTCTAACAGCTTCTTAGCTGCGGGACCCTTTCTTTGCCATCACTGTAGTTGTCCCATGACCTGAGCTTTGTCCAGTAGTTCAGTCTCTTTGGGCTGCAACAGTTTAAGTGCGGGGACATGAAGCAGGCACAAGTTTGATTTAAAAATTTGGCATTTGTCATTTGAAAGATGGTAATGTGTGAATGCAGTGACCCTATCCTACTGAGTTGCAGCTTTCATTACTCCAATTAATATTTACACATAAGTCCATAAAGCTCTTGATATATTCAAGTCAAAGACAATTCCTTGCGCTGTGGGTGGACCTAGTTGGCAGGACTGTCATGGTCTTTAAACCCTTAAGGTAAACTGTGAACTTCAAGCCAAAGAGCCGATGATTATCGTGGCCTTGTGTAATGCCATCTGACATCTTGAATGTCTTTAATAAAATACCATTATACGTTTTATGAATGCAACTGACAGACACTAAGTGAATATAAAGAGAAGGGGATGTAAAGACTGGCCACCACACCCTTGGCAGATGTTGACAGAGTGTATGGACTGTCTACAGTACGGGTGTGTCTTTCCTATTACAGCCTATTGATCAGTTGTGTTTTCCCAGACTTCATTCATAGAAAAATTGGAAGCAGCTGCACCATCTGCCTCCTCTGTTAGCAAACCTCTGCTATGATGTGTGTACAGGACATGTTTCTGGAGTAAGTACAAATGTCTCAACCATATTACAGATGAAGAATGGGACAGATGTTAGAGTGTAGGACAAATTGTCACCATTTTTCCCAACTGTATTCTAGTCAAAATCAAGGTGACTAATGAGTGCATTGTTTTCTAATTCAAGAAATGACATTCCAATGCTCATATTGCCAAACAAAATCAATATCCGAGCCCCCCCCGACCCCCCCCCCCCCCCCCAAAGTAACCTTACTTGGTACTTTTCTCTCCTGGAGTCAATCCTGGCAGCTTTCTGCTGGCAGCGTTAGGCCTGAGCGGCGGGCGTTGCCATGATGTGACAAAACAGCGAGACAGCATCAGGTTGCAGTGGCATTGTCTGAGCCAGGCAGGCTTAAGAAAACAGACATCCACCTCCTGCTGCGACCCATTGTTTTGGGGCGCCACAACGACAACAACAGTGGTTACCAGTTGTGAGCTGAAGCCCATCATACGCGTCACTCTTCTCCGTCTCTTCCCTCCCTCTCGTGAAGCTGGCCTCTCCTCACAGAGCCCATCCGAGATAACTCTCTCCTTTGTTATGATAGCTTTACGGCCTTGGCAGCTTAAATCAGTCATACATGGATTATTCATTTGGGATAAATCCCTGAGACATCAAAGCTTGTAGGCAAACTAAATATCAGAAAATTTTGCTTTTTGATCTCCAGATCTGTGTCAGGGAGTATTGGAGTATCTTATGACTGGCAGGCTGAACAATGAGGCCTCTAACCTAATCAGGTTTAGATTAATATAAATATTGCAAGTGTATTAGGTACCATTTCAGGGTATTGGTTAATATGAAAGCCAACTTTTAACATTCATCTTCCTTTTAACGGGCTGTAACATGAAAGTACATAGATCAAACTCTCAACAAAAGCTCATTAATCGTGAGCAGCGTTACTCTCCTTTCGTGTCTGTTTCTTGTCTTGTAGTCCAGTTTTATTGCTTGTTATCATCGCTCACTGGCAAAATGATTAAAGCAGATATAGTTCGGATGATCAAAGGCAGAGAAGAGAGTACTTTACTGGCCGCGCTGCAAAATAAAATCATGTGCTTTTGATATGAGACACACAGTGGAAGATATAATATTATGCTACAGACCTTTGATGGTTCAGTGCTAGTATGACAATGTATGTAAAGTCCAGTCACATTTAATGTGTGATTGCATTACTGTCTTTTTCACTCCGTCTATGACTCACCACGCTGAGCTCAGGACAGAAATGTTTCCTCCTCTTTTTTTCCTTGTTTGTTTTTTTAACACTCCGCATTTCGAAAGACCGAGGTTCATCGCCCGCGCAGGGACATCGAAGACTTAACACATCTCATAATGAGAGAGGACAGGCTGTCTTCATAACTACAGGAAGGAAAACTGGCACAACGGGAGACTTCAACCAGCTGCAAAGTGATTAAACTGAAGGGCACTTTTATAAGAAGTGATTCAACTGAAAATGGCTTTTTTCCACGGTCAGTGCAGTAAGAGGCTGAAGTTCTTCTGTCTGGATTATAATGTGACATTTTATTCACTGAGGTGGCATTTAGAAAAAGAAAAAGAAAAAAAAAAACCCCACAAACCGCCACACTGACAAAGCTGCACAAGTTGAGGGATCACAGACATCAATGAAGGCCTCACAGTGAAGCCAGATCACAGAAGGTGTTGTATTTTTTAATTAAGAGGGAATTTAAGATTTCAGTGTCCAGAAGAAATGGGAGGCAAAAGTGACATCATCACCCCTGACAAGATATTTGAATTGCATGGTTGTACTATATGGTCACACAATGACACACAGTTTTCCCTCAGAAGAAGCCGGGCTCGGCTGACCACCGGCCTATAAGCAAACAGTTTGAGAGTCTACTGCTCTTAAAGTG
The DNA here is from genome assembly GCF_002260705.1 of Seriola dumerili. NCBI lineage: Eukaryota > Metazoa > Chordata > Actinopteri > Carangiformes > Carangidae > Seriola > Seriola dumerili. Next base: position 1,863,046 of record NW_019174307.1, on the reverse strand, counting down.
ATAATTCAGGTTTTGTGACATGGGGTTGTGCACACTGATCTGAATCTACTGCAGGTAATACACTGACTGTAGATAGGTACCTCCCACAACCCCACTATCACTATAAAGGGCTTGAGAGGATCTGATTTGATTGGCCGCATCTCTACCTACACAAGACACAGATTCACAAACATGCAGCCTTAGGTTTGTTATTATTTCATGACAGTAACATGATGCTCTCCAAGTATCGTACAGAGCAGAGTGTAGCCTGAATGTAAAATATATATACTGTATATAACTAATTTTCTCTTACATATAGCCAATAACTAATTTTCGCTTATATATAGCCAGTTAAAACAGACATGACTGACACTGATGATGCTGTTTATTCATACCTGTAGGATCTTGAAGATGTTAATTATCAGCTGGAGATGGCGCCATATGTGATAATGATATTTCATAAGAAATACAGTCTACATGACTATTTTTGTTCAGCCCCTTGCTCTCTTATCTCCAGAAATCTCCTGGCTCAGTAGAAACCCAATCCACGTTTATTTTACCCTGAGTATTAGGGAGTGATTGTTTGTACCCTTGCGTGCTGGATGCTCTGTGGGTTTCTCAGAAGCAGACTGTGAGAGCGGGAATGGATGCCAAGTTCAAATCTCGCCAAGGAGAAAGTCATAAATTACCATCCATGCGATGTTGAAGCGGCTCCATGCCGATTTCCATTCCAATACATTGTGGTTTCGTTGCTTATCTATTCCTTGCCTGTGGCAAACATTTTCCCAATAATATTTACATCAGTCACGCTCTGGCGTGTGGGTCTTTTTCCTCAGTCCTTCTTTTAAGCCCTGTGTTTGGATTAGGGGCGACTCTGGTGATGAACTGGTCACTTCCCTGTAGTGGGGCTCCTCTGCACCTTTTAACAAAGTAGGAAATCTCCAGATCCTTCAGACGCATTTCCTCCATATGGAGACTAGTACCAAAATTAGAGAGGTTGGAAATTGTGTAGACCACATGTAAACTGTGCCCAATATAATGTTATTATTAGTTTGCTTTGCCAGGTTCAACAAAAGGGGAAGTGTGTGTAACCATATAATCACAATGTTAATGGTATCCACGTTACACATTACAAACAGTAATATCAGTCGTGGTGAATGTAAGTACATTATTTTCTCAGCGCAGATCAGTCGTCTGAAGTCCAGGGGAAAATGTAAGCCACATAGCTAACATTGTTGGAAATATAGAGTAATGTTGTTGTACTGTACTTTCATGGGTGTTCACCACCCTGACAGGCAAATACCAAGTCTTACTTTAAAGACATACAGTCCAAAAGTCAACTACATTGAGGAATTGTTTTTACAGGCCATTTTCTTTTCAACTGGGGAAAGTTTGTTTAGGCACCAGTGTCTCAATTAGGTACTATGTTTTGATAAGGTGTGGCTCCAGTAATGTCCTTACTTCAACCTTATCCTATTTCAAATGATTACATGTTTCCAGCATAGAATAAAGTGATAGTGCGCCTACCTCTTTCCTTAAATGGACTATCTTGCCTTTAGGAATGTTATACTCAGGTCTTTTAAGACTCCCATGCAATAACAGTGGACGTCTTACCTTCTCACACCCCTCAAATGTAAAAGCACTTTAATCTTGGATTAATTACCAACTTAAATATGTCACTGAAAAGAGAGTGTGGCATGACAGGGAAGAAGGACATGGCGAGTGAGGTCTACATGAACGGTACACACTTGGTGGAGTCCACAAAGAGTGCGACGGGATCAATGAAACTGCCTGTTGGGTGGATGTAACATAATCTGGAGTTTTGTTTTTTTTTTAAAAAGGGCCCAAACCCTTATGATTGACTGTGCACTAAGTTCGGGAGAAATGCTAGGGATTTGGCCAGTCAAAACATCACTCTGTGATTATAGAGAAAGGGCAAAAAGAGAGGAGAAAATGAGGGAGGATATATACTGTGCAGTATAGCATGAGCAATAGATGGCTTACCCTTGACAGAGAGCCCCACTTAAACTCAAAAGTGATGTCCTTTGAGATTTGAAACCCATCCAAGACATTCATGCTAAAGGGTACTGCAGAAAAGAAGGTTAAGAATGAGCCATTGTTATGCATAACTGCTCATTTGAAAATCATATGTTTATATATGTGAATTTCTCACATGTAAAATGGTGTTTAGTGTGATATATTTACACTTTTTTGCAAGGGCTATCCCTTAAAATCTTGGTCAGCTGTAGGACAGTACATAATGTCAAAAGCATGCTTTCCTGGGGAGTATTTCTCCCAATGAACTGTTTCCATTGCTGTCAAACTTGGAAAAGGTTGTCTGGTTTGAGGCCAGACTGACAACAAGCTTTGAAAAATGAAGCAACCATCACTTCTCTTCACAAGTTTCCAAGTAGCTGGGAGACAATGCTTCACTTGAGACCACAGGGGTAAGAAAAACAGTAATGTTGGGGATTTATTTAGGATTGCCAAGTCTCATGTCAAACCCCAGCCCATGTTTAGCTATAGCATCCCGGTTGTTCTGCTGCAGAGCCAAATGAGTTACAGCAATTAGCTCAGCCAATTCAAAACTTGTTTTATCAATGGGAAAAAGTCATTTCTCAAAACATAGACTGTAATTCAGCGTGTGATAGGTAAGCCCTCCCAGAAACTGATCCTAAATGTTGGGATGCCAAACTGCTAAAGCCAAAATGGTGTTGAGGTAAGATTTTATTTATTTTTAAGAGGTGTCTGATATTTTCCCTTCCAGGTTCAAATCCCAAACTGGAAAACAAAAAAAGGTCAACTTCTAGTCAACAGTTCAGGTTAGAGGAGACCAGGATTTGGCCTGTTAAAAACATCCATCAAAGAGAAAGAATTTGAGCGTTTTTGTAACACACCTCTTTTAAATTCATGCTCGATATCCAGAATAATTCTATCACACCCTTGAAGGACGCCAAGTTTACTTTTCCGCTGTGGCTTGAAGAAAAGTTTTTTTCCTCTGTTTCACTGATATACTTGAGTGTAACTATAAGTGCAACTGAACGCACACCAATTGTTTTCAACCAGCCTGCTTGTATTCAAGAAAAAAATTTCTGTGGTTAGTGGTATATAATATCCCATTCCAACGTGTCCCCAACCAACCAACATTAAAACAGGTGATTTCTAGGCCTAGTGGCGTAGTGGCCAGGCCTAGTGTTACTCCTTAACAGCAGTATGATGCTTATAGGAGATATTTGTAAGTTTTCGCTATCATCAAACGTGGGTTCTTACCAGCAGCGAGTGGTGGTGATTGTTGTTTGACTAGAGCTTGGGCCATCATTGCTTTTACAAGACAAGAGGTTATAATATGCCCTCTGAGCAGCACTCCGCGGCCTAGCTGGTTAGCATCCTATGTTGAGTAGAAGAAAAGACTGATAGAAACTAGAGTTAACATTGGTGTTGCTTTCTACTGCTGGAGACAGCTCTTGGTGGGTAAAGAATGAAGTTTGATGCTGAAATCACAACGTTTCTTCTAGACTGATAAGTAACAGCTGTTAATGCTAATGTTGGCTATGTAGCAATACCAAAACAGTGGCATTGGTTGAAAGCATAGGTCAACGTTTTGGGTGATTAAGTTGTTTGTTTGCTATCACTATTGTTATCACTTTCGCGCCTGTGTGTTAACTACAGAGCTGGAGCCAGGAGGTAATTAGCCTAGCTTAGCATAAAGACTGGAAGTAGGAGGAAACAGCTAGCCCTGCTCTCTTCAAAGTTAAAAAACTTTCCATAAAGGACAGAATAGACTAATTGTCATTTGTTTCTCACAAAGCAGATGAAATATGGTTATTGGTCACCCAGAGGTGTTGGTATATTTTTTTTTAAAGAAAGCTAGGCAATTCCCCCTGCTTCCAGTCTTTATGCTATATCCTGCCCATATCTGGTTCTGCACTTGAAACACAGGCATCAAAGTGGCATTAATATTTTCATGTCACTCTCAGAAAGACAGAAAATACTGTAACTACTCCTTTAAGTCTGCACTGACTGCCTAAAAAGTTATGGTTAATTAATGGGCTTTTGTTGCCCAACATGAGATCACAAAACTAAGCCTGCAGAAGGAGAGTAAGACCAGTAAGACCAATGATGTATGACTTTAATAAATTTGTTGCAGACATTCTTAAATTAGATGTTCAAATATAACCTGTATGTGATTATCTAATGTTCTCTGACCAGGGTGATATTTTGTTTTACATCATATTTAGATTATATGATGAATGGGGTATTTTGAACATTATGAACTAATGTGTGCCCCTCCATAGACGACACTCCTCTGACAGAGTGAACTCTCTCCACAGAGCCTTTATGTTCCACTTTTTCCAGGTGAAATCCTTGTCTAGATGCTCTCTCTTAAAACCCCTTTCCAGACACTTTATTAATGATACTATAAAAATGATAAATGGTCTCCTTATAAAAACATCACATTCCTACTCACTCCTACTCACTCCTGTTAGCCGTTTATTCCCTGTGTATTTCCTGTAATATCTGTATCATCAAACCAAGCTTTGAGGAATGAGGGATGTAAGGGATGGATATACAGTATGGTTGGCCAACTTGTCAAAGGTCTATCTGGTTTTAAGGTTTGAGTGTCTTTTAATTGCAGGTGGATGAAGTCTGGGCTATTAAGCTGGACTTTAGAATTAAGTATTTTTTCATCAATGCTTGATTTATGGCTGCTGCCATACTCTGCAATCTCTAGTAGGAGTATATAAACCAGGTGAAGAACGTAGAGTTTTGAGAGAAAGCAGGAGTTTATTTTCCATAAATCAATGTCACCATCATAATTTTTAGAACCTCTAAGCCGAGATTGCCTGTGCTAAAATATGTACACGCCTTATTTTGTGTTTGGGGTAATTCAGTATCTTATACCATGTTCAAAGATGCTGTTAACACGCAATCTATATCTGGATAGTGTCATCTGATCACAGGCCTTTGTATTTGGTATGGTATTATCAAGTGTTATTTTTGTTTGTTTGTTTTTATCTTGATGTATACCTTGGTGCATCTCAGGTGAAGGGTTGGAAGGGGGATACTTTCAATGAACCCCTAAAACTTGCAAGGGGAGAGTCACATGAAAAGATTGCCAAAGCTATCAATAGGATACTTTTCAGCAGCTTTGTTAACAGGCTAACATTACTCATACTGCAAGAAGATAACCATTAGAAGCGGTTTGCTAGCACAAGTAGTAGCCTTTCAAAAAACTTCCATGTAGTAGTTCCTTGAGACTTCCTTTAAGGTGATGCTGGGATCTACTCTGCATTTCCTCTGTAATGGAAGGGGTCTTCTGGAGCTTTCTGAGGGGCCCCTTTAGCAGGACGAGGCGGAGTTAGGTGACCTTTAAAATTGTTGGGCTTTTTTTTCTTAATATGTCCAGATCTGATCACAATGCGACCTAGACCACATCCAGACAGTTTGGCTGAGCTGACTGCATTCTGATCGCAATGCATCCTTAGTTGGGGACACACAAGAAACAGTAAACACAAGAAACTTGTGCTATTTTCTGTAGCACACGTTTCTTGTGTTTACCTTAAATTCTATTATAATAAATTCAAAAATCGTAAAGTCTATGGATAACAGTCAAAACACTTTCTTTGAATCAGTGGTTGCAAAATGTAACATGCACAGTGGGGTCTCCATCTAAAGGTCCACTGATAGCGTTTTGTGGAGGCATGTGCCAAATTCTTTCAAATTATGTTTTCTCTTCAACTGTGACAAAGTTTTCTTATTTTAAGATCTGAGGCATTTTCTTAGACTGAGAAAGAGTGGTTTGAGTCATAGTGGAGGCATTTAGCCTGAAATAGGCTTTGTGAAATAGTACTGCAGCATATGTTATTGGAACCTACACTCACTAAGCACCTCATTAGGAACACCATATTAATAGTGGGTAGGGCCTCCCTTTGTCTCAAAACAGCCTCAGTTGTTCGTGTCATTGATTCCGCAAGATGTTGAAACTTTCCTCTGGGTCTCTGCTCTATGTTGACATGATTGCATCACATCATTTCTCCAGATTTGTCAGCTGCACATTCAAGCTGCCAATCTCCTGTTCTAACACATCCCAAAGGTGTTCTACTGGGTTCAAGTCTGGAGACTGGGTTGGGGCGGACACTGAAGTTCACTGAACTCACTGTCATGTACCAGTTTGTGAGATGGAGCATTACACTGCTGGAAGTAGCCATTAGAAGATGGCAAATTATGGTCATGAAGGGATAAACATGGTCAGCAACAACACTGATGATGATTGATGATGAATAAATAATGATTGATTGGTGTTAAGGGCCCAAAAGAAGAATGACATTCCACACACCATCACACCACCACCACCACCAGCCTGGACTGTTGACACAAGGCAGGTTGTCTCAATGGATTCAGACTCTGACTTTACCATCTGCGGACTCAGCACAGATCCAGATCCATCAGACCAGGTCTTCATCTGTTCAGTGTTGGTGAGTCTGTGTCCATGGCAGCTTCAGGTTTCTGTTCTGGGGGACAGGATGTGGAACCTGACGTGGTCTTGTGCTGTTGTAGTCCATCCAGCTCAAGATTCAACACGTTCGCTCTGAAGCTTCTCTGCTCACCACAGTCTTAAAGAGTTGGTTATCTGAGTGACCGTAGCCTTTCTGTCAGCTCCAACCAGTCTTTCCATTCTCTGATGGACTGATGTGTGTTAAAATCCAGGAGATCAATAGTTTCAGAAACATTCAAACCAGCTCGTCTGATACCAACAATCATGCCATGCTCAAAGTCACTGAGATGTAACTGCATCATTTTATGCATTGCACTGCTGTGACATGACTGGCTGAGTGGATATTTGCACAAATAAGCAGGTGTACAGATGTTCCTTGTAAAGCGCTGGGTGAGTGTATATACAGTGTATGTGTTAAGATAGCTACCAACCATTTCGGTTTTATTTGTTTCTTTTTCTTGAAGTCATTCATTAAATTCTTTCAAATTTCAAGTAAAAGTATGACAATTTTTACAACTATCCATCAGACTCTGTACCCATCATATTATACTCATTATACTTCTCAAGAAAAATAATTTAATAGACGCCATTAAATATTTTCAAAGATTATATGACCGTGCAGTGACTATGTATGACACACAGCCTTTAATGTTACGTGTGTTATCAGTGCCAATAACATCCCCACACACTGTAGCTCATCCTCCTTACTCTCTGTCACACTGATCTTTGTTGCCTTGTCACACTCAGCAGATTGAACACAACTCATGACATTTTGCCCCACTGCATATTTCATGTAATGAGATGAAGAGACTCTGATCTGGGTGTCGTCTGTGTAAACAAACTGTGCATGGGAGTAGCTTGTTAGCACTCCCCACTCCCCAGCGCTGCTGATGTAAGCTGAGCTATTTTCCAAATTTTCCAGGCTCCTTGCTTGCATCTGTTTAGCCTTCAACGTGACCACACGATAGCAAGTCAATATTATTCAATATTCTTTATAATGACTGTAATTTCAGAGTAATGATAATATGCAGTCTGAAAGAGACTTAGAGTCTTTCTTGGAATTTCTCCTTGTCCTTGAAGCTTTAAATCATCTGTGAATCAATAACCTTGTCCCACCATATTCACAAATAATCTACAGCAAGCTGCACTTCCCCATTTATTTAGCTGTATTCTCTATTGAGAGACATCTTTCTAACTAGGCAAAAGCATCTTTTCTGAGACTGCTATTTATTACTCTTACTCAATCAAAATGTCTGTACACACCAATGGGTGGATAGATATAATGATCAGTTTAAGATAGAAGCAAGGACACCTTGACAGATGCAACTGGTCAACACATTAAATGAGATGGCAACATTTGACTAATCACACCTGGGATTTCTGAGGGGTGTGTGGGTGTGCAAAGCATCTAGGTGCATGTGTGTGTCTCTTCTGATACAGTCATGAAAGATTTATGGAATGTGTAGGAGAGTGCTTGGTTTAAAGATTTTAGATAGAGCGCTGTTAATTTTATGCAGAATGTGGGGGAGCACACAGCTCATGGATAAGGAGAACTTAGGGAGTTGGTGAAGACAGCAGAGAAGCAGGAAGTGATATGAGTGGTGGAACAGGAGGAGTAGGGCAACAAGGGCAGGCTGATGTTTGAACAAAGTCATCGGAATAGAGGATGTGCTGGCTGTAGAAGGCAGTGCAAACTGGTCGCTTCTCTGTATGTATATGCCATTTATTGTTTGTGAGGATGTGCATTGACCAGTGCTTGACAGTAACATAAGGCCTAGGAGCATCTTCGTTTTCATTTTGGCACCCCCATGTTAATGGGTTAGAGTGGACACAGTGTCTGCATGATATGTGCGTCTCACGCCTCACGGTTGCGTCACTTGATCTAGAGACTCTGCATCTCGCCCATTTTTCACATGTGATGCTGTTGATAGTGATATCGACATCATACCAGCAACATAACATAAAACTGACACCTTTCACTATAGTTGGGGGAGACAGTGACATTTTAGTGATGTTTTCTGTCAAAAATAAGTTAATTTATAATGAAAAAAAATCCAACATTCCAGTAACCTGCAAACTCTATGTAGAAAGATAGGGCTGCAGCTGCAGCAGCACAGCATAGACCCAGCTGGTGTGAACACACGCATACTTTTCCGAAGCAGTTCAGTGATGTCAGCCCACACAACGCAGTCAGTGTGTTCCTGATGTAAGGTGACCAGATTTCTGAAATTAACATTTCCAGTTTGACAGTCAATGTATCATTAAATTTCATGATTATATATACTATTATGTAATATATCATTTCATTTCATTATCCAGTGTTTTTATCTAAGAAATAAAAAACGGCTCAGTTCTGGTTTCAAGTATATTGTTGAACTGTAATAAACTATGGCAAAGGCCAACTGATAAAAATGGTTTACTCTTACCTTAAAATGGTGTACTGTTACCATTAAAAAATCATCTACTAATAAGACGACTTCTCTTTCACTCTTTCTCCCCTTCTTTTCTTCACTTGTCTTAATTTTTCCTTCTTTCCTCACTTCACTCTTTTTACTCCCTTAAATTGTTCTCTCTCACTCTCTTCTCCTTCCTGTCCAATCTTTAATTAGATTCCCTAACAGATTCCCTTTGCTTGCATTTTATTGTTTAGAATAATATATTGGCAGGCTCTGTAATCATTTCTTTACCTTTCCTCCTTCACTCATCTTCGTAACCAGTCTTCCTCCTCTCCTTCCTTTCCACTCACCTTTCAGGGAGTAAAGCCAAGTCACATACCCCATGTACATTTGTAAAACACGTTACAGAGGCAGCCCACATTAGCCCTCAATACATGCTAAACAAATAGCATATTAAATATTAAATTAAAATGAAAGTAGCTTAGGTTTGTCCAAAAGGTCATTAAATTTGTTGCTAGGTGCTAAGTCATCAAGTCGGCATCACTGCTTGTTCATGCCAATTAATTTCAAAAGAGCAATGACCAATGAAGAAACTCCAACACTTGGCTGGCTGACCAATAGTGTAAGTTCAACACTCAGTCAATCAGTCAGTGACAGACATTCACATTTATAGGGCTGACTCCGCTGTTGTGGTCCAGCCAGTAAAAACATAACATATGGGATGTGTGTGTGGAGGCTTCAGATTTGTGTAATGGCACAACTGAGCTGAATAACAAAAGTAAAGTAACGACAAGTGTAATTCATTACTTTTGCTCTTAGGTAATCAGTAAAGTCATGTTATTACTTTTTCATTGAGTAACAAGAAACTTTCCCAATACACAGAGTACTACTGTGTCCTTTTGCTAGCTTAAGACCAAAAGACTGGATGGGTTTCATATCAGAGTTCTTTTCCATGCATCAAGTTTTACAAGAAAAGTTTGATATTGTGGGAAACAAAACTTTTTGGCTTTCTTGCTGAGAGTTGGATGAGGAGATTGATGAAACTTTCATGTCTGTATGGTAACAATGTAGCTAACGCCAGCAGCTGGTTAGCTAGCATAAAGACCAGAAACTGGAGGAAACAGCTAGCATGACTGTCTGAATTGAACAAAATCTGCCTGCCAGCACTTCTAAAGCTAATTAACACATTATCTTGTTTGTTTAATCTGTGCGAAAACCAAACAGTAAAAACATCCCGTTGTGGTTTCAGGCTGGGTTATGTTTCTTGGCCAGGAGCAGTGACCTCGCAAGAAATCACTGCAGCAAAACCTGGAAAGGGCCAGGCTAGCTTTTTCCTCCAGGTTCAGTCTTTGTGCTGAGCTAAGCTAACTCTCTGTCTCTTTTCTACTCCTTTAAGCCATTTGTTATAAATCACATAATTGTATTTAACAGACAGGCTCTAGCTACATATAACTGTTCAGACAAATTCTTGGCAAAATATTAAACTAGCATATTTACTAAAATCTTGAAGTATTCCTTTAACAAAACTTTGAAAAACTACCTTCATCACTGCCACAGTTATCATAGCCGTCTTCTGCCCTTTCATAGCAACAACTTTCTCATCTATTTTTGCTGCTCTGTTTCACCACTATGCTCCTTTCTCTTTGTTTCATCCTCTAAAAACCCATCTTTCATCCTCCATTTGTTTTCCCAATTTTTCTCTCACCATTCCCACCTAACTTTTCCTTTCTTGTTCAGTTCCAATTCATTAAACATTTTTGGCGCTGCAGGAACTTACTTTTCCATTACTGTACAATTAATCACATCAGTCAGTCTTTCTCCCCAACAACATGTGGACACCCCTGCCTCCCCCCTCCCCTCCCATTATAATTAGTCATGTTTGACAGTTGTTATCTTGGAAAACGGCTGTAACGGCAAGTGCCACACATACTGAAAAGTACATGAAAGGGAGAGGGGAAAATTGAACGACTACCATCTGAATGCACACGCTGAATTGTGCAGACCCCGTGACCTGTCCTGGGTGCAGAGTCCATGAAAGTTTTGAGCCCTTGTAAAAACAGGGCAGAACAGATGAGGGAGCAGCTCAGCAGTTGGTCAGATTTTGCAAGACTTTGGATCCATTGGCGTAGTGGACACTTAAAACAAATGAAACGCCTGTGAGTCATCCTGGCCCTTGGATAGTTAATGGTGCAAGGAACACTGGCTATTTGAAACTCTTCTTGTGAGTGAGCATGTGTGGATGTGTATATTTGAGTATGTTTGTGTTTGCCTGTGATTTGAAGCCAAATGTTGTAACATTGAAATTAAATACCATTGATATGAAATGATTCATATTGTTTGAGACTCTGCTGAAGTATCCAGCTTGGACCCTGGGCCCTAGCTTGGAAATCACTGGTGCAACAAGTTGAGCTCCATTAAGAGTAGAGTGATGACAAGCAAGAATGCTTCTCAGTGGCATCAGGTCAATTACCTGCACTGACCTGGTCCAGCTTCATTAGGACTACCAGTTAGTTACAGACATGCTTTGACTGAGCTCTGAGGTCCATGTGGAATGCAGCAGCGCTATTCAGACTGGAGGCAAACCATATGCTATACTGTGCGTCATTGTAGGCTAGCATGTCACATTTATAATGCAAACACTTCCTTGGGCACACATGCAAAATGCATGGTGATAGGAACACTGAGCAAAGACTGTAGGAAAAACACATTGTTTTGTTGAGGTGTTGTTAAAGCCACTATAGGCCAAGTACTGAGAAGTCACACAATAATTGGCACTTCTTGGGTGTCTGACCTTTACGTAAGAGATTAATGATCTCGCAGTCTCAAATAGAAAATTATGTCCCCTGAAACCACAAGACAACTGCCATTATCTGATCTCATTCAGCCTCATAAACATCTTGAACTGTGGTTATTCTACAGGGATAGATGAGGCAGGTAGCTCACCTGGCTAAGCATGCACGATTAAAGGTCCCATATTTTACACTTTTTTTTCTAGTGTTGATCCATAAGAACATATATTTGTGGTTTTAAGAACCAAAAACCATCTTAATGTAGTTTAACATCTCCTCTCTCGGACTTCTCTCTGGAGCTCTGCTAAAAACAGGTCAGTGAGCCTCCATTCTGATTGGCTGATTGTTTTCTGAGTGATCCAATAAAAATATAGCAGATTTCAGGTTAACACTCAGAGAAACCAAATCCTGCAAGGTTGGATGGGGGGTCCAGGTGGGCAGGCTTTTGGGCATGACTGAGAGTGGTGACTGTTTTGTTGTGACATCACAAAGTTACAGAAGTCCTGACAGCTGGTTTTAAGGCTCAGTTTCTGAATACAGGCTGTGTGCATTTCTCTGTGGACTGAGGCTTTGATACTTTCACAGTAATAATATAGACCCTAGACCTGCTTTATAATCAAACAACACATAGACATCTACCTTTAGACTATATGGGACCTTCAAGGCTGTGTCCTTACTGCAGTGGCCTGGTTTCCTATCCAGTCTGGGTCCTTTGCTCCATGTCATCCCCTCTCTCTCCCCTGCCTATCCTGTCTCTCTACACTGTCAATAAAGGCTGAAATGCCTTTCTACAGTTTTTATTTTATTCATCATATTTTATCCATATTCCCTGGTTGTCTTCAATGTTATTTGTTTCCTTTTGTTTAAATTATATTACATACTTGGGGAAAAACCCATTCATACATTTTTATTTTACTATCTTATTTTCCAGGGACCCCTTGTCCTTTTTCCATTATGCTTGGCGTAGACACTCACAGACATGTATAGGAAACCTCCACTGAGGAGAGACCATATAGTTCATGTGCCGGATAAGGACCGTCTTGTTATGTGCTGGGTAAAACCTGAGCCAGACGGGTGCGGTGTTTCCATAATACTGCCGCATTTTCACTGAAGACTGAAGGCGACTCCGTAGCGGGGCCACCCATGTTGTGCCGTGCTGAGGCTTGTGCAGTACAGTAAACATGGCAGAGGCCTTTTGGACCAGCTTCTCAAGCCCCTGGCCAAGCTGTCTGTAGTGGATGCCAACCAGAACTAACTGAAAAAGAGGCAAAGTTGTCCTATAAGTTAGCATTGCCAGTGTATTCCAAAGGCTTGCCCAAGAGTGGATGAAATATTCATAGCACTGGCAATGAAGATGAAAGTGACTGCAGACACGTTATTAATTTGTCACGTTGTCCAGAGGAAACCTTCTTTCTATTCTAAATCATGAGTTTGCCTTCGGAGATCCCAAAATGAGTTTTCTAATAAAGAAAAATTACTATGGTCAGTACAGCTCCAAATCTCTCAAGAATAATAATAATGATGAAATACACCAGTGATGCTCAGTCAGTACAGAAATAAGTAAATCATTAGTCTGTCAAAATTCGTTTAGCCCAATCGTAACCAGACCTTTTTTATTTACTTATTTGTTTCTAGAGCAAAGATTTTTAACTTGAACATGAAAGAAAGGTTTAGTAAGTTTAGTCAAAGTAGGAATTTAGCTGCACTAACTTTGGATGGACACATTAATTATACTGCAGGCCCGTGGACCCCTGTTCTCCTGGGCTCCCATTGGCCATCTTTCCTGTTGTCACTGCCACCAGTCAGCGTGGGAAACAATTTCCTGCCCTTTGTAAACACTTCAATGAGAGCTAGATATTACACTGTACAATCATAAATATATTGGTCACTGGTCACTTATTCACAATAATACATTTACTTATTTATTTTTGTCTTTATGTCTTATGGATGTCTCTCTCTCAAATTAAATTGAAGGCAACTGGACTTGTATTTGTCTGTGGAAGACGTTTCGCCTCTTATCCAAGCGGCTTCATCAGTTCTTATGTATTGGTCTCTCTAGTCCACACTAGTCTGACCGAAACGTCTTCCACAGACAAATACAAGTCCAGTTGCCTTCGATTTAATTTGAGAGAGAGATAACAATGACCTGGACAAATGAGAACATTCACAGACGTCTTATGGATGGTTTTTGGAATCAGGGATCAGGGTGGAATGTGCAATGTTACCCACAAACAAAAGAACAATGCAACCTTCTTGCGTAGAGCTATATGCATATTGTTGCATTCCTCATTTACATTAATAGCAATAAATGATTAGTTGAACCACAAGACACAGTTTGAGTGTATTTATTGTTCAAGTGCAAATTCAAAACACACAGGTATCACTCCGCTAACGAACAACTTCACCTGTTAACAAGGTATATTGACCATTGTAACTGGTGACAAATGGTAAGGTCAGTTGCCTTTTCTAAATATTGAAATAATGTATTCTTTTTCCAAATACAGAACACATCAAACTTAATTCCTTTACTTACCAAGAGCTGTCTCCTGCAATGGAAATCACCATTCAACCCTTTGTTTTGCATCTAGTTCTATCACTTCTTGTACTGAAGTTGGCATGTTAACAGGCTAGCCGCTGCCTGGTCAGACTGTCTCGTCACTCTCTGATACCGAGTCACTGAAGTCTCCAGTCTGCCCTGAAGAAGTAGCTGCTCAGAGAGAGTATTATAACCGCTTGTCCTGTTAACACAACAATGGCAGAAGCTCTTTTTTTTATTTATTTATTTTTCGGGCATTTTTGCCTTTCTTGTGACAGTACAGTGAGGGATAGACAGGAAATTCAGGGAGATGGAGAGAGATGGGATGACATGCAGCAAAGGGCCGCGGGTTGGATTATTATATTTTATCTTATTATAAAACTGGGAATTTACTAATTGATGATTTTGTTGTAATTGTTGCTGCTTATTGTTTGATGAATCAATTGTTTAATTTGTAAAGGTACAGAAAATAGTAAGAAATGCTTTCACATCAGCTTTTTGTCCAACTAACAGTCCAGACCTCAAAACTATTATAAATACATGTTTTAGCACCTTGTAGCAAGTGTGTCTTTAGTAATGTATCTAGCATCTTTGCATTGTACCATTGTGCCACTCTGACTGTGTATCATGAAACATGTGGCTGTATATTTAATAAGATTAAATATTAACTTTTTTTTTTTTTTAGATAACGGCTTTTGTCTTTCAGAATGGCATCCATCTGGCATGTGTCCGACTCCGGCAGTGGATTACTTATAATACAGATTGCAAGTAATGATAACCCCCCTTATTGATTAATTTGCATATTATTTTCTTGATTAATCAATGAATCATTTGGTACATATAAAATGTGAGAAACAGCCCTCACATTTTCCAAAATTGCTTAGTTTACAGTGATATAGAACAGAGAAAAGCTCAAACCAGAGAACATTTGGTGTTTTTGCTTAGAAAGGGATTTCAATGATTAATTGAGAATAAAATGGCTGATTAATTTGACTGACTTAATTACAGTAAGTGACTGATCGTCGCAGCTCTCATAAGAGCTACTATTTTGAGCCCAGATGTAGATTGCATATAAATCCTAAAGAAAAAAAAAATGAAACATAAGAAACCTAGTCCTTCCTGTGGCTGAACTCTGAAGTGCATTCCACAAACTCAATGAGCACTGTTCTGTGACAAGTAGTGTGACATGGTTTCTTGATTAACTACAGTCTGGAAAGTTTTCCTTTGCTGCAGATTTTGTGTAACACTTGCATGTGAAAAAGCCATAACAGTTTCCTACAGCTTTATATTGCTTTTGACACTATCCTTTTGCTGCCCGTTTTAATTATAAATCCAAGTCATGCATAACATACATCAGAGTCCAGAAACAAGAGCAGACTCCTCATTATTCAGTGGACTTGTTTTTTTCACAACCACCAGTTCCTCCATAACTAATTTCTTTACAATAGTTTATTTTTTTTTGTGGGCTAATTTATTGGATTTGAATTCTCAACCAGAAACAATATGAGAACACTATTTATTCATGGGCATTAAGTTTCTTAAAGCTGTGACCTTTTAACTCAGGTTCATACAGAATGATTGAAGTCAAAACAGTGGAAATTTGCAGAGTAAGAGATATTATATGCCTACTTTTTTTTCCAAAAGATTGATGATAACTTGTTTCTGTCTAAAGTTATGGTAATTAAAGCAGCATCCAATTGAATTAACAGTCTGGACGGAATAAACACACTTTTCCTAATCAGTTTTGTATTTGATGTGGATGAAATATGTGAGTGATTAGATTTGATAAGCTCATCCTGCACTGCTACAAAACCTGAAGTGCATTTGCCCAAGTCTGGTTTTATTCCTATGGCTGCACATGAGATGACTGACAGTTCTCTCCTTCTCACAGACCTCAATAAAAACCCCTCTGAACACCAGCTGCATTTTACAACTGTTGCTGTTCAGTGGGAGTTGTTGGGTTTGTCCTGAGTTGTCTGCTGAAATCTGTTTCTAACTGGACAAAGACCGTGCCGTAAAAAAAGCAGAAATGTGCTTTACTTTCCTTTGTTACTAGAATGTCAAGTTTTAATGTCTCACAATGTTAAGAAGTTTTAAGAAGTGGCAAACTGCATCATTATCTCACAGCTTGTTGGTCGTGGCTGCAGGGCTTTTTGTTTGGATTTTTAAGGCTCGTATACTATAGCTTCCACTTGGTGCAAAGAAACACATGATCTTCTCAGATAAATCCAGTACACCTAATGTCTAATTCAATCATCTGTAGATTTTTTTCTCAATTGATCGATAAATCCTTTAGTCTCAGAAAACAGCTCAAAATGTACCCAAGGCAACAAATCATCATCAATCATGTTTTATATGGTAAATGTGCTGCACTTATTTCACCATTTTCTAGTCTTAGAGACCACTTTACAACACTTGCCACATTCCCTCATTCACTCATACATACATACATACATCACATCCATACACACACTTATACACTGATGGAACAGCCATCAGAGGCTGGGTTTCAGTATCTTGTCCAAGGACACTTCAACTTCAACATGCGAACTGAAGGAGCCAGGGATCGCACCACCGACCAGCTGACTTTCCACCAGGTTGCTCTAAGTGAAGGACCCACTCTACCCCCTGAGCCACAGCCTCCCCCTATATTCCAAACCCAATTCAATATTCAATGAGGCAAAGAAGCTTAATCAAGAAAATGTTTCGATTTTTCATTTAAGAAAGAGAATGAAACGATTGATTCAATCAACTAATAACTTATTGTTGCAGTTCCAGCCTTCAGAATTATAATCATAACCTGCTTTATGCCTGAAAACAATGTGAAAATGATTTGTCTTTTAGGGATAGTCTAAAAAATGACCTCATGTAGTTTTTTGTCTGTTGTGAGTCATGACAGTTTCACACTGCCAGTGTAGGCGGATTCTGGAAGTGGATTACTTTAAAGTAAGGTTATATGAATGCTTATCTCCAATCCGCCTTTGGACCGAAACCAAGTTTTATGCGAGAGCAACTTTTCTAAAAGCTCCATGATGCCTTTTCAAGTAACTTTTCTCCATTTGCTTATGCTTTAGTTTCAAGTTGCGGTGTGTTGTAGACCAACACAGAAACAGCCAAATGAATAACAACAAGCACAGTTCATGTCACGAGATGCTGATGCATCAGCTTCAGTCCTGTTGCAGATTCATTCAGGCTTGAATTGCAGCTAGATTTTTCCATCAGATAACATGAATTCACATCATGATGTATGCGCGTTTCTCTTGTCAGCTGTATACATAGCTGCCTGGAAACTTGTGTATGAGGTGCACCTGTAATAGCAGTTGCACGGTTGACTTCTCATGTGAAAAGAGGTACACATCACTCATCCGCAGACATGCCTGGTGGTAGGAGATCCAGGACAGTTTTTTCCAAGCTAAATACATATCTACTTGTTATGTAGTTTTTTTTTAGTTTTGAGCTATTTAATCACTTAAACTTACATGTCTGAAGTTTTACTTAAATACATCTTTAAGTACTTAAATGCAATGTTCAGCTGCTGGTACTTCAAATATTTAAAACATCCAAGTATAAATATCAGCCTCAGTCTAAAGCATCAGGGTGGAGCAGATTGTCTGGGTGCAGATCATGCAAGTACAACACTGTCAGTATGGTACAGACAGCATTCATCACATTCCTAAACACATGCCACAGACGTAAGACCAGCACGCCTTAAGTGCAGTGGAGCTGAACCTGGTGCAGCCGACACCAGCGAAGTCAGGGCCGACTGTGGACACTTGACAGTGAAAGCTTTGAGGTGAGAAATACTGTTAAATGGACAGAATTCTTCTGCATTTCCTCGTCTGCTGCTCCGCACCACCCAAAGTGTGTAAACAGGGCTGATGAATATCTGTGTTGATGGATGCAATAGCATACGTTTCAACAGCAGATTAAACTGCACATGGCAGAATGGAATGTGCTCACATTAAAGTTTCTTATTCTGTATTTAAGCCCAAGGTTTGCATTGCAATGCAAGAGGTAGATATACTGCATCTAGCATTTGAAAAAGTAGAAATACTCCACAATATCTTTGCTTACTGTCAAGTATTCTGCACTTTCCCACAAAATATAAAACTGTATTTTTTTTAAAGCTCCATATTTTCCTCTTCTCCTGTGTTTTATTTGAAGAGTTAATCCATAAGAAGATATATTTGTGGTTTTAAGAACCAAAAACCATTTAAATGTTGTTTTACATCTCCTCTCTCAGGCTTCTCTCTGGAGCTCTACTAACAACAGGTCGGTGAGACAATCAGAAGAGAGGAGGCTCTGAGCTTCTCTTCTAATTTGGCTGACTGTTTTCTGAGTTACCCAATAAGAATATAGCACATTTCAGACAAAACACTCAGAGAACCCAAATCCTCCAAGGTTGGATGGGGGGTCCAGGTGGGCAGGGCTTGTGGCTTGGCTGAGGGCGGTGACTGTTTTGTTGTGACATCATAAAGTTACAGAGGTCCTGACGGCTTGTTTTAAGGCTCAGTTTCTGAATACAGGCTGTGTGCATTTCTCTGTGGACTGAGCGCTTTGATACTTTCACAGTAATAATATAGAACCTAGACCTGCTTTATAATCAAACTACACATGGAAATCTACCTTCATACAGTATGGGACCTTCAAAACACAGACAATATATTGTGTATATGTGCATACTTGACTTTGCTATAACTCTTTGCAGCCTT
The DNA here is from genome assembly GCF_002260705.1 of Seriola dumerili. NCBI lineage: Eukaryota > Metazoa > Chordata > Actinopteri > Carangiformes > Carangidae > Seriola > Seriola dumerili. Next base: position 1,844,138 of record NW_019174307.1, on the reverse strand, counting down.
TATTCCCTGGTGTTGTCATTAGAGTTGCTGTGTGCTTTACATGCAGTTGGGACTTTGAACAAATTTATGTGTGCAGCTTGTGTTTGATGTTCTCCAGATGTTTGTTATTCTTAGTCTACAAGAGCCTAATGTGAGCATTGTTCAGCAAGTTAGCAGAGTTGTTCTTCTATAATTGTATCATCTGTGAAACAGTTTAAATAAACGTGCACAGTCTGGCCGTGGAGGTGTAGTATTAGGTTTGTGTTACTGCTGAGTCTGTAATTCATGATCACTATTCATGGTGTTTCATGTATAAAAGAGAGCTATGACATTGTGAACTATCAAGACAAAAATCCAAAATTCTGCAGCTTTTCAAATCTCAGTTCCTCATCTTAACAGAGTTTGTCAGTACGGGACATTCCCAGGAATTTTAAATAGATATCTAACCTAAAAAAAAACAAGAAAAGCAGCACTGTAAAAACACGGAATGGGATTTTCTGCCATCATGGACGGGGATCAGACATGCGGTTTGTGAAGGAAAACAACAAAGAGAATGTGGCATGTGCAGAAACTTCCAGCTCCAAGATCTGTTCTTGAGGGACTGAACAGAAAATCTTCACTAGTGGCTTGGAGCGAACATGTGCGTCTTTCATATTTCATTTCTGACATTTTGTCTTTCTCTTCCTGTTCCTGTCTACCACTGGGGCAAAACACCAGCAGGAGAGGGATTGTGTTTGATTGTGGTGGACCAAAACCCAGACTACTGACCAATACGTGTTTTGAATCAAGACTCAAAGGATCAGATTTAAAGTGATGGAGTGGAGAATGGAAGTAGGCAGAGCCCTGTGGGTTGGCAGCCATAAAGAGTTGTGAAAGATTGTAGCCAGAGGACAGCCAACTGGATGGCATCTGTGGTCAGCAAGGCATTGCTTGTATTTCCTTGGATCAAAGGTAGCCAGTTCTCTAAGTCTGTTCAGAGGATGTCTGCTAAAGTTTGAACTTGGCAACTTTTACCTGGAATAATAGTACATTTGATTTGTAATGCACCTTTCACACAAAAATGCAGCTTTGATTCCCTGCTCTCAGTATTTCAGAGCCACAAAAAATACATATTTATACAGTTTTTATTATGTGTGTCCTTATGGGTCACAAGTAATTTTGAATAGATGAAAACAAGATGGAATATATGGAATATCCAAACAGCTTGGGTCTTTAAGCCACTTGTGACACATAGGAAAAATATGTATATAAGCCTCTATCTGTGATTCGTTTTTCTATGTAAAGGTGTTTTTGTTCCTAAATATGTAGTCCATCATCACTGTGCACCATATGGCCTGCCTTAATGAGAAACTGATGTCTCATTAGCCTGTAAGTTCCAAGGTTCCATTTTAATTTGATTTCCAAAGAAAACTAAACTATTTCTCACTCATAAAGAAGAATAATAAACAGTTATGTTTCACTATATCATGAGGTGTTAAACATTAGCTACATGCATATTCTTATAGCTGGAGACATATTATACAATTACTGAAACAGCCATTTCACTTATATAATATATGTGCAGTTTGGGGAGTGGTACATTGAAGTAGTGGGAATCATATGATCCTTATCATTTGTTGTGAAAACTGTAAATGTCTAATTCTCGATTGAAATTTATGTCCATTTATTATTTCCCAAAAATACGAGCTGTTCCTTTAAAAAATGCAAAAATACCTAAAAGGAACTATTTGTAAGTTTTGCTATTGTTACCTAGCCAGCGTTAGCATTAACAGCTGTTTACTTAACAGTCTACAAGAAACATTGTGAGTTCAGCATCAAACTTCATTCCTTTACTTGTCAAGAACAAGAGGTGGAAAGCATCCCTCTTGTGTTGCTTCTATTTCTATCACTTCTTTTCTTGTACTGAAGTTACCATGCTAACCAGCTAGCCCCAGCCTGGTTTGACTGTCTTGTCACTTTCTGATACACAGTGACCTCCAATTTGCCCTTAAAATGTAGCTCTGCTCAGAGAGCGTATAATCTCTTGTCTTGTCAACACAACCCTGGCTCTAGCTCTTGGCAGTAAGTACACAGCTGTTAATGCTAATGTTGGCTATGTAGCAATGGCAAAACAAACAAATAGCTCCTGTGAAAGGGCCATTTGTAAGTTTTCTCTGCCACTGAATGTGGTTTCTTGCCAAGAGTGGGTGATGGTGATTTTCTGTAAGCAGCACTACATCCTCAGGGCATATTGGAGGCTACATTAAGTCGCTATTGCAAAGGGACAAAATGAGTTGAGGTTAGCTGGTTAGCATGCTAACTTCAGTAGACGAAAAGATGTGATAGAGAGAAGAGTTAACAATGTTGTTGCTTTCCATCTCTTGAGACAGCTGTTAGTGAGTAAAGAATGAAGCTTGATGCTGAACTCGCTACATATCTTCTAGACTGGTAAGTAAAAAGTTTATTAATGATAATATTAGCAAAACTTACAAATAGTTCATTTAAGTCAATTTTTAATTCTGGTTTTGGTGGGTAGTTCAACTTAGCTGGCATGAGTAGAGCTTAGAATGGCTTCCTGAACATTGGGTACATACTTTTTTCCCAGCTGGCATGGCGGTCCAAGTCTTGGTTGTGTATTGTAAGTATGCTGTTCATGACACCAGAGAGCCGGCCAGCTTTAGCCTGGGCTTTTTGACAACACCTGGCTCATATTTAACTGGCCTATAAATAGATTCTCCTCCAAATGCAAACCACCTGGATGGGGTCAAGCCACTGTCACATGCATCCATTTCAGTGCTTGCTAGAAAAGACAATGTGAGATGTGACAATTATGGTATAAAGTACATTACATAGTTGAGAGCCTTGGCCACACTTGATTGAGTGTTAGAGCCTTGTGGTCTGTGAACACTGAGCGCACACATGTAGGGCTTTTGATGTCTGCTCCTCCACTGCTCACTAATGCAAGTTAAGTAAAAAATAACTGCATTTACTCTGAGTGAATTTTAATCGACTTGTAATGGTTTTACTCCTTAGTCCTGTATAACTGATGGGTTTGGGTGGCCTCACTTATACATGAAAGGTCTGTGTTTGGTTTTCACTAATTGCTTTCGCATGACTTGGTCACAGGTGTCAGAGACTTTTGGTAAATGTTTGGCATGGTCGAGTAAGCAAAGTTTCAGGGCCTACCTGGAATAGTTCAGGCTTTAAATAGCAGCAGGGCGTTACCCGTTTCCTCCGCCGGCTCACTTGATGCAAACACACATGAACTGATGAATTACAAGTTGACTGGAAATTATGAAGACTTAGAGAAAATAAGAGCAATTTTGTAGTAATTGCCATCGAGCTGTTAGGTCTTCCAGTGCAAAGGCTCTTGCGTGTTGGGAGTGTAAGTGTGGTGGGAGGCAGGTATTTTTAGTATCAAACTCCTCTGTTCCAGTGGCATGGCACTCAAGCACAACATACCTTCTGTGTTGTGCTTTCCTCCTTAAGACAAGTACTTTCCCTTCTATGTTTTGTGTGTTGGGCAGGCTGCCAAGGCTTTGGCTTCACAAAGGGTCACTGAGCAGGAGCTTTTAATAGAACTGCCTTTTGCTGACTCAAAAAAGAGCATCAAATCCACTGTCTGTGGAGTCTGGTGGCACTTTTATTCCTCATTTAAACATGGGCTAGGATTTATGACAATGCAACAAAGTGAGCTATTTGATTTTTAAAAATAAAATTCTCTCTTGATCAGAAAAGCGTAAATGTGGAACTAGTCTAGTATACATATATAATATATGACTCTGTTTTGAAGCTAGTGCACATTTGTGTACAGTTTTTCAGGTACTGAGCAGGTAGTTTGCTCCAGCATCTTGTAGATCTCACCACAGTTTCTTCTGTGGATTTAGCCTGTCTCAGTGTCTTAATCTCAGACCAGGCTGTAAGTTTGGGCTTATTGTCCCACTGCAGAATGAATTTGGATCTGATCAGATGCATCCTTAATGATGTTGTGTGATGGACGAGAAGCTAAAGATCTGAAGTGTCTCAAACTTTTGCACAGCACTGTACCTACTGTTTTATCTATGTGTCTATGCGACAGTGACATTTTGCATTGCCCCATTTTTGGGGATCTAAGAGGGTAGGCTTACTGTATTTTTTCTGGAAAAAAGAAAAATAACTTCCTTTGTAATGTCATTATAATGTATACTTTAATAGAATGACACAAAAACACAAAACAAGGGAAATAAATTAATTTTGCACTCATAAGACCCACAAGTTCATCAGGGCAAAAATTTACTTTCAATCTTCCCAGTAAAGCGGTGTTGTGCTTCAAGCCAGTGACTTTCTTTTTCCAAGGCTACTTAAAGGTCCATATTTTCTTCTTCTTCTTAGTTTTATTTGAAGTGCTGATCCATAAGATGATATATTTGTGGTTTTTAGAACCACAACCACCTCAGTGTAGTTTTACATCTCCTCTCTCAGGCTTCTCTCTGGAGCTCTGGTAACAACAGGTTGGTGAGCCAATCAGAAGAGATCCGGGCCTCTCTCATGACTGCTTTGTTGTGACATCACAAAGTTCCAGAAGTCCTGACGGCTGGTTTTAAGGCTCAGTTTCTGAATACAGGCTGTGTGCATTTCTCTGTGGACTGAGCGCTTTGATACTTTCACAGTATTAATATAGAACCTAGACCTGCTTTATAATCACACAACACATGGACATCTACCTTTATATTATATGGGACCTTTAAAGGTTATGCCCCACAAAATCTTGTCACTACACTATTTACTCTTGCTTGATGTGCAGACTCAGAGTCATAGTCTTGCTTTTTCTTTATTCTCTCTTTGACTGGTTATAGATATTCAGACATCAAAAGTAGACATGATGCAAATTTTTTCTATGTGGACCTTTACTCAGAGTAATGCATTCCCAGTGTCATTGTGAGCACCCTTGTTTAAGTATTATCCCTTTGGCCCACCAATCACACAGTGATTAATGCGCCTCCTCCACCTTGCGGGACCATCCGCAGCCAAAGTGAGTGCACTTCTTGGAAAAGTCTGGGGCAGCTTCAACCATCTGTCAGGCAGTTCCATGGAAGCATGCTATGACAGATCTCTGTGTGCGCTTTATACAAGTACTTACAAGTGTACTTGAGCATGTGTGTGTGTCTGTGTACATGTGGCTGGCTGTCACACTTGAAAGAAATGGGACATTGTCCTAGTTACACTCTGATTGGTCCAAACAAATGTCTACTGAGGCATTGAGCTTACAGAGTAGAAAAACTGACACTTCTGAGAAGACAAAAAGTTCTGGTCAGGAGTTGCTTCTCATTTAAATCAAATTTGATCTCACATTTAATACAAATACATACTTGTATGAAATGTTTATTTTTTTTTATCAATGTTATAAAATATTCCTTAGGTTAACTTTGCATGCATACATCATCAAACATTTCCACATGTGAATTTTTAATGATTTTAGCAGCCCCACCAACCTCCAGTCTTAAAGGTCAGAGGTTATGAAGGTAATGCAACTAACAGAAATTTTAAAAAGACATTCAAAGTTTAGTGTGATTTATGTGATTTGTTTTCAATTCCACCTGTGTGTCAGTGATCAGACTGATCTTTTTCCTCAGTGAATCAATGGCAACTCTTTTTCACTTTCTTCAGTGTGGTGATGTGGCAGTAAAAGTAGCATAGCGTTCATATAAGTATCTGTTTGATACCATCAATCAGCAAAAAGAATCAACATGCTAAATGAGAGAGATGAGGCGGATTATTGTTGGCTGTGGGATTTTCAGCCGCAGGCTTCAAAAAACATCAAGCGGTTCTTGGAATACTTAATGAAACTCACCCCTCTCGAAACTCTGCTTTCTACAGTGCCTGAAGGCAGACCTAATAGGACTTGGACTGTCTCCAGAGAGGGAGGATGTATCTGTATAACCTCTGCATAGCACCTCTTTCATTTCTGTGATTAACATGATCATTTTAAGAGATGGCAGCAGGCATTTTCTTGCTTCCCCTGAATTGGTCTTGAAAATCGCTCCAATAATTTGAGGTTATAATCTTGACTTTCAGATGTAATCGTGTGTTTACATCTCCATCCAGAGAACCATGTAAGAACTGTATATAACCCGTACATTTCATATGTGCTATCAACATATAGTATATACATATATATGTAGGAGAATGACAGAAATTTTTTAAATTCATCAACAACAATTTTAATAGTTGATTAATCAGTTGAGGTGCAAAAACACTAAGTATTTGCTTCTCCATTTGCAGGATTTGCAGCTACTGTAACTTTAATATCTTTAGGTTTTTGACTGTTTGTCAAACAAAACAAGACATTACCTTGGGTTTGGTGAAATTGTGCTATGTATATGTACGGTATAGCCTTTTATATACAGTATTTATGTAGTAACTAGCGATGTCACAATACCAGAATTTTGGTAGTCAGTACCAGTGCCATTGAAATTCTATTTACCAAATTCAATACCCAAGCAAAAAAACAGAGGCTGCAGCCCACAGTGTGCTACCACACAGAGACATGTGAAAATGTGCCTGCACGCTCACACACACACACACACACACACACACACACACACACACATACATGCACACACACTTCCATATAGTCTGTGTGCAAGTAGCAGTTTAAACTGAATAACAAGGTGACAGACCCATGGTGTGAAAATAAAAAGTCAGCATTATATTTTACCAGACTGAACAGTGATGAGAGTAGCCTGCTGATGTTGTGAGCACCCAGCTCGCATTATGAGCTGTTAGCCTTAACAGGCTAACATTAGCCATTGTGAACGTTGTGTGTGGAGCATTGTTACAATAGATACCAGCTGTTGCAATTCACAAACAATATTTCAGACATGAATACGTTGACATCATGTTGTTTATATAAAGTTAAAAATTGAAAGTTACTCAGCCTGAACTCAGCCAGTCCTGGAAGAATCACATCTCCAGTACAATATCTATGGTTCTTACGGTGCTGTAGAAAAACAAGCACTGTCACATTTTCAGAATTTTGGTATCGGCTTGGTGCTGAATCGGTTCTCGTGACATCTCCCATTGTAACATGACAACTTGTGACATATACATACGTACATGTCCTTCTCTATATTCTCCTTAGACTGAGTGTTTCCTGTTTAGATGTAGGCATTGCACTCCAGCAATATATGCAAACTAAGACAAGACTACACAAACAAAACTAAACCAGACATCTGTACTTCCTGTGGCACTGGCCTTAATTCCTATCTCTTATAAGCTTCTCTTCATATCTAACAGGAACATCAATGTGAAATTACTTTACAAATGCAGACAATCAGGGTCATTTGCACTCTGCACAGAGCTCAGAAACACTTGGACAGGGTCTACAGACAGACCTCTCCCCTCCTAGAGAACTGAGGGATGGAAGAGTGGAGGTACACTGGAAGGAATGTTCCCTGTGCACATGTTTCTGCCTACAGTGGAGAGGTAAAGTAGGAGAAAGGAATGAACGCTAGTGTCTGCCCACGAAGCATGGTCCCTGACCCTCAATGCTTCAGTGCGATAGCATGCACAAAGAATTTATGCATAAACGAGTTAGAGACAGGGCGGGTCGGGCAGAACATGAATAAATTGACAGACATATGACCTGCGAACGGCTGTGGAGCCGTTTGTACAGCCTCGCCTTTTATTGGTTTCAGTTTAAGCCCAATCTTTCAATCTACACACTAGTCTCATTTAGTCCAACTCATGCTAGGTGTGGCACAGTGGCAGGCGAAAGGAAACCAAAACCAAATGGGGCTCAGGCTTGGCCCCTCAGCTGAAGCCGCCGTTGGTCCCTCCAGGAGCTGGCTGCTGTCTAGTGGCTGCCCAGGAAGAAAGGAGTGTAAATCAGGCTACATAGGCGTGGTCCGCCGCACAGCTCACCACTGCACAGCCAGCCACATTGTAGATTGGCAGAGGGACAGTCAGCAGACACAAGCCCCGAATCCTAACGTGCAGTGAGGGGTTCACAGGAGGTTGGAGAGGCCAGCTGTGTGTGTTACTGTTTCTGAGGGCATTTGCTCTTAATGAAGAAAGACACCTCTGGCAAAACAGATCAAGTAAGAGGAGGACAAGGAGGGGAGGGGGCAGCGGCAACACAAGGGCACAGCGAGTGCACTGTGCCAGTACCATTGGAGGTTTGGAGCACTAAGAAAACAAGCGCCATGACCAAACTTCATGCGGCGAGCGGTGAACATGCAGTCTGGGAGGAGGAGGAGGAGGAGGGGGAGGAGGCGACTGAGTGCCTTGCCAGGCCTGAGATTTAAACCAGAGCTCTTGAGTTTGTTGACTTTCTCGTAAGAAGGCAGCAGCCATGCCAACTCCATTTTAATTCACATGGCTACTTTGCATGAGAGATGGTGAAAGCGTACCTTTTAGTACTTTGTAAATGAGCCATTTGTTTTAATTTCACAGTTTGTGTGTGTGTGTGGTTTTTGCTCTTGAATGTGTCAACCTGTTTGTCTGCAGAGAAATTAAAACATCTCTTTTGTGTGACTAATATAGCACAAGTACAGTACCTACTTATTCTTCCACAAGGTGACTGACATGTACCACATGAAGTTGACAGTTGTACTGACCTCCCTGGTGGTTGATATACCCACCAAGTTTAGTTATAGATAGATAGATGGATAGATACTTTATTTACTCCCTAAGGGAAATTTATGAAAATAATATAAAATAATAAAAGTAAAGGTCCATAGTTTACACCTTTCTTGTGTTTTATTTGAAGTGTTGATAAGATCGTTTTAAGAACCAAAAACCATCTCAGTGTAGTTTTACATCTCCTCTCTCAGGCTTCTCTCTGGAGCTCTACTAACAACAGGTTGGTGAGCCAATCAGAAGAGAGGAGGCTCTGAGCCTCTCTTCTGACTGGCTGACTTTTTACTGAGTTATCCAATAAAAATATAGCAGATTTCAGGTAAAACACTCAGATAAACCAAATCCTGCAAGGGTGGATGGCTGGTCCAGGTGGGCAGTGCTTGGGGCATGTCTGAGAGCGGTGACTGCTTTGTTGTGACATCTCAAAGTTTCAGAAGTTCTGACGGCTGGTTTTAAGGGTCAGTTTCTGAAAATAGGATGTGTGCATTTCTCTGTGGACTGAGCGCTTTGATACTTTCGGAGTATTAAAATAAAACATAGACCTGCTTTATAATCAAGAAGACATGGACATCTACCTTTATAGAATATAGGACCATTAAAAATGATGTAACAGTGCATAGCAAGTATTGTCATCTGTATTTTCAGTCTTACCTCTTTGAAAACCCCTGTGGGGGTAGAGAGGTAAAGAGATCAAAGATAACCAGTAGCTACATGTTGAATGCATCCTACAGTATAAACATGCATGAGGCATGGTGATAAGGACGTGCACCAGTGACAACAAACGTGCTAGTCCGCACACAAGAGCTCACAAATGCCACCCTGCAATTTCTGCACTTTGACTGACAGTACTAAAAAGGTTAAATATGTCAGTTTTGACGGGTTCACACAGTTTAATGGCAAATCACCTACAGACCTAGTTTCTAGCCAAAGGCAACAACAAAAGTAAGATACTGGTAATATAATCACTTGAATATCTAAAGAAAAAAATGCCACTGCCCTCTCCTACATACTAACATACTTTGCCGCATGTTAAGTAGTTTAGAAGGGGCTGTTTGTAAGTTTTCTCTGTCGCCGAACGACAGTAGTTTCTTGCCGGAAGTGGGTGGTGATGATTATCACTTGACAAGAGCTTCAGTCATTTTACGTTTACAAGACAAGAGGTTATATTAAGTCCTCTGAGCAATGCTACATCATCAGGACAGATTGGAGCATGGTTAGCATGGTAACTTTAGCAGAAGAGAAGATGTGATAGAAGAGGGCAGAGTTAAAATTGCCATGGTTTTCCACCTCTGGAGACAGCTGTCGGTGAGTAAAGGAATGAAGTTTGATGCAATGTTTTTTCTAGACTGGTAAGTAAAGAGCTGTTAATGCTAACCTTAGCTTTGTAACAATAGCAAAACTTACAAATAGCTCCTTTAATGCTATTTAGGATTACATATTACACATTATTATAACAGCAATTCTCTCCTTGTGCTGGTTTTGATAGAACAGCCAAGTTTACTGATGGGACAAAGAGCGTGGGATGGGTTCATTGAAGGAGACTTTTCTCACAAACTGGTTGATTTCGGGAAGTGTTGGTGGATTCTCCAAGTTTGATGTGTTGGAGTTTCATTATTCTCACTTCCTGTGAACAAGAGATTACCGTAGCCCTCAACCCCAAAAACTTTGATATTTGGCTTGAGAGGAAGCTGCAAAGTCAGTCACTTATTTCCAGTGGGCATACCCAAACAGACAGATGCCTTAAAATGGAAAGCAGCAGTTGCACTAAAGCTGGAATGTTTACAAAAGTATCCTCATGACCACAAATCACTGGTGTATATACACACAGGCCACAACCAGACCCACACGCAGCAGTGGAGGAACATGGGACCATCATATGGTTCTGATGCAAGAAGCCAAAGACAACCGGATGACATCAGCGGGGTCTACCACAAAGCACAGTGATACGGCGAGTTTGTGAAAATTCGGAATCACTGCAGACTGCTGTATCTCTGTGGACTGAGCCGAGGTCAAAGTGTCTGGGAGATCTGTAATCGGTTTAACAGTAAGAAGAAGACAAATGGACGATGAACACAGTGGTCTATTTGTTTTTTTAAACTGAAGACAGCAGAACAGATCTTAACTCAGTGTGTGGGAATCCAAACATCTGCAATACACAACACAAACAACGCATGATAACATATGAAGATACATTTAAGCATGTTATAGGCATGTGTGTGCATCTTCAAGAAGGACTTCACTTCCTGTCCTGCTCATGTGAGCCTCCTCCACTTTAATATGTCTTGATGTTGTAGTAGTAAAAACAGCTGCTGGTTACTTATTTTGTTTATTTCATTTATTTTCCTTGCATTTCAGTTACACTATTACACTGACCCTTGCACTTTTCTGTTGGCTCCTTGTGACTTAAGCTAATGTTCATGAAGAACTGACACATTCCACTGATGAACCTTCACTTTTGTTGACTATGTAAATCACATTGTAAAATTTGTCTTCTTCACTGAATGTCTGGTGAAACCTCTGAACCCTCTGACCTAACTGTAACAGATACACTATGTCTAAAGCATAGCGAATTTATCATAAGTACAATTTTCCTGATCCAAATTATTCAGACAGTGATATAAGAAATTACATTGTTCTCGGTTTGAGTTACTCAGTTAAGCTGTCACTTTTTCAAAAAGTACATTTCGAAACACAGTAGAACTAACAACGTCATGTGTTCATATAAATTCAAACCCCATATAGCGTCATGGGTGAGTTTAAGAGACAGCGAGCTGCTGTGACTGTCACTAAAGCATGCGATAGAGAGTCTTAACCTTCAGTGTAGTCTGTCTTGAGTACGCAGACAAGCTTGTGTGGTTGATGTTGCTCCAAAGGTGAGTCAGTCCCCCCATAGACTCCCATGTTAAAATGTCAAAAAACAGTTTGAATATTTAATTTTTTTCCCACGATTGAACCAAAGTTAGAATTTCTAATAAAATGTGACTCCTGTAGAGTGAATCTGAATCATCTGGACCTTTCAACTCGATCTGCCCAATCCAATTGTGTTCTGATTTGATTACTGCAGACACCTTGCATTAAGATACAGATGGCATGAATAAGTGTGTGATGATATACTTGGTAGGTTTTGGAGAAAAGTTAATTGAGAACATCTGCAGGCAGGAAACCAATGAAGACAGGACAAGATATTGTAATGTTTACAGCAAGATGTTTCCATGTTATTAAGGTGATAATGCTGACATCACCTCTTACGAAACACAGATCAATAAATCTTCTTCTGCATATTGCTTTGATTTTTCATTTATTCTTCCCATTCCACATGTGAAATCGTGGGATGGGTGATTCAGTGAAATATTTGAGGCATTAGCATTTAAAACAACGCTCGCTGTGTTCCTGTAACCATGCAAAACATCTGTGTGAAAAGTGAAAAACTTTCAGTAATAAAACTTAATAGAATAAAATGAATGTGTCTCAACGTTTTTTGCACAGACCAACAATTTTATAATCTAATCAATTTCTCATTAGGATGTGGGTCTAGCATTGATTTCTGTGCCAGAAAGTCAACACCCCTGTTACAGTTTCCGCACAGAGCTAAATTAATTTCTCTTTTATTGCCAAATACCACCAAAGGGGGCTTAAGAAGGCCCCATTTGCCTTCGATTATTGTTAATGTTTTGCCCGAAAGTTATGAAAATCTGACAAGTTTCTACTTTCATTTTAAGATATGGAGATTTCACTTCTTTTTAATCGCTCTGACAATTCAGAGATTTTGAGATTATAGCGGTAGATGACAGATCCAAAATATTTGTTTTAGGTTGAAATTCAGCACACACATACAGTACAAAGAGAGGCCTTTAATAGCTTTCAGTTTATGGTGAAGATTAGCTGTTGTTCTTATTATTGGAGAGAAAACAAAACAAAAACTTTGCCTCGTGGCTTCGGTGAGGTGTTTACTTCTCATGTGCAGTAATGACAAATTTATTGGAGATCAGCTCTGACATTATTGGACTCATTCTGGATACAAGCTGAGAGACTATTCCATTGATGTCAACCTTGAGATGGGCTCTCTGAGACCATCTCTTCTCCAAACCCAGACATGGTCTGCTGGCAGGCGGCTTGTTAACCAGAGCTGGACTCTCCTCAGATCGTGACTGCATGACTCCAGCAGAGAAGCGTCCCGCCGGGCCAACTTTCTGTCAGCAGCTTTAAAGTTACACTGCCTGTCTCAGGCCCCTCTTTGGCTTCACCTTAAAACCTGATGGGAGAGGGGGGGGGCATGTGCAGGCCTCCATGCACCACACTGTGCATGTTCCCATTATGTTAGGCTTTTATAGAGAGGTACTTGTCCCTAGACTTAGGTGTTATATCCATTCATATATCTCTAGTGAATACAACTAAAGCTAGACCTGACAGAGACTGAAGAGAGCTGTGAGTGTAAGGACACTCAAAGCCCAAAACTTCAGCGTATTCAGAGTTGGAGGACAGTCTAGTAGATAAGGCTTGTGTAAATATTGTCTGAGAATATTTAGATTGTCATGTTGAATGAAGGTACCAGCATACAGGGAGCTTCAGTGTTAGTGTGAGTCTGATAGAGGGTACAAGCATGAAAGCCCTGCATAGAGCCTGTATGGTTTAGAGACTTTGTTTTGTATCAGTGACATGATTGTGAAAGTCCCTCTGCTTGCCAAAACATGTATTACACCTGTTGAAATGAACACTCCAAGCGTTTTTCTTTCCTAGAAATATCACACATGCTCCTGCATGTGCATGACCAGGTAAAACTCCTGACCTACTTTTGAGAGGCGTCACAACCCGGTGCCTATAGCCTGGAGTAGGGCTGGGCAGGTACTCAAAATGTAACCGAAACCAACATAATGTCTCTCTATCCGTCTCATTTTAGTCGCATGAACATGTCTGATAAATTCATTCCTTTATATAGACTGATACCTTCCCTTTAGATTCCTGAATGTTATATATTTTGTCGGTTTTTGAAGTGAACATAAGTAAATACAACATCTGCAGCAAAAAATAAAAAAAATAAGAATACTCTTCTCACAAACTGAAAAGAGGCTGGCTTCTACAACAGGACAATGATCCAAAGCAGACCTCAAAATCCACCATGAACTACTTCAAGAAACACAAACTGAGGCTTTTGGATCGACCCCTCACAGGCCCCTGGCCTTAAAGTGATAGTTCAGATTATTTGAGGTACTTATACATAGTCAATGTATTACCAGTAGATTCGGATCGGCGTGCTGCCAGTGTGGAAAGGGAGACACGAGTACCGGCACAGAAGCTGAGTAATGTACTATGCACTTACACGTAGCTCTTTCTAATCTGTGGCATAATACAGTGTGTGTAGGGATATGGTAGCTCAACAGTTGAGAAAATGTAGTTTTCTCAGACCAAAACTGAAGCAATAAAACATGTTATATACCAAATCCTGTTGGTCGTACGGCAAACACATCTGTCTTATCAACAAACACTGTAAGTGCAGTTGTTTGTTCTTCTTTTAAAGGAAATATACCGTCTGGATTAAATAGACCTTTCCTTATCAGCAGAAATCTTGGTTCTTAATGAAAATGCTTCCTCTGTCCTCTGTTGGATAAATGGCTGTGATTGGCCTGTGTCAGGACAGATAGAAATCTGCAGTGAATAAATATGGGCACTCTGATTGGTCTGATTGGTCTTTCCAGGCCTAAAGATCCTGTATGTGCAAGAGAGCCTAAAAATATCTTAGGAGTTGTGATCTGTGATCTGCTAGGAAGAGTGAGTGAAATAGAAAGACTCTTAACTGGCTGAAAAAAAGTGTCTTTACGCTGTGATATCTGCAAACGGGGGGGATTACAAAGTACTGATAAGCATGGTGTCCAAACTTTTGTATATGCAACAGTGTATTAACATATGAAGAAACGCTCAGGGGTTGTTTTACTTCTTTTCACCTCAAAAATAAAACAAAATATTTTATTTTCTCAGGGTTTGCCCAAACCAGTCAGAGTTTGCTCTGTGGGTTCATTTCTTAAGTCAAGTCAGCATAGTTTCACCTAGCAGTTTTAAATGATGTAATTAACCATGCGCGTCCACTTGGATACACCACACAGCTCAAATGTTGGAGAAAAGTAGCTGGGTGAAAGATGAAGGTGAGGGGTGTGATGTGGGAACACACTTTGGCCTCAGTCAACAAGATCCAGGACAAAATGAAGCTAAATACTGTCACTACAGCGGTGCACCCTCACTGGAAGCATTCAGTGACCCCTCTCCATTACATAGCAAACTCATGGAGAGGCGGAGTGGCTGCATTCAGGGAGGTGTGTGTGTGACGCCGGAGCAGAGTCAGTTTAGCATTTGGCCGCATGTGTAATGGTAAATGTTCAGTCTAGTTTCTCAGAAGATAAATGCTTCAGCTGTTCAACCATGCTGATTTCCTAAGTTTTATTTACCAGCAGCTAAACAAAGTGATATGCAGGCTAATGACGCTGTTAGCTGCAGCTTAGCCATGGAGCAGGAAAGAGTTGAACTATGTCTATCACACAAGTGTCCTTGAAACACACCAGCGATGGAATGAAATAACGGCAGCCATAAAAGTGTTATTGAGATTTAATTATAATTAGCAGATAGCTGCAACAAATGTGAAATGTGGCATATTTTTGTTTGATTTTCCTAATTTAACAAACAAATATGTTTTTAACCACTATAATATGTTATAAATATTTTTATAAAAATTATTTTTTTAATACTATTATACATTTTTTTTTTGCTATTTTTGATTAAAAAATGACTGAAACTAACAAACGTCAGTGTTCATTTTCTGTCGATTGAGTAATGGATGATGATGATGATGATGATGAATGATACTTGTGTCTATGGGAGGAGATCCCTCTCCATACATAGCAAACTCATGAACAACCAAACATGGTGTCCTAATGACACAAACGTTAAAACTTATTATCTCACGAGACGATCATTGGCCGTGGTTTTGTCCAGTTTGACCTGCCATGAAAAAGCTGAATACTTTTCCTCATCACATCATAGGAATCAAACACGTTTGTGTTTCCAACTGTGCAAAAGAGCAACCATTATCAGTCCAGTCGTTCCCAATCAAATGTTGGCTCTGGCTCTGTGGCTGGATGAGGATGAAGAGGGTGTGTGTCAGGGCAGTGCCGGTGCTCAGCCCTCCATGGCTAGTTTACAATAGAAGCTTAACTTTTTCCAAAGTAAAGAAATGTCTGAACTGTTGAATTCAGAGATGATGTCAGGTTGTGTTTTCTAGCTAGCTGCAGCTAAAGAGGAAATACATTCTGGTCCAATCAAATTCAGAACCCAAAAAACCAAGAGCTGCATGAGGGCAAACAATGAAACAACCATTAGGAGGCTGATTAGCTGAACCTGCAGACTGTCTGCCTGCGGGTGTTTTCTTTATCCAAATAGGTCTTATTTTCCATTATTGCAACTCTTGGAATGGAAAAAGTATCATAATTTCCATAAAATCTCTCCTTCTGTTTCCTGTCTTTTTCAATATGTCTTGCATGAAGTCACTGCAGATTTTACATGCTGATAACATCCAGGTTTTCTGGGTTGTAGCTTTGAAGCACAGTCAGGAATATCAGTTGCGTATTTCTATGTGTTTGAGCATAGAAAAATATTTTGAAGATTAAATGGTATTTCCCTTTAAGGCGGTCAGTACTTTATTCTCTGAGCAGATCTTATCTCCATTACATTTGTTTGCACTGGCCTCATTGTTGTGTTTGTCTGACCACTGCATGACCACACTGGAACAAGATCCACGCTGACCAGAGCTGCCATACTACACACAAATGTAATTATGGTTCATTTGCATTTTGATCAGATCTTATCTCATGACCTTACTCAGATTTCAGTGGACAAACTGTTGGAGGGAAAAAAAAACACTCCTGTCAATTGGTCCATTACTAATTTTTGAAAATGCATTCCCAGTGTTTTCATAACACAAGTCTGCAACTGGAAAACATCCCCTGGCAACGAAAAAATTAAACATTTCAAAAACATTAACGTCAGTCCTTACTGTATTTGTTGTGATTGAAGCGTATTATTTCACAATAAAGTTTCCACATTTTGAAGAAAATTTAAAAAAAAAAACTAAATGATGCAAGATAAAGAAAATGAGTCTTAATGTGGTTATTTTTGAAGGATACAGTGAGGTTTTGAAAATATTGTCCAAAGCCTTTGTTCTCACAAACTGCCGGTTTCTTCACTCAGTCAGTAAACTACCACAGGAGATTCAGTAGCTGCCTTCACACAAAATTGAGCAGTTCAGTCAGATACTCAGAAGAAAGTTCCAGTGTTTCATAACATGGGTCTCGTTGCTGTTGCTTGTCCCATGGAGAGACAAAGTTATCTTTACATTGTTTTGGTGAGTATAATACACTTCTTCCTTTAAAGAACCAAGTTTTTTTCAATGTGTTACTTTGTTCATTGTTGTCATGCATGGTACTACTTCTTTGCCTTTGCTGGCATATTACTACGCTGCTGTATGTCTTACCACCACCAGCTCTTGATCGGCTCAATGGCGGAAAAATAACGTTGATGTCAATTTGGAATTTGAATTTCTAAATTGTAATCTACTGCAGTAAAAAACTTTCAAAAATAATTAGAACTTATCCCTCACATGGATTGTCCCATTGAGTCACTGGTAATTTAGCTAGTAGTATAGCTTGGAGGGCTAACAGCTTGTTGTTCAGCACGCACCACAGGCAGAAGGCTGAGCTATTAGCAACATTCAAGATAGCCAATCATCACCTGCTTTCATGTTAAATCTACCTACAACCAACCACTGCACCGCATTTTCAATACCACAGGGAAATGAAGGTATCAGCCTGTTACCTGTCCAGGAGAAGTGCAAGTTCTCTCCATCTCTGAAAAGCTCCATCAATATTAACACATTTGGGATGTACACACACAACTACATTTGTAGAACAACCAATGGGAATGCTATCTCTCTCTCTCTCTTTCTTAAAAGACCTGTGATTGGCTGAAGTCTCCCTGTCACAAGCTCCATTTTCTAAAGCCTAAAAACAGAACCCAGAGAAGGTGCAGACATCTAGTTTGCTCTCAGACCACTTTAATTACAATATGTTGAAAGGTGATTATGGAATTTTTGCCAATTGGCGCCAAAAAAAAATCACCGCCAACCCCAACTTTAATTAACACATTTTCATGTTAATGCTTGCCTTAAATAACATCTAGAGAAATGTGAACATTAACACAAGTTACATGCTAAATATGATCATGTAATTGCAAAGGGAACAGAAGGTTGGGGGTGGAGGGTGGGGTGGGGGGTTGATTGAGCGCAGCTGTGAAGGAAAAATTTGTTCCTTGCTGGTGTTAATTTGAAAAGGCTTTACACTTCTATTTTACACAGAAAGCAGACTTGCAGGCCTGACCACTCTCCACTGCGGAGACTGAACTCGCTGTGTACCTGCCTGGTCAATGAGAACGAGCCGAGACCTTTCCCCTCTCTACGGTCACCGTGTTCATTGGACATCATCATCTATAGAGTGGAGCAGCAGGTTAGACGGGCCCCGCCCCTAAGGTTTATAATGCTTATCTGTCATTCTTTTTCATACCAGGCTTCACCTTCTGACAGTTTCTATAGGTGTAGTGAGGCAAAGCCAGACATCTACCCCCACCCGCCACGAACCTAGCACAACATAAAGAATGTGTTGTGGTCAAATGCGAGAGCGGGGCACCATTACAGATGACTTGCAGCGACTGTTCTAACATGGCCCGGTTGACCTCACATAAGAGGCTGGCATCAACACTTCACTGCATCCAACCACATCAACGCAATCAGGGGGCAGCCAAAAACACTGCTGCTGGACACATGCAAAGATGAAAGAGCCTGTTAGATCCCTGTGGTGCAAACACCAGCCACTGGAAAAAGTATTCATGTGTGAGTATTTTTTTTTTTCAGTCCTAAGTCTCGCATGTTTTTAAAAAAAGGCAGAAACACAAAACCACTACAAAGCAGATCTGAATCTTTTTTCTTTTTTTTTTTTTGACTTTGTCATCCAGTTAATTTCACTTGTATTATCTGATGGCCGTGCTTTCCAAACAAGCTCTCTGTGCTCATCTTCCGGTTCGAAGCGCCATCCCAAACCTCTGGCTTCGTCTGGGAATTAATGCGTCTTAACCGCTGTAGTTCATTTAGTCTTTTTTCCTCTGCATTTCCTTTCATATGCTCAGTGGGTCCTTGGACCTCACCCAGCACAGGAAGCTGAACTTCTTGTGTCCACCTTTCATGTGATTCCAGGCAACAGGGAAAGAACAGGACAAACACACACACACACACGCACACACAAACAGACGGCCAGAGAAAGAGAGAGAGAGAAGAAAAAGGGGACATACTGTATACTGTACAGCAAGAAGACATTCAAAGGATATATTTCATTGTCTGTGTTTGGCGGTTTGAATTTCTGACCTCCACAGCTGTGAACATTGTTGCCTCTCGAGTATGTTGGTCACGGCTTTGACTTAAACGTTCCCCTCCATGTTGTATGTTATGAGCAGATGTCAAGAAACTAAAATGTTTTTGTCTATGCAGCTGATAAAGTCATTCTGAGGGTTCCGTTTTGTTAAAACATCACAGGTGTTCTCTCAGGGCTCTGCCTCGGCCGGCTGGGTAGGGTGACCTGTAGGGAGACCTGTTTTCTGGGGACAGTCCCCGTTTTTGGTGGCTTGTCCCCGGTTGGAGCTGTCTGTGGAAATGTCCCCAGTTTTTAACAGACAGAGGCTGGTGCTAGCTAAAACCATCAAAATAGAATTATCCAATCAGATTTTT
This sequence comes from Seriola dumerili, assembly GCF_002260705.1. Taxonomy (NCBI): domain Eukaryota; kingdom Metazoa; phylum Chordata; class Actinopteri; order Carangiformes; family Carangidae; genus Seriola; species Seriola dumerili. The sequence continues at coordinate 1,824,748 of NW_019174307.1, read as the reverse complement.
CTTTTTTTGTCGTCTCTAGGCAGAGAAAAGGTTATCTGGCTCACTCATTGGTTAGTGAGTTCATACCTGGGCAGCAAACTAACAAAAACAAACGTACTTCAAACAAACTTCACACGACTGCTTCAAAGTGAGGGAGTCGTCATTTGATCAGTTAAAATCAGTTACCATGGTAAAAATACATGACTGCCCCCCTTTTTTATTTCCTTGGTAAAAACATGGGATATTTTAATGATAAATTGACCGCCGAACTGGAAATGTCCCCAATTATCATTTCAGATAACTGGTCACCTTATTATTCTGACTCCCTACACTAACATGGCTCTCTGACACAAAAACAGGATCTTCTGAATTTATCTTTTCTTCCATGTTGTCTCCCTGCTCCTCTCTATTCCCTCATGTACTTTCTACACCACTCAATCACATTCCCTTCCCATTGCCTTTCACCAGCGCTTCGGCTCCGTAATGACAATCCCAGATGTGGCTTAATAAATTCTCTGTGGCCCGAAGATTGAACCCTATAGCTTCACTCAGGGAAGTTTGCTGGAGATCCATGTTTCAAGGCACCAACAGATGAGTCTGCTCATTCTGGGATGGAAGATGTTTTTACTCCTCAAGAGCAGAGCGTACAGGAGGCTCAGGAGCTGGGAGAGAGCATACTCTTTGCACACACCCTGAAAGTATGTTTTGCATTAGGGAGAAATCATATTTCATGTCTTTTTATCAAGAAGATGGCCAGGACGGAGTATGTACTGCGTGGAGCTGGTGAGACCGCAAGCTAAAAATACATTTATGTGCCACGATTGAGGCTGCAGCAGTACGCCCATTGCGTCAATGTCAGCGGCAGCATCAGGAGGCCCAAAGACACACAGTGTGTGTTTACATGGTCATGTGTTATATAAGCCTGATTGGTCTCACGGGCCATAAGTAGCAGACCTGGAATAAGGAAGCATGTGACAGTAACTTGAGCTGTAAGACATACAGAGACAGACATGGATACCGGTGTGCTGTATATCAATTTATTAAATCCTTTAAATTCAGGTACAGGTTTGAGGATGTGTCTCTCTGTCTAGTTTCAATTTACCATAAGTGCTCCTCATTGGCAGAGAGAACCGGGCCTTTATTTCTAGCTTCTCATGTTCCCAAGTTTTCTCTTTGTCCTGGTAAATTCACAATAGTTTCCACTTCCACAGCACATATTCATCAGTGCAGCAAGAGTTGTGTCAGGCGTCCCACTTTGCCCACAATGCACAACTACCATGAAACAACTTTGTCTATAATTTTCACATTAAAAGTCTTGCAGCCTTGCGTTTAGCTAGGGTTTTAATGTGAAACTAGAATTACCACCTCCAGCAGGAAATATGATCACAATCTCCCCTTCCTGAGTTGCAGCGTTGAATAATGATGATGTCACAGTTAAGTTGACCTTTGACCTTTTGGATATAAAATGTCATCACTTAATTTTATCCTCATAGACATTTTAGCTAAATAAATACCATAAATAGTTTATGAATTTGTGAGTTATGGCCAAAAATGTTTGTGCCAAATTTGAAGAAGTTCCCCTCAAGGCATTACTGAGATATCACATTCAGGAGAATGGGACCGACGCACGACCCGAAAACATAATGCCTCCGGCCCTGACTGTCGCCCACATGGAGGCATACAGTGAATATTAAAAGTCTAAACACCTCTGTTAAAATGCCAGGTTTTTGTGATGCAAAAAAATGACAAGATAAATAATTTCAGAACTTTTTAAACCTTTAATGTAATTTATAACCTGTACAATTCAATTGAAAAATAAACTGAAATCTTTTAAGGGCGAAAAATTAAAAACAAATAAAAATAATGTGGCTGCGTAAAGTGTACACACCCTCTTATACTTGGGGATGTGGCTGTGTTCAGAATTAACCAACCATTCACATTCAAACTCATGTTAAATGGAGGTCTGTACACACCTGCCATCAATTAAAGTGACTCTGATTAACCCCAAATAAAGTTCAGCTGTTCTAGTAAGATTTTCCTGACATTTACTTAGTTGCATCTTACAGCAGGGATCAGGGATCTCATTGTTGAAAGATATCAGTCAGGTGATGGTGCGGTCAATCAACGAAGGCAAAAGTACAAAATCAGCAGGCAAAAAGGCAGGCAGGGTCAAAGACAGGAAACAGTCAAAAAACACTAAAGGCTCACTAGGAAAATACAGGAAACAAGACGAACTGGCACAGAGGGGAGAAAACAAACAGACTATATACTCAACAGGGAGGGGAGACAATGAGACACAGGCGCAGCACATTAGGGCGTGGCAGGTTAATCACACAGGCGGGAAACACACTAGGACAGGAAGTGGTGCACCTGAAATGAGAGAAGAGTTGAGTATCAAAATAAAACAGGAGACATAGGACAAAAAACGCTAGGTATAAAAAGGCATTATATATACCATGGAGCACAGTGAAGTCATCAACAAGTGGAGAAAATATGGCACAGTGACATTACCAAGAACTGGATGTCCCTCCAAAATTGATAACAAGACGAGAAGAAAACTGCTCAATTTTGGCACAAAAAGATTAAAGTTTTGGAACGGCCCAGCCAAAGCCCGGACCTGAATCCAACTGAAAATCTGTGGGGTGACCTGAAGAGGGCTGTGCACAGGGGACGTCCTCGCATTCTGACAGATCTGCAGCGTTTTTGCAAAGAAGAGCAGGCAAATATTGAAAAAGTTACTCATGGAATTTTGTTCATTATACTAAATTTAGCATGTGAGCTGTCATTATAGGCGACAGATAACCTGGCCTTTCTTAGCAACATGTATTTGTTTGTGCGGGCCACACCCCAGCTATTACTTGAGACTCTGAATAATATCTTTTTATAAGAGGATTTACTGTATATTAACTTTCTTAAACTGAGCAATATTAAACACAGCTGACTCATTAACAAGCTGCTATTCTTGATTCACATGTAGTTGTGCTTCTCTCTCCTCGTGAGTGCTGAACGTATGAGGTGATGTCTCCATGCTAATCAGTTATATTACCGAGATTTTATCTGCTCTATTTATTCTGTGGTTCTTCTCCCCTTACTTTACTGTCTTCATGGTTTGGTCCCATTTCAGAATTTAATCATTTAAAAACCAAGACAGGATTCACAGGAAAGATACGTAATCATGCACAATCCTCTATCAGTCTTCTTACTGAGACAGAACACATCCCTTTTCCCTTTCCATCCATCCATTTCTGTTCTCACTGTGTCTCTGCCTCTTTTTTTTTCCACAGATCCAAACTGTTTGTAGCTTTCATTGACCCTTAACCCACTAACTCACAACATGCCCTCTCACATATTCTAGCTGATCAAAAAGCTCAATCTGCAGCTCCCCAAGCCTTCAGTGCATCATACACACATCCACACAGGTTTGTATGTTAGTACACAGCAAAAGTAGTGATAGTTCTAGCCTTAGGAAATGCTTTAGTCCGGTTTTAAATAGTCAAAAGCCTAGATTTCAACATTACTAGGATATGTCTGGAACATGTTTGGTCAATGTGCGAACTTGAGGATGTTTTTGAAAACTGCTGTAAACCTTTTAGCGTTCTGCCAAGTGTCAGTCTGTTTCAGCCCTTTATTTGTTTGCTTCTCTCCTTCTCTCTGTGCTCACATGTACAGTATTTTCATGTGTCCCAATTCCCAATAAAGCTGCTCTCATTTACATGTTTCTCTCTCTCTCAGTCCGACAACGGAACAAGTACGAAACAGTGAGACTACTTTAAAACTACATGTTAACCAGCAGTCACTTCCAAGCCATTTCCAAGCTGCTGCTGCTAAAATCCTGATTTTACAACCACCACGTTGTCTGAAGAAATCACCAAACACATACGTTAAAGACAAAGACTGAGCTGTCATTTTGGCTGTATGTACATGTAAAATGATCACTCAGAGAGAAAGTTAGAAGCTCAATCACGTCAGCTGCCGTGTGGTCGGTTGAATGAAAGAAACGAAGAGGCATCTTCAGTTCTGACCGACTGGTGAGGAAACCCAGGTATTCAACCTCTGCCGGGTCGTTATCAAGGTCACTGATGTCACTTGGTTCCTTAGTGGTCCTGGTTGTTTGGAGTCGTTGAAGTCACAACTCATGACGCCAGTCATGAATGAAAAAATGTTTCCTTAATTTAACAACCATAACAAATAATCAATCGAATCAAAATTGTCGCTAATTATTGTTCTGTCAATGGACTAATCAATTAACTGAATTCTTTCGGCTTTTAACTAAACAAAAAAACTTGCACATCTACCAGACACAAAGACTCATCATCATGCTGTAAAGTCATCCTTCTGGTCACTCGATGGTCCAACACTAACTGGTCCTTTGACTCTGCTTTTGTCTCACTAGACACATTCAGAGTGTCAGATGTTTGACTTCTCACTAGCTGAACGCTCTGTACAGCTCACATGTACATGCACATGTTTAATTTGTGGGAAACAGGGTGGCATTTGTATGAATGTGGTAAGTTTATAAAGGATCTGTGGTTTTTAAACTCTCCTCTTCCATCACCTCCGGCTCTTCTCCCTCTTGGCTGTGAAGTAATAGAACACATCCATCTTTCTGTCTCCCTCCTGGATGCCATCTCTTTAACACCTCTTTAACACCACTTGTGACTTATTTCACCTCCAGCTCTGTCCCAGTTTTTGAATACCACCTACTGCCTGGCCTGTTTCTTGACGGCCTGCTAGTCTGGGTCCAACCTTCGTCCACATTGGCAGTACAACAGCGGAGGAAGGACATCTGCCATACAGTACAGTACAGTAAGGAAGTGTAATAATGTACATCTCTGACAGGGTGGGATTCATCCTGCAGTGAGTTGTGTGTTGGGTTAAACTGTTACCCAACCAATCTTTTGAGCATGACATCGGATTCCTATAGTGACCAGTCTCCATGTGGGGAAAAAAAGGAAACTATCCGTGGGAGCTTCTCAAACTGCTTGTGCAGCACAATCAATTTCTCCACTGACGACATGCTTCAGGGACAGGTTGTTTAATTTAATTGATTCAGCCAGGATGCTGCCCCTAAAATCACTGGATTATAGAGTGCTGCAGGAATGAGTCCTAAAACCCAGTAATTAGTTAGCATTTTGCACCTCCGGTTCCCTCATCTCAAAGTCAATGGATTTTTGGTAATATGGCTACAATCTGTGGCCAAGACATTTTAATATTTTATTCTACGACATAAAATACGTCAGTAAATACCCCAGTCATGATATTTTTTATGTTTTTATGCCTTAAAAAAGGCCAGTTGCTAACACGTGGGTAAAAGAGACTACAGGGGTTGTTGTACGGTGGCCTTGAGAGCTCACACTTGCAAATAGATAAAACACAAACAACTTCAGAAAACAGCAGACAACACATACGCTGCAAATACAACAAAACCAAATATAGGAACACAAATACTCAACAGAAGTGTTTCCAGGGGACACTTAAAAGTGATGAATCTGGCCTTTTCAATGCCAAAAGCACTGAACAACATGTGCGCCCCAGCCGGGTTCATCACTAAAGTTATTTTTTGCCTTAATTCCAATAGTGACAGTGAGAGAGAGAGACAGGAAAGTCTGGGAGAGAGACAGAGAGGATGGTATGCAGCAAAGGGGCCACAGGTTGGACTCAAACCCGCGCTGCTGCAGTTCAGATTACGCCTTCATGGTACGTGCTCTACCTACTTCTTGCAATTGTATTTAGTCTTCAAACATCACAAAGTGGTGTTCATATGTGAAGTTTATCCTGCTGAACAAAACCTGTCAGTATCATAAACTGTTGTTTGTCACAGAGCAGTAATCCAGAAGCCAATGTAAAAAGCTCATTGGCTTTTAGTCGGCAGAACCAGGATGATGCTAACATGCAGGTTGGCCTGAAAAAAAATACATCATCCATGCAGCAGCGCTCTACACTGTAGATGTTTGATGTTAGGCTGATATAGTGGATTGGAAAGTGTAAGATGGCTAAAGATTTTGCCATTATATGTATGTGGGTGTGTGTGTGTGTGTGTGTGTGTGTGTATGTATTGTCTTGCCACACCACAGACAGAAGGTGAGTGTCTTATCAAGTCAAATCAGCCCATGTGCGTCCGCAGTCACCATAAAACACGAACAAGAGCCTAAATGTGTGTTTGACAGCCACTCACACAGCTTTCATACCATGTGTATGAGGGCATGTTGAGTTACTCTATGATCTCAAAGCTGAATGTGTGCAATCCACACAATTGCACAATGGGATCACAATTCACAGAGAAGGTTCAAAAGGGTGTTACGTGTAATAAATCGCACCATTGTTTGGTATCCCCCAGTTACATGAGAACCAACACAGTAGATTTCTTTCAGCTGCTTGGTGCCCTTTCTGCCATTATTTCGTATGTGCAGTGAAGTATGTCTTCGACTTTGCCTCCTGGGTATATTTCTTCTTCACGAGAGGGGTGTTTCTCTTTTTTTAATTTGACATTTGCTGACAAGGCGAAATTGCAAACCTAAACAAGTCGAAATGATAACTCATCTTCGCACAGCAACATCATTCCTTTAAGGTTGGTTTCACCTGTTTATAAAGCTGTCAGAGGCGGAAGCCATGCGTGTAGTTACAATAGTTTGCGCTTAACATAAATAAAAAGGGGGCTTTGCGTGGGAGGTTTTCAAGGTGGGGTGCAAATATTGTATGATCTAATACTGTACCTGGCCTCAATCTACGAACCTGGATGCAGTTAAATGTGTGTCCCTGCATATGCACACACATGCAGGGACGTGCATGCCTGCATATACATGCGTCTTCTTGTCCGTCTGTTTGTTCAAACACAAACTCTGACACCCTCTTAAGAAGAAATCAGTGTTTACATGTGGGCGTGTGTTTGTGTACGGCACATACACTGAAATGACTAAAAGAAAAGGAGGAGGAGGGGGAGGGGGATAAAAAATGTTCCCATGGAAGTGCTGTGAGCTCCATGATGCCCTCAATTTGTTTGGTCGCTCCTGTCAAGCTAATGAGGTGAGTGAGTGAGGGCGGCCTGGTGGAGGCAGAGGTCAGCCAAGAGCCAGTGCTGCCTGCCAGGCTGCTGTGCTGTGAGGCTGAAGCCCAGCGGGCCCGACTGCAACTCTGGTCACAGCACAGCCCCCCTGGCAAGGCTTGGCACACAGCACGCCCAGTTGCCACACATGAACACACACACACACACACACACAGCCTAGCGAAGGCAGATTTACACTCATGTATGTGTGAGCCACTTGTCCAAGTAAAAAAGCATGTACATTGACACATACTGTAAATCTTAAAGGCTTGAAAGAACGCACATACGCACACACTGTTCACTGTTTGGAGAGATTTCCTTCTAGCCCCCACAAGACCGCCATGAGGGCGGACTGCCCCCACCAGCTGCCAGTAGAGCACTCAGAATGGATGCTTCAGTGCATGCATCAATATGAGCAATTCTTTTAATTATGGGTGTTGTGCGTCTGATGCCGCTGTATTTCCTGGACACGGTTCCAGCTATTGGGTCATTCGCGCAGATCGAAACCCAATCTGTTTACAATTTCTTGCAAGTTCCTGCAGAAGTTAAAATCTATTTTTCAACCTTTTTTTTCCTTCTATGTGGTATACAGCATGGGCACGTGTGTTGCTCTGGTTTGTTTTCCAGTGTTATTTAGCGGGTAATGGGCATGTGTTCTTGAACAAATTGGCGGCCACCACTGTTGGAGCCACATGTTGTGCTCAGATGCTTCAGAGTAGAAATGTCAGATTAAAAATATTTGCTATTGCTACATAGCTAATGTTAGCATTAACAATCGCTTAATGACTGGTCTAGAAGAAATGTCAATCCTTGTTTTGCATCTATTTCTATCATTTTCCTTCTACTGACGTTAGCATGCTGACCAGCTAGCCCCAGCCCGTCTGCCCCGAGTTCAGCACTAAGTTCAGCATGAGAGGATGAAGGTTTAGGACGTATTCTAACCTGTTGTTTTGTAAACAATGGCAGAAGCTTTTGGCAAGCAACCCTTATCATCACCACCAATACCAGGCAGCAGAGAAAACTTACATATAGCACCTTTAAACTCCACAGTGGGAATATCATTTCTTCTCTGCATATCTGTCCTTAATAGGAAACTGCATCCACTGTACAACAGTTTATTTCAGCTAGAAAAGTTACTTTTGAATGCTTATATAATAATCATTAATATATATATATAATTGTAGTATTACTGACATCCTCCAGTGTTCTGGAGGAAGCAGAGCCTCAAATTCCCCCATGCCCTGACACTGAACGCCTCTGCAGCCTTCAGAGTTGCAGCTCTGAGCTGAAAATGAGTCGCCACACCTGCTGGATGTTGCAGCTGTGGCTGTGTGTCTGAGTCCACAGAAATGGAGAAAGGTCAAAGGTTGTCACCTTTCCTCCTCTCCATCTCCTCAACAGCTCCCCCACCCCCACCCCCCACCCTTAAACCCCTCACGGTGGTGTAGCAGCAGCGGTGTCACACACATATATGTCAACACACTCACATACACACAGCTGAGGGTGATTTGATGGAGGGGTCAAGGTCAGGGAGCAGATGGGGCTCTCTGTCATGACCTCGTGTGGACAACAGGAACTTGATTAGCCCTCTGCTGGCTCCGCCCTCTCTAACTCAGACTGGACTTAAACCAGTTGCAGCCACCCGCCTCTGCAGTGATTCATTGGGATAGTTGCCCAGTGATTTCTCATGCAGACCAAACATAATCCACACAAACGATTTCTCTGTTTGCAGAGGACTTTAAAGGTACCACACAGAGGTTTTCTGTGTTTTTTGGTAAACAAACAAAGGTATGTTTACGTTGCATGAATCCCAAACATTTTAAATGCATTTCCTTCCCCAAAAAACATTTCCACTGCACCACTATCACCATCAGTGGATTAGAGTGAAACTATGAGCAGGACTGTGTCTCACATCACCCACATCCTCTATACCCAGTGCTCCATAGCACTGTTAGTGGACAGAAACATTTGCCTTTATTTTAATGGCATATGTTTTTATTCGCCAGTCCAGGTCAAAACTGGTGCAATCTATAAATTGGGTTTGTTATACGCTTTTTACAGTGAAATTAGCAGGTATAAGCAGGTTTTTTTTAAACATTAAAAAAGGCAATTGATTCCTTTTACACCACCATCAGAGTTGTCCTTAGAGAGGACACACGGGAAGGTGTCAACGTGCAGGTACAGAGCACACACACAGATGCAGGGGAGAAGGATTGAGTTGCTGTGCAGGTAAAAGAAATCCGTCACATGCTCCTCTAAGTGTCAGAGCCTCCGTGTGAGATGCTTCGATCGGTGATTGTGTGTTTTTAAAACTTATTTCGGGTTTGTGCTCACTCTTTTCTCATTTAACAGCACCGTGCTGGACAGGTGACAGGTCTGTTTACACTGTTCGTGCTCTGAAAGACGTCACAGCACAGAACAGGGACAAAAATTTGCATCTTAATCCGGGTGTTGTGTTTATATCATCATAAATACTGCAGTGTCATTTGACCTCAGAGTGAACCCTTTTCCATTACCAACAAAAGCCTGATTTTAGCAGGTCTTAGCAGGTTTTTTGACCAGTGTAAAAAGGGCTCTACAGTTGTCTTTTTTTTTAACACTTTTTCCATTCACTTATTTCACACAATCTAAATTTACTGTTTTTGTTCAATGATGAGGAAAGAATAACTTGTTTCCTGGGTTTATTTATTTAACTGGGAAGGTCAGACCTTGGTGAAGGTGGTTGGCCTTAAGAGAGGACTTGGTCAACCAGTCTGGCCTAGTGGCTTGGTATTCTGCACTGATAGAAAACCATATAATTTAGTGTTAGCTGTAGCGCTACATTTCCAAAGTGTACATCTATATTTAAATACAGAGGGGTTTTATTTCTGTCCAGACGGTTCATCACATTTACTGTCAATGTGTAAATTGCTGGACTGTCCTGTGATATAGTCTCTCAGTGGTTTCAGTCGCATAGTTCCCTGTGTGGATCCTTCTTTTCACATATTTTTTCTCAAACAAGCAACAATAGAAGACACTGTGCAGACACCCTTAATTCAGAGTCTCTATTATCTGTTTTTGTTTGGGGGCTTAGTTTTGAAGAATGTCATTTGGGAAAGACATTAGCCTACTGTTGACTGCAATGTTAACTTAAATCTTTGTCATTTTTGATTGGTGCAGCACAATATGTAGCCACTTAGCTCCAGAACTTTCCGGATCATTCAATAGAGGTGTTTTTGTCTGAAGATTTTAAGGCAAAATCTCTCAACTTTTAAATGAGGAGAAAGAAGGGAGAGAAAGGAGAGACACAGAGCTTGTTAACTTAATGAAACACTCAGAGGATCAGTTGTTGTTTTACTGCGGTGGGAGCCAGAAGCCGAGCCAGCGAGTGGTTTGGGTTCATGTCAGGGTCTCCTCTCTCACAGTATGTGCAAATGTGACAATGACGCCAGCTTCCACTGTGAGTGGCAAACTCCTTCCTCGTCTGGCTTATGATAGGAATTGTCATAAGAACAGGTGTCGCAAGCAGCTATTGGGCCTTATATTACACCATGTGATGGAGTGTCTTATGTTATGTAACAGAGCAAATCTTTCTGAATGAAATTTCTTTTCAGTATCACTGTTTGCTTTTATCCAGAGTCGCTGCATGAATTGAAGCAACATGTCTTTGAGCAGTGAGCCCGGACTTTGAGGCCAGATGTTGGACCACTTCTGCTTCTCGCTGCCTTTTGAGTGTTGATGTGAATCTCTGACCCACAACCTGACTGAATCTGGGAAGTTATTAGAGAACTTGTGATTTGTTGGCTTCACTTTAGTTCAAAGTTTTGGAGACTGTCTTTTTTTTAACTGACCTTCATCCAGATGTGATCCAAACTGATACAACTGGAGTGTAGTCACATTTCACGTCACAGGCGCCCCTGTGCATGCGATGTTGTTTGAGGAGAGATCTGGACATTACTCACAGGCGGTGACAGACATAGACAGACACATGCACTGGCACGCAACAAACGCGGGAAGTGCACAGCGAAAAGAGGGAAGAAGGAAGAACTCAATACCAGTGACTGTTTACAGTTGCCACGATTACAGCCCACCCCTTCCACACAGACACACACACACACATCCCCACAGTCCCACCAGGCAAATGCATCTGCCAGCGAAGATCCGGCCTAAGTGAGAGAACACTTTCCCAGAGATATCAGTGACGTACATGTGTGAGCAAACACGCTCGCAAGCACGGACAGACGCACACACACACAAGCTGATGTCGTGTCAGTCACCGTTGGTTTTCATTGTTTGCATTTCTTGCGGGATTGCCTGTTTATTTTAGCAGTCTATCCCCAGGGAGCCAATGGTGGTCCAGTAAGCCGTGGACTCCCAGAAGGCTGGCTGTGTTGCCCCTCCTCTATAGCATCAGGGTTTCAGGACATCCAAGACATAAATAACTACACATAACATTACTATATGTGTGTATCTTTAGTATACTGTATGCATAACCATATGTGTCGTATTGCATAGTAGTAGTGCATAAATTATAAGACCCAGACATCACCTTCTTTCCTGTGGAGTCAGGAAGTTCTCCAGGTCTGCAGTTAAACAGTATCAGTAGCCTGCCCCCTTCGTGTCATGGTCTGACACTGGAAAGAATGAAAACCTGTGATCAGTATAAGTGGAGTGGGCACTGTGGGATTTGGACTGTAGGGAAGGAGGGTTGGTATGTTTGAAGGCATGATGGACAGGCTGGAGGGAGGGGTAGACAGGATACCAGGGCAGGTAGGCAGGGTTGGACACAAGTTCGTACTCTGGTACTGGACTGGGCGGTGATCAGAGTCTAGACGCTTTGTAGGCAAGATGAGGGGTTCAGTGTTTGCTTTCCAGCTATGAAACCAATATGCTCGGCTCTTGTTCCTCCTCTTTTCACTACTTTTTGTACTTTCCTCTCCTCATCTCTGACTGTAATCGAGGAATCTGGATCATAGCCCGCAACCTAAAGAGGTTAGGCCATTTTGGCATCAACACTACAAACCTCTCTATCTTGTTTTATTAGAAACGGTACAGTTACAGGCTTGGGCAGACCCTTTGGAAACTATTAATCACGTGCTAATCACGTGTCTTTGAAACTTCTGACTGACACAACTTAAACATATATAATATGTAACAGCTCAGTAAATGTTGTCCCAGTCTGTAATTTTTCACAGTGCAGACCACTGTATACGGGGAAACCCTGTGTTATAGCTCCCACTGTATGAAAAGTTTAAGGAAGGAGTGATCAGTATATTAAACCATATGCTTCACCTGAGGAAAGGGACATTAGAGAATATTTGATATAAAACTCATTATGGATGAGAACAAATAAGACAGACAGAACATTTACAGTGATTTTAACCTTTTTATGCCTCCGCACCGGCAGCAGCTTAGGGCCAGAGGCATTATGCTTTCGCTTTGTCCGTCCGTCCGTCCGTCCGTCCGTCCGTCCCATTCTTGTGAACATGATATCTCAGTAACGCCTTGAGGGAATTTCTTCAAATTGGGCCCAAACATACACTTGGACTCAAGGACGAACTTTGGTGGTCAAAGGTCAAGGTCACGGTGACTTGTGAAAGATACATCTCGGGAACTCTTCAAGGGAATCCATTCACATTTGGCACAAGGTCACTATGACTTCATATAACACATTTTAGCCATAACTCAAAACTTCACACCACAATTATGAATATTTTATATGACGGGATAAACAGGGATGTAACCTGAAACTAGTCTGGGTGGGGGAGGCATACAACCACGAACCGGTAATTCTAGTTTCTGTAAAATGTTTATTGAGACTATATCACACATTCAAAGCTGGAAACTATGTGGTTCATCTCGTTAAAAATACTCACACAAGACCACATAGCTTCCATTTTTATCAGCTCTGCACAACACACTGTTGAGATCCATATATTTCAACAAAACTAAGGGTCGACAACCATGCCAGCAGCTCTGTGAGGTTCTGCTTAGCCACAGTGGTACTTTGTGCTAAATGCTAATGTAAGTATGCAAACATGTTGATAATGATAGTGCTTACATATTGAAGCTAAGCAGGTATAATATCTACGATGTTTACTGTCTTCCTTCTGCATGTTAGCATGCTAGCATATGATTATTAGCGCCAACCATAAAGTACAGCTAGATGAAACGTTAAATGATCACCAAAGTTGCTCCAATTTATCCAAATTTCTTTATGAATCATCCACTAAGAACCATGGATGTTCCGAATTTTGAGCCAGTATATCCAGTATATTATGATATTTCACAAGATAAGTGATGGCGCTCGAGGAAAGGTCAAGGGATCACCAAAGTCATCAGGATTCATCCTCTGGGGACGATGAAGATATCTTCCCAAATTTCATGGCAATCCATTGTGGAGATCAACATTGCCATCCCTAGAGCCACGCTGCTAGCAAGGCTTAAAATAAATGACTAAAGTAATCCTGCAAAGTCACAAAGTTACATAGATGTCTGAAGTTGTCAAGCTACAACTGACAAATGTGTCTGTCGGTACACAGGAGCTGCGTTTCTGAGCAGTTTCTAAACAATTAAAAAATATTTGCAAAACATCTAAAACAAGTTAAAACGCACCTTCAATAAATCAAAAAGGTCTTGGGGGTTAAAGGGCACAGATTAATAATGGTACCACACTGACCAGGTTCATCAGTCCTTCCTTGAGCCCTGTGTTTACTGTGGTCATTCCCCCTTCATGGCTTAACAGCGCACTTTTCCAGAGCAGGTGCGGAGGGGTGCTGAGTAAGCCGAACGTAGATTCTTGGGGGTTGGTCCCACCACTGATGACCACTGAATCCCTCCATCCTGGCTTCTTGACCTGTAATCAAAGCCCTGACTTTAGGAGAGCGAGGTGGGAGGTGGAGGGGTGGGGAGGGGGGTGGACGCCACATGGCCACATGCTCCTCATCCACCTGCATACTGACAGGCAGACAGGCCATGTCACAACAATCCCAAACTCCCCTGTGCCCCAGCATAACCTTAGCCAACCCACTCCCCACCCCAGCTAACCCATGGTGACCCCTGCAGCCATCTGTTACAGGGCTCTGTGATGTGTTGATTGGCCAGGGGGGGGGAGTGGGGTGAGGGGTGGGTCTGGGCTAAGGATGGGAACTGAAGGGCTTTGAGGGAATTTGTACACAAAGTATGGTGGGGTTCAAAGTGACACATTGCACTGATCGTCCGTAAAACATCATTTTAACACCTGTCCACTTAAGCATGTTGGCATGCACAAAGGTTTTAGTCTGTCTGTGCATCTGCAATACAGCGGGCCATTTTGTTAGTCGCGCACACCATTCACTCACAACAGCTTGGGATGGAGCTGGCTCATGTTACAGTGTCACATCCATCTCTGCCCGCTGTCTTCCATCGTTGTGCTGCCAAAAAACCCATCAGCAGGAAGACATTTCACTCCCCCTTAAATACAAAGAACCAGAGAGGATGAAATTATGTTTTCTAAGAAAAGTTTGTATTTGTTTTATTGTTCAAATTAATTATTTATTCAGATCAAACTTTTAAAATGTTCAATCTTGCTGTCAAGGGGTAACAAAGCCTGTAACAAAGACATTTTCTGGGTAATTGTACTTATTTGAGTTTTTTTTTTTTTTTTAATTCAGGTAATATCTCACTATATTTCAAGCTGCAGTTGTTACAGAGTAAAAACGAACGACACATGAAAATGTCATAATAAACAATTTATGGAATATGGAATAAAAAAAAAAGTGAAAAATCAACAGCTGTAGCTGAGAGGAAGCTGCTGGTGTGTCTGCAGCCTCTGGAGGACAGAGCTCCATGTCCAGAGGCGTGTCACCAGTCTAATGGCAAGTCTACATGTAGAGCGTTTCATCCTCGTCTTTCATTCGCACAGATAAAATTCTATTTTAATCAATCCAGCTGTCTGCAAAGGCCGGTTCACATTTTTACTTAAAAGCGTATTTTTATGCTCTGTGTCTATTTTCCTGAGTTTTATAACCACTGTGTTTGTGCGTTGGGCTCCGAACGCTTCCAAAATGTGGATGACCTACCAATTAACACTGTTGCCTAACGCCTGTGGTGAAGCTGCTGCTCCGCTAACGTGCTGCTCACGGTACGTGACACTCAGCACTCAGCTGACACTCTAACAGATGCATGTCATACATGTAAACGTTCACTGGAAGAGCAACAGGGTGTGATTGCAACTGGGCTGATACTAGATGTTTGTGAATAGGACAAATAATTCACAAAAATGCAATGCTGCAGGTCAGTCTCTTCATTTTTTGATACCAAGTCACTGTAGCGTCCAGTCTGCTCTGAAAAATTTGCGCTTATATATAAGTATATATGTATATTATACACTCTTGTACTGTAAACAAAACACTGGCCAAAGCTCCTGGCAGGACTGGTAAGTAAACAGCTGTTAATGCTAACGTTGGCTATGTAGCAATAGCAAAACTTACAAATAGCTCCTATAAATGTTCATGGTGCAGTTGCTTTCCAAGCACAATAAGATCTTGTTGCCTGAAGGTGTTCCTTGATTTAATAGGTCTAAACTTTTCATTTAACACCCCACATTCCATTTTAAATGTAAAATATTTTTTTTTACACATGTAATTACATTATTATTTATTATTATTATTATTATTATTATTATTATTATGTTTGAGTAAAATTTCTTTACTGTAGAAATAAAGTAACTGTACTTTTTCTTGAGGACAGTTTTCCATTACTCTTTCCACCCCGGCCCGTTTTACTAAACGAGTGTGGTTTACCACATTCCACTGAAAATTCTGGTGCACATTCTTCCATGTGGTTGGACATTCACTAAGTGGGATAAAACAAGCTATATAAAGTACTGGAGCCATGTATCAGGAAGTGAGTTCAGCTTAGTCAGACTCTCTCTGGATACCTGGCTTCACTAAACTCAACAGTGGCAGTCCAGGAAAAAGCTGGATCTGTTGACTCTGGGTTTTTCAGTCCAGCTATTAGCTTGGTCACAATGAAAACGTTGGAAAATAGACAAATGCGAAAACCAGCAACAGAATTTCACTGCAAAGCCTGAATGGCTTAAATGCAACGACTGTGACACTTCACCAACTTTTGTGCAAGCGAGTTCTTTTGGAGCCGGGAAATTACAAAAATGTGCAAGTGAAAAAAATGGACATATGGCCAATAAAACTGCTTTGAAAATGCATAAAATTGGAGTCCCAACAAAATAATAACAGGAGCAAAGTAGTTTGAACCAAACATAGAGGCAAACATCCATCCAGCCAACACTTCCTAAAGCCTGTTTCCTAATAAAAAGCTGTACAATTTTCATGCCACCTGTTGAGATTTAGAGAAGGAGCATGTGTGTTTGTTCCGTTATGCAACTGACTCTCCCTTTGCTGGAGATATCAGGTGGCTTTCTTCCCCCCTGATAAATTCTGTCCTCATTTGGACCAAGGGGGGCAGTCAGTCTCTCCCAACCCAATATTGTGAGGCACTGCTGAGGCTGACCTTTGACCTGTCTCACCTAGGCTGTTTTTACTGGCACGTGCTTGACATGTACCCACCAGAGAGGGGAGTGGGGTAAATGACCCCAACTATATCCAGTCATTTGCAGTGTCAGAGGTAATGCTTTAACCAGTATCCTGTTACTCACTCAGATAAAGTCGTCATATTTAGTTTGCATTCAAAACTGCCAAACAGAGGGAAAAGGCTGATAACTCTGAAGTTGACTTATTTACATGTGATTTCCTCTTTGCCTGCTTGCTAATGTTAGCCACTGCATTCTGGAATCACCTGGGCTTTGCTCAGCTTCTACATGCGATGACCGGGGCTAAGCTAGCTGCTGATGGTCAGTAAAGCCCTCAACCCCATAGACTGGCCACTTGTCACAATGATTCATTTTCGATACAGGTTCATAGAGTGGAAGCGACATGTGGGTGTGGAGGCTTTGGAATTGTTTAAATGCACCTTTGACAGAGCTGAGCTGTCTAATGAAAGTAATAATTAATATAACTATTTACTTAATCTTTAATTCAACACATTAACCTCATTTTCATTGTTTTATTACAAATCCAATGCGCATTTTAGTGTTCACTAGTGGGTAATCGAACAATCTGAAATTACAACATTGACATATAATGACCTCATAATATTGATATGGCTAACATATAAGCAAGCAGTTGCATATTTTCACACCCAGCAGGCTCGGGGCAATATTAGCATTCATTTGTTATTTTGTGTCATGCTGCCTGATTAATGCAAGTAATATTCACAGCTCGCTGTTGCAACTTGAGACAAGATTGATGAGAGGGGATTTACAGGCCTGAAAACCAAAACTAAGAGCTAACACAAGAGAAAAGGCTCAGTAGAGAAGAGATGGTGATAATTCAATTCATTCTTTGTAGGTGTTTCACTCCGAACAAACCCTTTCAACTTTCAGTCATTTGGTCAATCTAAAAATATTGATCATTTGTGCTATAAAAACAGCCTCATAAACCTCAAAACCTCCTTCATTCTCCAGGAAGTGTTTTTTTTTATCAAAGCCAGTGCATGCCTACTAGACAACGTGACTACATGATTACGATAGAATGATGTGTGTGTGAGCAAACTCACCTTCATTACTTACTGAAAGGAGACAGAAACATAAATTGCCAGATTCAGAAAAAATCCAGGCCAGTCGTGTATTAGTGCTTCTGCAATAACATCCTGAAGGTAGTATTTTTAGTTAAAGCCTTTGAGTCAGGGACATGAGGCGGGCAGCCCAGGAGGGCTTTTACTGTCCAGATGGTGACAGCACTCTGATGGTTTTGCCTTTGAGGCGCCAAGACGGAAACATTTGGACTAGGAGTGAGTCACACGTACCGGTCACAGGATGGACAGTCACTCATGACTCCAGAAAACACTCACATACATATACAGTTTGTGTGTGCACGTGAACACACACAGGATACATACTGTATTTGTATCACACAAATGTTAGTTCCTTACAAACGCCAGTCGGTTGTAGTAGCCACAAACAAGATGCACTTAAAGCGTGCAACCTTGCAAAATACAAACTGCACACACAGACATTTCTCTCTTGTATGTTTGTATCTCTTTTCATGGGCTCAGTTGTAATTTTCATGGTTAAAGGAAAAACTTGGCTCGGATGTCAAGTGATTGAATCCTTGCCAGATCCAGGGATACCTAACAGTTTGCTTTTTACTGACAAAGGGAATCTGCTTTCAGACCACTCACTATTTTAATGTATTAACTTTTTAATGTACTGTATTATATCAGAGTAGAATGAGCACAGTACATTATATACATTTGCTTTCTGCTCTGAAGGTTTACACTCCATCTGGCAAAGTGCAAACTGACTTCTCTGTGTATCCAATTGGAGGCAGGAGGCCTGACACTCTTTCTTGCTCCAAATGGTGACATGTTTCCATGTGTGACAATAGGCAACAGGCTGTAGCAAGAAACACGACACCTGTTGCTCTGGTCCAATTACCGCACTCTGCCAAGCAGGCATAATATTGATTTTCAGATTTTCCTTCCTAGTAAGTGAATACGTTGGCTAACTTAATTTCTTTGACACCTTATTAAACAGATTTTTATAAAGCACTTTGAAGAAATAGACAAAATAAAAGAGGTAAAAAGAGGAAAATAGACAGATAAGAGGTTATTTAAAAAAACATGGACCCCATCATGTATTTAAATGCCTTTGAAACCAAGTATGTGTTATGAAATATGCATTATTTAGACTGTCTAATGACAATATCATACAGAAAGTTTTGGTTTTAAGCCTTGATCTTCATTCACATAGGAGGAGATGGAAAATTCAATTTGAAACAAGACTAAATGCAATACCAAAAGTGTTCCGGGGTGAATGTTTGGGCACACAGTGTGAATTTTGAAACTGGAGACCATTAGAAGATATATTTGTGGTTTTAAGAAACAAAAACCGTCTCAGTGTAGTTTTACATCTCCTCTCTCAGGCTTCTCTCTGGAGCTCTAGTAACAACGGGTCGTGAGCCAATCAGAGGAGAGGAGGCTCTCAGCCTCTCTTCTGATTGGCTGACTGTTTTCTGGATAATTGAATAGAAATATAGCAGATTTCAGGTAAACACTTGGTTGGATGGTGGGTCCAGGTGGGCGGGGCTTGGGTCCTAGCCTGTGCTACACACACATATTAGTAACACATCCTAACTGAATTGATGGTGACTGCTTTGTTGTGACACCACAAAGTTACAGAGGTCCTGATAGCTAATTTTAAGACACAGTTTTTGAATACAGGCTGTGTACATTTTGTCTGCGGATTGTCCCCTTAGATACTTTCAGAGAATTAATATTGAACCTAGGCCTGCTTTATTATCAAACAACACATGGACATCTACCTTTAGACTATATGGGACCTTTAAGCAGGAATCCATCTTATCCATCCCTAGAGAACATAGAGTTTGTACCAACAAATCCTCTTACATTACAACATCACCCTCCAAAACAACAACCTATGAAGCTTTGATGACCTGACACCACCATGGTTCATGTACTGTATGGTTAAGTATAAGCAACTTAAATTACTTGCTTATGATTATGGAAATCTCATCCATGTAGTTTTGTTAAATAATGTTGGTCTTAACATGGCATAATAATATTAATCAGAGGCATCAGGTAAGGTTAGACTTCTGGCTAAGCAGGCAGCAAATGGAAGACTGGGTCCAGTATTAGACAAGACAGGTTTGGTGAGATGGGTTTGGGTGTGGAGCTAATTAATCCACAGGCGCACAGCAAGTGTCTGTCCAGGGAGTCAAGCTCTGAAGTCTGAATATGAAAAAGGTGTCAAAATCAGAGCCACGAACTAGAGGAGAAACTAGCAGGCAAAATGGTACATAGAGCAAACAGATTAAAAGGATTATCCCCCTGTCATCCACCCTCTCTGCCCCCAAATAGACCATCTAATTCCTCCCATCTTGTCATCTAGACCCCCTGTGGAGAACAAATTACCATTTTCCAGAGTCACAACTCTATTCCATGGTGTAAGGAAGATGAAAAGATTGTAATCCTCCTCTCAGGAAGCATTACACTGGACTTCCAGTGGTGCTGTTACATTTTCCCATGAACTAAAGGTTGTACTTTTCTTCGCTTGTAAAAGTACACTCAGTGAATCCTGAAGACAGAGAGAACACACTGTTCGACGAAAGACAAATTCAAGCATAGACTGTGGATAACAGCAGCAATATTTCATGTCATTTAAAGTCCTGTTTTAAATCTCTTGCACAAAAATATGGATGATTCCCTCTGCATATTTGACCTACACAACAAACAATAAGCAATATGTGTAAGTAAATAAAGAATCTACAACCAGCTTCCAACCAACACTAGTAAGACAAATTGATCCAACATCTAAGAGTTAAACACAGAAGAAACGCAACATGTTATTTACTTTTAAGTGAAGGCAGAGATTAGATAAACACATCTTGAGAACAGTGCAAATGTAAACTCATTTGGACAAATGTCAGTGGATTTATGGCAGACTGCCTTTTGGCTTTGTTTTGACTGAAAAGGAAACACTGGCATCAAGTGGCCAGAAATATTATTACAGCCTACACACAGTCTAAACCACTTCTACTACTACCACAATCACCAAACACTTTAGTAGTGCACTCTTTGAACAATGTAATGACAAACCAAATAATAAAAACATGAATTCTATTCTATTCTACTTTTTCCCCATGAAGACATTTAGCCTTTTATACATGCGATACCAACAGGTGATCATACAAATCCAAAACAACAGGGAAAAGGCCAGTGGTAATTATTGCATTCAGACAAGGCTGTAGGATACAAGCACCCCTTTGATCACTCAATTCAAAACTCTTGGCATATAACTGGTTTGATACAGATTGTAAAGGAATTTTCCAGAGATGAATGCATGGATGATCTGTACAGAGGGCACAGATGGTACGTGAGATCCTTAGATTTGATGCCTTAACCATCCATCATAAGAATCTCCCTATCACAGACGAGTTACTCCGGTGTGTCCTGCTAATTCATTGCACAAGTGGCTCTAGGGATGGTAATTTTGGTCGGTTCATTGCTTTGGTCCTAAAATAAAATATCCAACAATCGGATAGTATTTCCATGAGATGTGGTAGAGACAGTTGTAGTCCACAGAAAATGAGACTGACTTTGCTGATATCTTGACTTTTCCTTTAGCACTTGGGGTTGAAGTCTTTGTTTTTGTTTTTTTTCTATTAAACCTGTTCTATTGCTTTTTCATTATTCAAACATACTGCACACACCAGATTGGATTGTCATGAAGTTTCATACAAATAAGTATAAACAAAATAACTTTTCATCAAGTGCTATTTGGCAGAAGTAAACACACTAAACTAAGACGGTGAATATAGTAAACATTACTTGATTAAGATTAGCATTTTAGCATTGTCAGTGTGTTGTTGTCCATTAGTGCAGCCTGATAGAGCCACTAGTGTTCTGATACCATTTCCATGTATGATGCCATCTTAGCTCATACACAGTTGTCTTGTATAGCTAAGGTGCCCTTGGTGTTTTCTGATAAGTTTGGTTCAGCTAATGAGTTTAGTATCTTTTCCACCTTTCAGTCCAGTTCAGTTTCGGAAATTTGATGTTTGTTAGTTGCTTTGTAAATCCTACCTTTTCGGTTGTGAAATGTCATTTTCACAAGGAAAACATTTGGGTTCTCACTCTTTAAGTGATCAATAGGCTACCCCTTGCTTTTGCATCCATTCATTGCATAAGATACATTAATTTCCCAAGGCAAGGGTCACATACTCATTCACTCTCTTTTTTCATCTAGTGGATATTTTAAGGGCTTCTTAAAGCATCTCCGTTTCTAAATATCCCCAAGCTTTTATTTCCTTTAGTTCCATAAGTTTGTAGCTTAAGTCAAGGGAAAAATCAATCTCATGACATCATTGAAATAAAATGAATGACAATGTTCAGAGAAATGTTTATAGTGTCACATTCCTGCAGCCTGCTCGTTTTAAATGTCTGCATTTTTTCATCACTTTATTAAGCTGGTAAGGGTACAGAAAATTGCTCTCCATAAAATTTTATTATAACAATTTCAAACTTTTATAGACTAAAGCAATGATGTCACAAGATTGCACTACCAATGATCTCCATAGTTGAAGCCAGGCTTGGCTATGTAATTGAATAGAAAAGCCATTTGTTGCTGCTATTTTATTGTAAATCCTGAGCTATGACTGCAACTGAGAAGTGTCCCATCCCCCAAATCAAGATGCCCAAGGCCATAGTTACTTCTCCAGCCATGTAAATGAAGTGAAAGTTCTCAAAAGGAAGCTGGAGTCTTTCCATATAGGATTTTTACACATAGATATCTTAAGGGTAACCAAAGCTATTAAAAAGTAAAATAGGATCTTTTTCTTTCTCATTGCCTTAAAATGCATTTCTACATTTCAGTCCCTAAATAGCACATTTGTGTAAAGAAGAAGTAATGACTGACACACAACAAGGTTGGTTTAATCAACACTGCGCTTTAGTGAATCTCTCCAAACCAAATGAAAAAATTATTTGTCACTATCTTCCAAAACACATAATACCCTGACCATTACAAGAAAGACTGGGTTGACTGGGTTGGAATGATCGTTTTGTGGCACTTTATCAACCTCAAGCCACTTACACCCTTTTTCTTAGAGCTACTGTAATTTAAAAGGACTCACGGTTCTTGACTGGAAAACAAACAAACACACACAACCAATGAGGCTAGTTTCTGGTGATAACAATCTTGGCTAGGAAGCGATTGATATCCAGTAGTTATGAAAAATGATGGCCTACCATTTATTTTTTGTTTTTTTAATGGAAAAAGTTTGAGTTTGTTTCCTTTAGATGAGAGCCACCAATGTCAAAATTTAAAGAGGACCCATTATGCTTTTCTGAGTTTTCCCTTTCCTATAGTGTGTTACATAGCTTTTTTTGCATTGTACACGGTCTTTGTTGACCATTTACAATGCAAAAAAAGCTATGTGCAGCGCTCAGAGTACACGCCAAAGGGAGTAACTCTGTCAGGGCAAAGCCCACTTTTCTCATTTGCATGAAATGCCTCATTTGGGGTCCAGACATTACCTCCTAGACCTATTGACGTCAGTATGTCCCATGTTGAAATTCATGGATATACATTTTTAAGCACTTAAAGATCCAATCTTCACTAAAGTGTATGTCATGCAAGAGAGCCACAAACTGAATGGTCCAAGTTGTAAAATTGACATTTAAGGTGTATTGATCAATTTCCAAATCTCAATTCATGCATTGAGTAACAAGAAAACATTCCACCATAAAAGTTGCCGGTAGCCTCTGAACTGCACGGTGAATTAAGCTGTTAATTAGATGATAAGGCAGAATACTTCAGGTGCTTAAACAAATAACACCACAACTCTGCTGCTGCCAACTGCAGGACAACAAAGAACTAAATGGCTAAAATTCATTTTCACAACAGTTCCCTCTACTGTTCCAAACATTTTACTAAGCTCGGCACTTTAATGAGGACTGCTTACAAAAATTTCTGAGGGATGGAGCAGTTCCCACTTTATGTAACCCAACGGGGAGACTGGGACTCACAATCTGCATTATTATTTGTGGATTTGTGATGTTTAACCAGGTCACCAGCAACCTGATCTCCTTAGTGCAAAATAGTGCAGCAACATCCAAAGATGTTTTATGCTTAAATGTTTGTCAATATACCTTCTTAGCTCAGATGAAGTATTCATAATTTAACCATTTGCTTCATTTTTCCAGTAAGTATGAGCACAAAAATATAATTAATTCAGATTTACCAGCATTGTAAACCAGCAAGAGGGCAAAGCGGTCACAACTCCCTACCTGAAGTGGTCCTGAAGTCCAATTGTCTGTCCATTCCTCGATTATTGAAGAGCCCTGAGCTCTAAGCATTTCAGACAGAGGGTGAATAGAGTACAGCGTAAGATCTAAAGTATAAGAAATATAACACTGAAGCATGTAGATCTATTTTGGTAAACTCCAAGAATAAAATGATGAACCCTAAAAATGGCCAAAATATTAAATAACTTGTAAACTTTACTTTATTGCATCTCCAAGTGACACCAACCTTGGGAGCATAGTGGGTCAGTGGTGGAGGCCTTTTCTCTGTGCCATAATTTAGTGTTGTACATTTAAATGTGCCCCACCTGAAAACAAGTATACCAGTTTTCATTCATTATACAGTCCTAGCAAAGAATGTGAATGATACATTAAGATTACTCCACTACCACGCCTTAAAGTTCCTCTCCAGACATGTTTTACACTATGTAAAAATACTGTCAAAATAATACATCTTTTATATGTTTATGTTGTTTGTTAGCTTGTAACTGGCAGTGGCTGACACAGAGTTAATGGTTGTGCTAATGCTAGCTCTCTCTTTCTGTACTGACAAAGTTTCATGTTTATTTAGCCCTGCCCCCTGTCCCCACAAGTTGACAGGATTGGTTCCTTAGGTTTGTGACATGTGAAACCCTGGCTGTCTGAATCTGTTTTTATGAGACTGTCATTGGTTCACTGTAGTTCAAGGTGGAAATATTCAGTCATAGAGTTGACTGTTTATTTCACACGTCTCTGTATTATATAAAAAAACATCATATGGATGTTAACAAGATTAAACACTTCAGTTTCATAAGAGGAGATCTATAATAGATCATTTAGTAGTTTGGAAATTTATATCAAAAATTCAACCAACTGAAGATCAGGGGGGTTTAAACCCTTTAAGGCCCACTGCACAAAGCACACACTTTATTGCAAACTAACCTCAAACCTATAATTTCCCACAGTTAAAGTAACAACAAGGCCAAACTGCATGTTTGACACAAAGAAGAACAGACATTAACATACATTTTGATTTGTACTGCTTTTTAATGTGTTTTTTTTCCATCAGAAATAGTAAAAGCCATACAATGTAGCAAACCAAAAAAAATGACAAAGCTCTATACAGGCATAGTAGCTCATTCACACACATTCTACAGTCCAGACTGATCTGTCAAAGTGGGCAGATGCCACTGGAGTTTCCATCTTGGCAAACAAATGGCTAACATTCAGTTTGAAGACAAGGAAGTCCTCTTCTCTTAACAGGCAAAAATATAGAATCTTCTGTCTCATTATCTGAGTCAAGATACAGTCGTCACGTGAAAATCAAAACCTGATGATAACTATGTATGGGCATCTTTCTGAGACTGGTTGAGTAAGACTTGAGGATACTGTGTACAGATTACAGTCAGCAGCACTAAGGTAACAAGCTGACTTGAGCGTGCAGGCTCTTGCTAATAAATAATGGAACATTCTAGTCAGATATAAAAGCCCTGTAAGTGCTGTATTTTTTTTTTTTTTTTGAAGAAGCACATTTGAGTTAATGTATGCCCCCAAACTAACCCTTATCTAAGTATTTTACATCATGCTGCCAACTGATCCTTGTGTGTCGGGCATAAAGAAAGGAGATTGAATGGGACTTTAAAATAAAGTAAAAACTAATTTGCTAAGAAAATCAGCACAGGAATCAGGATTAAAATTATTGAAAAATTAATATTTTAGTTCATTTTCTCAGTGATCGAATTTAACTCAAACATTTACCCTTTGACCTGCCGTAATCACAGCTAAAACACTGTATTAGAATAAAAGTGGTTCTGTTGTAATGATAGTTCTCCACCACATGAGGGCAGCAGCTGCTGACTGAACTTTATCATTCTCCATGTACAAGGATCAGTCCCATGCTGTAGAGATTGAGGAACCAGCAAGTCTCCCTCCACACATGCAATGATGACATAAAATGGGTCTGTCAATGTCCATATCTTGTCTTTTTGCAGAAACACACTGATAATACTTAAAACATTTAAGTGCTAAACTTGGGCAATGTATTTTCTAGGCAGGTTTAAGTTAATAAAACAATTTTGTTGGCATCACTTTAGGATAACTCCAATTTGGACTTCAGTAACAACAATCTTTCATACAAAATAAAAAAAGGAAACAGAAAAAAAAACAAAAACAACAACAACAAAACAACAACAAAAAGCCTCCCCAAGAAAACAAGAATGTTAACAAAAAGAAGTAATGCTGTGAAAAAAAACATTCAAAAACAACAGTGATACACTTTTAAATGCACACACTTTACACCTTATATATGTCAATGCTCTTGACTTTAGCCAAAATAAAAAGCAATTTTTTCTTCTCGTTTTCAGTAATCTTGATGTATACCTTATAATACATGTATACAAGATAACATAGAGCAACAAAGCAAAAAAATAAATATCTTAAGTCACTGTTTGGAAGTTTTTTTCATATATATCTATATATGTATATTTATATGTATAGCTTACTTTTGGGTAGGGTGTGAGAGTTAACAGTTTTGGCCGGCTGACGGAAAACTTTCAACGCAGAAAAACTGAAGAGCGGTGTAGCAGGACGACACTTTTCTCTAAAGGTCGTCCTCCCAAAACAACTCTGGGCCCTTCAGTCATGAGCGAAATAGCGTGGCTACGTGCTGCGCAGACTGAACAGAGGATGGCGGTAGACAGGAAGCTCGTCTGACCAAAACAATCAAGAGACTTGACTGTTGATGATCCAATAGCGTTCTTACAGATGCTCACGTGGATACAGTAATAGGTTCAGCCGATTTTGTCAGACTCTAGCTGCACGTCAGAGGAATAACATCAGTTGCATCTTCAGCTACACTACTACATCAAACAGGGAAGGACCTGTGGAATTTTGGAGAACAACCTTATTTCAGAGTTTGGCTATTTGCATATTTAAGACGGCCTGTATGAGTTTTATGTTCTTCTTTTTCTTAAAAAGCTCTGCATTACAAAAAAAGTCAGGCACCAATTGTCATCTAGAACAGTCCTACTCATAAAGCATAAATCTAGAATATTTACACAGACCTCCACCGGCTGCAAAAATGTCCGAGAACGCAGTTTGCAAGACGGCGACGGTGCTGAATTGACCTACAGTATCAGTACATACAGAAAGAAACAGTTCAGTATTTTTTTTTTTTTTGATTAAGCAGCCATATTTGTTTTACAAAAGAATACTTCCGACCCTCTGACAATGGCACACTATACACGCCCTGACTACTTTTTTAAAATCTTTGGTTGACCAGTCAAAAGCCTGATAGATATACAATCCACCTTTACATCACACAACTTGACTTCTTCTTTAAAAAAATAAAAAATGAAACAATTGCTAAAAA
This sequence comes from Seriola dumerili, assembly GCF_002260705.1. NCBI lineage: Eukaryota > Metazoa > Chordata > Actinopteri > Carangiformes > Carangidae > Seriola > Seriola dumerili. The sequence continues at coordinate 1,797,518 of NW_019174307.1, read as the reverse complement.
AATAACATTTGCACACACAATGTCATTCTCTCGTCCTGTTCATGAGTTACCCTGCCAGGGAGATTAACATCACCTCCCGTCCCACCGTCACACACAGCCACTCCCCATCCTGCACTTCCTCTGGTCCATTCTGGAGTCCGTCCAAGAAGAAAAGCACATGCATGCAAGCCGCATACACACAAACACATCACACACACTCTCTGTCTTGTTCTTTTTTCATTCGCTTACACACACACAAACACACACACACACACACACACACACACACGCACACACACACAGATTTGCCTAAATGTAAAAGAGCAGGAAAAATAAGGTGGCGCATCAAAACAAATGCTTAATTGTCCAAAACAGAAAGTGTCTGTGGTTAAAAGGAAAGAAAATAACCAAAGGCATTTAAAAAAATAAAGCGCCAGGGTTTGCAGACAGCTCTCATTGTTTCTGCGAGGCGATCATCTTCGAGACGAAGTTGACGATGGCGCTGGCAGGCTGGTCAGGGTCCATCTCAGCGAAGAGGTGGCTGACGTTGTCGGTTGTGCTTCCCTGCTTACGTGCCACAAACCCAAACAGCCTGGAGTGACAAAAGTTAGAGATGTATTCACTAGAGCTACCACGTTCAAGCATCAGACTGCATCAAAAACCACATATTGGTAGACCCCTGAACTGTGTCTGAATTTGATGAAAAAAATTCTTAAAGTTTTGAGACTGGATTACTCATATTTTTGCCCCCTGGTGTTATCTAGAATCATCAGAATCAACAGGAGTATGACATTACATTGAAGGTTTACTTACTTGGCTGTGCCTCCCTCAGGCTTGTTCCACCTGAAAAGATTTGATAAAAATGTTAATTTTACCATTCTCAGAAAGCAAAATGAATTGGATAGGATACCAAGGATACGTCTCTCTTGGAAGTCAGGTTAAACAAACATCTAATTTGACTGTATTTCATGTTTGCGTACTCACTTTCTGTCCTGAGGGTCAGTATCGCAGAACGTGACAGTGTTGGTAGGGTAGTGGCGTCGGAAGAAAATCCTATAACAGACAAAATCAACAGAGAGGTTACAGACATGAGTGATAGAACACAGTGAAAACAAGCATTGTGTGGAGCAGCAGATGATTCATTGTGCAGTGCATCCAAATTAGTTTAACATGGAGGAAGCATACCTCATCGTTTGATGCTAATCGTAAGCATGCTTATGGTTAGAGTGTGACCAATACAACAGGACAATGGTTAGATGATCACAGCCATTGATTACATAAGTCCAGCTGGTCAAAACGAACATGTAACTTACTTCAAGATGCAGACTGTCTTGGGTAAAAAAAAATTTGTTCAATTGTTTGATGATTGATAATCATCAAACTAACTTCAGCCTGAAACTTGATAAGTACAGTGGCCCTGAGAGTTCAGTGAACTGCAGCTTAAGAAAGCGCATGCATATAGGCAAAACACAAACAACTTGAGAAACATCTATTTGACAACACATGTCCTGCAAATCTGCAAATATTGACAGCTCAACCAAATACACAAATGTGCTGCAAGTAGCACAGACAAAGTGTTTCCAGGGGACACTAAAAAGGACACTAAACACGTGTTGCCAAACTGATGATGTTCTCTCAATTAGCTTGTTTTGCCTATTTGCATTTGTTTTCTTAAGTTGCAGTGCATTGAGCTCTGTGAATAAGATGTTTATTATATTTCCTAATTTGTAATAATTTCCTCTGGTATTAGGAGAGGTTGCTCTTGAGGTGGGAAACCCTGCACTACTGGCTTTCAGAGGGCAACACGGGTATCGACATCTGGGGTTTCAAAGAAAATTGTAATGTGACATGTCAGCCAATATTTTTATCTACTGTTTGTATTTAAATATTCCCTTTATAAGCTGGCAGTAGCAAAGAGATGACAGGAAATAAGGGAGCAGGGGTTGCAACAAATGTGCATGGCTGGATTTGAAGTGACACCTAAATCCAAACCTATATTATAAATCTATGGTTTAAATGTTTTTAAACTTTGTTTAAAATGTATTTTATCTATTCTGGTACGCTGCAGAGAACAGATTTGATTGAAATACTGCAGTAAATAATAAGGACCTGATCCTTTAATCCTCAGTTATTATTTGCTTCTGTGTAGTGACACATGCTGACACTCGCCCTTCAAAAACAAATTTATGTCTCCAGACGTGTTCAGTCATCAGAAAAATGTCTCTTCAAATACGTCTGCAGCCAAATCTCCAGATGTCATGCAATGTTTACGCTTCCATACACTTCAGTGTGTCAAACAGTGTGTGTGCAGCATCCAGACTTACTTCCTCTGGTTGTCTGTCAGCGTGATGCCTTGTGAAGACACCTTGAAGTGCACAATGGTGGCAGTAGGTGGAGAAGTGGCAGCCAGTGTCTCAGATATGGCCTTGGCAACAGCCTGAGGGCCTGTCAGCGACTCCATCTCCACTGAGTTGATGTAGAGAACATTGCATGCTGGGAAGAGAACAGATGTCCCGGTCAGATTAAATAAATATGTCAAGATTGGAAAGGCAGAAGTTTTAGAAAACGGACAATGGAGCAGTAATTCTGTAAAGACAAAAACAAACTGTATTGATTCCAAATTGAATCCTGTAAAATGTTATTAATGACTATTTAGGGAAATACGATTGCCAATGACCTGTTCATGCAAAAATGTCTTCTCATTAGAGAGCATGCTTTCTGGAAGTTCCATCCAAATCATTCCACATAAAGCATTCTGCCTGTTATAGACGAGAAGCTGGGCGCTAATGTTAAAAGACACTTCTGAGGGAACTCTGTTAAACAGGGCCGTTAACATCTGTCTTCATTTGTGCAGGTAACAACATACACAAGCAGACAACAGACACAGAATGCACATTCCAGATGTAGGTTTCCAAATAAAAGTGCACAGGGTTTACCATGGGAATCAGCAGGGGCACTCTGCACTGGGATGACAAGGATGTCATGTTGTCAGAATAAGTGAATGGGATGGTTCATCGTTGAATTTGAATGTCACGAGCAGAGTGGTATAAAATGAGAGGACTGCGCTTTTAACAGTGACAGTGAGTTGATGTTTTACCTGCTCCTTGTTTCAGCCGCTCAGTCAGTGGATTTGTCGTTGCGACCTCTGGTGCTTCCTCAGTGAGATCTGCACAAAACAGGAGAGAGGGGACGTTTGCAGTTTTGACATAAAGCTCTAATTGTAGCTTTAATGTAGTTGCATTGCAGCCTCCTGTGAGCCTGCAGGGGTTACAACATGTGACAGTGTAGTTTCATCTCTTTTTCATTCACATGCCTCTTACTGTGTTAATTACAGGTTCCAGTCTCACCAGTGATATTATGTACTGTATATCTACCTGAGATTAAAAAAAAACTTTTATGGTAATCTGTTTTAAATCTTACCTAGCAACAAAAATATTTACACAAGGAAATGCCTGGAACAAAATTCATTTAAAACATGGGGTAGCTGGGTAATAGTTATGTATTTAAGAGTTAAGAACTTGAATACCTGAAATCTGTTTTGCTATAACTTCTTTACACGAGAGCTATGTCATACTTCACTGTTTGCACATTCGCTCATTGAAGATCCGAGTCCGTATGGTCTGACAAGTTTTAATTACAGCTGGGTATTGTTCAAAGGTTTTGGATGAGTCCTGATACTGATACCTTGATATCGATTCTTAATGATACTTGTTCCGATATCAAATCCATTTTAACAAAAAGAAGACAATACACATTACAATCAAATCTTAGTTTGACTTTAGTTTTATTTTTAAGCTCAGTTTCTTTACACACTCAAACGTGTTCATGTAAATAAACAGGCAATCATCAGCATTATTAGATCATGCTGCATGATTGTTGGTTCACTAACGCTATTGAGTTTTACTCATTTACTCATTAGGTGTTGAAATTTGGTATCGAATGACGGGACATTTTTCAATCCTCAATTCTTGATCGTATCGAACAAATTCAGTCAGTCTGTAAAAGTATGAGTTTGATACCCAGCCCTAGTTTTAATAAAGTATTTATCTGTAGAAATGTATGATTACTCATAAACAATATAGAAAAAAAAAATCCTAAACTTTACAACAATCACATGTGGCTGCACGGACCTGTGGTAGGGATGAGGAGCTTGCAGGGCAGGGCCAGTGGTGTGATGGCATGTTGGTAGACCAAGGCAGACAGACAGCCTGCCAAACAGACACAAGACACCAAGTCAAAAACAAGGATTTATCCTTCAGCAGTTCATTCTCATCTTTGAACTCTACATCTCACACTGAGAGTGAACTCTGCTTTAGACTGCTGCTTATTTCTTGTGTAATAAACATACATTCTGTTGACTGTGGTTTTCATTAGTTATCGATTTTATTGGTTGATATGTATCACTCCTGTCAGATAATGTAGACATTAAAAATGTACATGCATTAATAGCAACAGCCAGTCAGTGTCAAATTTCTTTGCCACGATAATTATAATAATCATTCTTTATCTACTTTAGTTAGAAAAGTTATAATGTTATTAATTATTTAATACAACTAACACTCCCCATAATTCATTCTGTTGGGTTTGGGTAAATGTGGTTTGTTAGTTTTAGGGGGAGATTGAGGGATACAAAAAACTGTTAGTAATGTAGAACAAACACACTTCATCATCCCTTTGGTATCAGTAGCTGTAAAATGAAACAAAAACATGCAGCAGGAGGAAAGAGTTACGAGCTGAGGACAGGAGAGAAAGAAGAAACAAGGTGAAGCACGACAGATGTTTACAGAAGTCAGCTTGCCCCATTTTGGATTTGGCAGTAAAAGGATTGTACGGGTGCATGCATACAAAAACACACACACACACGCACACGTGATACAGCCAGTGTAATTAGTAGGGAGAACACGAGTTAGATCATTTCAGTCAATACTATAATTACAGTGGGATTAGACGTTACAGGACTTGCAAAGAGGTGCAGATCTGTGAAAGGCGCACAGTCAGGAGAGGAGAGCTGACTGACTTTACGAAGCTGTCAGTAGAGCCTACATGTGAGTGTGTGTGTGTTAGAAAATAAAAAAACGGGGGCGGGGGGGGCTCTCACTGACCAAAGTAAGGCTCATTGGGACAACCCTTCAGCTTCACTCCTTTCGGGCTGCTCTCGATCAGGAAGTGCCTCACCAGCTCGTTGGTGATGTCACCTGCACCAAAGGAGAGGGAGAGGGGGGTGAGTAAGTCTACACACAGCTGATTAACCCGGAGACATCACCTCATACCTTTGGCATTAAGATATTAACTGTAATTCTGTCTCCACCCTGACCTGAGACCAAAACAAGGAGAAGCAAAATAAATACTTGTGGCATTTTTTACTGCTTCGAAATATCTAATCACGGTACCCAGCATCCTGCCCCCTACCTTTCTTGCTCTGATGCACGGAGGGCGGGGGACACGCCACCTTCATGGCCAAACCGTAGGCCCCTCTGAACGAGTGACTGTCCCGAATAACAAAGGCTCCAGGCTCCCTCTCTCTCAGCAGGCCAATAGCTGCAACACAGGGACAATTCAGTTATTATTCTTTCATTTTTTAGCCATGCTAGTGGCGAAGCTAATTGGATCCACCACTTTAGTCCAGATTGAAATGTCTCAACAGCTATTAGATGGATTGCTTGTCCAGACATTGATGTTCCTCTTAGGTGATTCTCAGGACAAGACACTGCTACTGAATTAGCGATATGCTTTTTACACTGTGCCAAGCTAAATTTGGCTGATAGCATTTGGAGGTCAGAGAAAGTGAGCACATTAAAGGATCAGAGTGAACCAGAGAAAAAGAAATCAAAGGTAAAGAACAAACAAGAATAAGGCGAAAGGAGTCCTGATCCTTTGTTTAAAAAATTGCTGTCAGTCTGTATTTCACTACAACCTACAACATCTAACATTACACTTTGCCTCAGATGCTCCATTGTTCAAGGAGAGGAGTTTCACTCTCTCCTCCATTACTTCACTATTTAGTTCAATGCCTCGGCCTGTCCACATGTGGCAGTTTAAGGAAGGAAGATGGATGAGATGAGCAACACATGCAGATGTTCCCTAATTCTCTACATATGGTGTGGCTTTCCTTCTGGGAGTGCATGGGACTAAGTATAAACTGTGTGTGTGTGAATGTGTGTGTGTGTGTGTGTGTCTGATGTCATTGCAGTTGAGCATGTGCTTGTGTTTAACATGATATAATCCAATACGAGCCATGAGCGAATGCAGATGGGGAAACCAATAGCCGCTGACCTCACAACCAAAACACACAAGCACAGAGACGTTGTGTATAAAGTGGTATGCGCGCATGTGTGTATGCATATGCATGCATATTCATTACTGCATGTGTGTCTGCAAAAGAGACAATGTTAGAGTGTCTTCAGACCTGTGTGTGAAATTCAACACCGAGGCTTCAAATTCAACTAAATCTTTCCAGTTGAATAAAAACAGTTTAATCATACTAACCACTTCTTAAATGCTTCATGGGAACAGTCTATAATAGAGACTGAGCTCCACATCTCTGCAGTGTAATCCACTCCTCCACTGTCTATTCCCATGCTCTGCGTGTTTCAACCATTTCTAAGTTTGCCAGAACATCACTAAACACGCAGCTTCCATTTGTCACAATAGTGTGAGACATTGAAATTTAAAGTGTTAGTTTCTGGTGGACTGTTCCTTTAACTGTACTCTCCAACTTTACACAATGAAAAGACCAGTGCCCACAGTTGACACCCGGCACCAAGAAGATAAAACAAACCGTCAAAAATAACCTTTTCCCATTTGGATATTGATCTGATTAAACACGTAATAGTAGTGATTACAGCATTTGCAGAAAATATCTGAAGGTCATTCAAGGGAAAAATCTTTCAGCCGTGTGAGTCATGCTCTGTGCGATCTTACCTTGCTCCCTGGAAATGTCTGGCTTGTACCAGAACTTGGACGTGTCTTGGACAAACTTGACATTCAGCCTGCTCTCAGGACTTCCATCTGCAAGGAAAACAAAGAGAACCTCACAGAAATGGATACGCTGAGCTTTGCTAAAATCCCTGTGAAGTAGACCAGTGTTCTTATAGACAGTGTATGTCACTCAAGATACACCTGAAAGCTCTAATATACAGTACGCTCAGTATATTTTGTTGTTGAACCGGCCGAGCTGTGACGGTGATCTGGTCAGCACGCCAGTCAAGTCAAGTTTATACTGGTGCTGACGAGCATTTTAATGTTATTTTGTGTGGATATAATCATGGTGTATGACTTCTGAATTCACATATCGAATGGCATCGATGTCCTCTAGAAAAGAGATTAAGGCGGTAGGTAGGAAGACGGACCAATAACTGGTTTGAACATTTGAGAGCCAACAAATGAATTCAGGTGATAAGCAAAAATCCAAAATACCAAGGTCAAGTGACGTCTCCCTGAACAAGAGCTGCAGCTTTCATTTTGTATCTGACACTACATTAGGGGTCAGTCTTCATAGAAATTCAAGGGCTACATCCACACTACTACATTTTCATTTTAAAAGAGCTTTTGAAAACCGAAAAATTGTCCCACCTGAAAACGCACACATACATGACGATTAACATACACTGGGCATGTGCGATCCAGTGTACAGAGGAAGCAGATTGTCTGCTCTGCTGTTGGTTAGTTGCACAAAATACTCCCAGCGAGGAACAGCCAAGGGTGTTGTGGCATTAAAAGGCAGAATTCAACTGCACAACAGCAGCGCGCAAAAAACGACAAGGTCAGTAACACTTGTAATTCGTTTTCCATGTTGCATTCACCACTGGTAGCCGAAGGCTGATGAGACCCGATCAGTTATTGCCCGTCTAGACTACAACGCAACCCCAGAGTTTTAACTAAAAAAGGTAAAGCGAGCGTGAGGTGAGTAGTGTGGACGGCAGGCGCAAACATAGCAAAAGAGATATGTTTTAAAACTTAAACATAGTAGTGTGGACATCTACACTACATTCTTTATAGAAAACTCTAAAAGCACAACACAAACCAAGAGGCGGCTGCCGACACACTGGGCTGAAAGCCACTCTATTGCTACCCTGCCCCCTCGGCATCTAGATCTATCAGTGCTGATGTTTCATTTTAATGGTCATGTTACTCCAGAGAATTTATGTCCTTACCAGACATATTGAACCTGGAGAAGTCAGAGAGGGTGTGGAAGTAGCCTTGATTGCCTCCTCCGCTCATTGGGGACACCATCTTCCCGTTCAGCGTGCCATAGGACACGGCTCCGTTTGGCCTGTCGCCGCTCGACATGCGCCTCTTCTCCGGAAGCTGGGGCTGGAAACCGGGGGCTGGGCTACCCTGCCTGAACCCTACACCCATCCCCATCATCCCCCCATCCTGGTAGCCTGCAGGCGCGATGGGGAAGGAGGGAGTGGGTGGTCCCTGGTAGCCTGAGGAGCTGCTCTGTCTTGACAGGTTCCCATGTCTCTCGTCTGGGGTGGTGTAACCGCTGTGCATAGGGTGACGGTCCAGACTGGGGCTCCTCTGGGACACCTGTGACACAGACGGGTGACGGCCCAAAACCGGACTTCCTTGGGGGTGTGTGACGGACGGCTGTCGGCTGAGCACGGGGCTGCTCTGCAGGGGTTGGCCCAAGGACGGCTGCCTGCTGAGGACCGGACTCCGCTGAGACCCCTGTCCCAAAGAAGCCTGTCTGCTGAGGACTGGGCTATTCTGAGCTCCCTGAGACAGACGACGGCCGAGGACGGGACTGCCACCTGACATGAGACCTGGCATGCCTACATCAAAGCCATTGGCTGGTGATGTATGTTGACCCATTATGAAAACATCCTGATTCGCGTTTGAGCGCTGCTGGAGGACAGGACTGTGAGCGGAGCCGAGGATGTTGGTCCGGTGCTGTGCACGGGGACTTCCATGGCTGAGCGTGATCTGGGAGGGTTCTGAGGTGGGCGGGCTTGGATCTGTGGCCACATAGCTCCCCTGGATGGTGTTGGGACCAAGGTAGGACAATGTAGGGGTAGTAGTGCCAAGGTAGGAAGAGGCTGGAGAGCTGGAATCCAGGTAGGAGGAGGTGGGAGTATTCACGGCTTGATATGAGGGGGTGGGAGTGGGGTAGGCACTCCCTGTAGCCTGGGAGCGGAAGCCTGAATCAGTAGTGGGTTGGGACGGAGTGCTAACACTGCTCTCTGTTAAGGGCCGGTCACTGGAAGAGAAATGGAAAAGTCTATTAACCAGCTGTGCTAGTTGGCAGTCGGGTACAGAGCTTCCTCCTCACTAAGAAACAGACAAGACAATCCTTATTTTCAAAGACCATGTGACTATATAGAGATCTTTTTTTTTTCCTTTTACTCATTTCTTTAAAATGCATTCTTAAGATCTCACAAAAAACCAACATTATATATTTGACCCACCCCTGTGAGGTCTGGATGGGACTGCTGCTGGACAAAGGTGGGTTCAGTGTGTGGGCGGAGGGACTTGGACTCCTCTGCTGGCTGGTCGCCTCTCCCAGCGGGCTGAGGCTCTGCGGTGACGTGGACGGCTCTCCACCTGCCGCTGCCGACCTCGCCACAGACTCTACGTAGCTTCTTGGTGCTGCATGTGAGAGAGAGGAGTATCTCTATGAGCCACAAAGGGTTTTCTGTTGTGTGTGATAATTAAGCGATTTCCTAAATGTATTACATGGAGGGTGGTCTCATCATGAATTAAGGGTGATACACAAAAAAAGAAAAAGAAAACTGTAAAAGTGGGTAACTACCAAATGAGTGGATATAAATTGACCGTTATCATGTATTTTGCCATGAGAGTGGTTTTGACTTTTCCAGACTGTAAATGAAAATGGAAAAAAGTCTGAAAACACATGATATGTAGGTGGAGAAATGAGGTGGAGGAGATTAACAACTCGAATGGTGATAATGATCTCTGGCACTTCAGCAGCGCTCTTACCTTCCTCACCCTCACTGCTCTCATCATCTGTGAAGCATCATTGGAGATAATCCAGAGAAACAGAAGAATGTAAAGCGACACATGCACAGCAGGGCGGAAGGAAAGAGAAGACATTTTCTGTGCTGCATTTATCTAATTGTGTGTTATTAAGGAGAGCGTGTGTATGACAGGGAATGTCAGTCAGTAAATTAATGTGAAGCCCTATGTGTTGTGTTAGCTGCTCGGTGTAAGGGTTTAAATATTAATGCTACAAATACGCAATCCATTATTTTTGACCAGATAAAATTAAAGTCATTTTGTGTTTCTCAGGTGGTCTTACTTTGTTATTATAAGAAATAGGCCTGTTTTACATTGTTTACATAGGTAAACAACTTCGATACAGTCCTTTCCTAGTCATCCTTCCTGCCATAGCTGATTTGCTACTGAAGGTCGTGATTAATAGCTAATTCAGTGAGTGGTACAACCAACCTGAGCCTGTTTGATTCAGGAGGATTTCTGCCGGGTTGTGGGGCTTCAACCCCAGGGCCGACAGTGGAGTCTTGGCAAGACCAGGAGGGGACCGACCTGAAGAGAAATGAATAGTTATGAGCACACAGCAGCATATATCACACACATCTTGACAGGTGCTACCTGTTTTCACACTCTAACCGTGATTTATCACCCTTTTTTTTTTTTTGTAAAAAAACAACCAATAAAGATTAAAACATCATAATATCCATTGAATATTTTAATGATAATATAGTCAGTTCATACACTGACACACAGGTATACAGCTGTCAAGACGAGTCATAAATCATCAGCACGGGTTAACACACGAGCAGTATGTTCAGAGGGGCGTGCCCATGCCTCATGCTCTGATGGAGGGGCAAAACATGCACATGACCAACCGAGATGTGACAAACCTCTGGCTGTGACAACACCTCAGTCTACAGCAGAATGAGATGTGTGTCACGCTCATCAAAGCAGAGCTGGGTCAAACTGAACTACACTTGGTTTCCTAGACGCATACGTATTACAGGAAAATTGTATGTGTATTCCTTCATTGTTGTTCTTATACATTTGTGAGTTTTATAGACTGCAGCTTATTCTAGTTTTACGTTCTTTACCTTAGCAATGCTAACAGCCCTGTATTCCTTTGGGTTACATGCTACTACTGTCCATGAGAGAAGCTGAACTTTGACACAGTCTCTGCTATATTAACGCCGGAGGGAAAGATGAGGAGTAGAGTGTGTTGCCTTAGTCACTTACACTGAGATCTACATGACTATAATCCTCTTTCAGTGAATGTGTTTTATTCCAGGTGATGCTTTTCACGACATTAATCTGCACTCCAGTGCCAACTACTCCTTTTATTCCCTCCAGCGTAAACAAAAATAATCATTTGGAGGAAAAAAAAAACTTTTGAGATAACAGACATGTATTGCCGGCAAGATTATCAAACGACAGGACATAAATGGCTGGGTAATTGAGGCTGTTGGCAGGGGGGGGGGGCTGCAGGCAGGGTGCTGGTTGCAGTGAAACATGGCAGCAACAGGAACCCAAAAACAGATGAGATGAACAGCAACACAGAGCAGCAGCAGCTGAGAGTGGAAGTTCACAATAATGGCACATTTGTGTGCTGTACAATATGTGTATGGATCTATGTGTGTATGTTTTCAGTCATCACACAAACTGCAGTGTGTGTTTTTTTTTTGAGTGTGTCTGATGTGTGCGCTCTACACTGTGTCCATTTTGTTGCCAGTGCTGCTCTCGTGTGGCTCTCATGCCAAAGCGGTGCAGGACTGTGATAAGTGATGGGTAAAGGGTCACTCGGGCAGAGAGACGGCACAGGGCTTTGGGGATAGGGGGAGGGGGTAAATATGGCTGACGTTGTGGGACAGTGGAACTCCGGTAGAGACACGTGCATCCTCCACTTACCAAAGAATCCAAATCAATTCTTTGTACTTGCAACCTGGATGCCCGACATGTAATCGTGGGTGGTGTGTGTGTGTGTGTGTGTGTGTGTGTGTGTGTGTGTTTGGGTGGGGGGGGGTGGGGGGATAGGCTAAGTGAAGACTAGGGGACACTCAGATGACGGTGTCACGTGCACTAATCAGTCGGCTAACCATGCACTTTTAACAAGTTTTGCCAGTAACAGCAAATCCGTTCTCAGTTGACTGATGATAGCAGTTAACTTCATTGTGTGATCAGCTGAGAAAAAGATCATCTGGATTTGTGGTGCAAGAAGAACTTAAAAACACGACTGATACAGGCATTCAACACGTTACTGCTCCGTGTCATTGCTTACACAATCTTCCCACTGTGAAGGGAAGGAGGTGGGAGAGGGGGTTCCATCCCAGAGCGTGTTCAAAATATGGTGTGTGCGTTTTTATGACTAAATTTTATGGGTGTGCCCTGGGGGAGATAGGCAAGAGGACTGGATGAGGTAATTGGCAGAGTTGGCAACGATACCTTAACTTAATATGTGACTTGATTTAGTCAGAGGTGTGTGTGAGACTGAGGGAGGGCTGGGGGAGGGAGGGAGGTAAGTGTGTGTACATTTGTCCGTAACTGTGTGTATGGCTGTTGGTGTGTCTATATCTTTTCTCTTTTATATCTTTTCTTTCTTTCTCTGTGGAGTGACTCTGAAAAGAGACATGATCAAGCAGCTGGTGGGATTACACCAGACTGACTCTGCATCTGCTGAACGATGACTACTGACATTCTTGTGAGAAAAGAAGGATTCAGTCTTTCATGAGACGTGGCCACTCAGGCATTTTGGATGAGCCAACACAAGGCCACAATGCTGCAACTTCCCACTCCAACACTGGACATTGGAAATGCAGCCCATTTACAATCTGAATGAAAATGGGATGAGGTAATAGAGGGCATTTATTATCATGACTCGGAATATGTGGCACCAAATGGAGAGAGAAGTTACTGTAAGTCAAGATAAATTACCTTCAGTCTATTAAGTGTCAGAAAACTTTTATATCTCAAGATTTTTCCCACCCGAGGTTCTGTCAGTATCACAATCACATCTAAGTTCAACTTTTAACTAAAACAAGTATTCATATTCATCCAACAGTGAATCAAAGTTAAATTACACAAACATATAATTTACTTCGACATCTTGTCTAGCATTTTAGACAGGTGCAACGTGACGTGTGTAGAAGTTTTAAACTACAACTTGCAGTACTGCATATTGACTCAAGGGTAAGAGTAATTCTCTGCTGTTACATACAGTCTTCAGTAACTAGGCCTGAGCTCCACAGTGCCCTCTGTCAGCCGGAGGGGGAACTTACACAGGTTGAAGTAAGGGGTTTGCGGCGAGATGGGGAAGGCAGGGGTTTGGGGAAACACCTCACCACCAACTGTGGGTGTAGGACTAATGGGGCCTCCTTCCAGTTCCTCAAAGGCCTCCCGGTAGCTGTGCATATGTCTCTGTAGAGGAAAAACAATGAGATGAAAGAAATAAACATAAAACCATCACACAGCAACATGGGGGGGGGAGACATGTGTGAAAGCATGCTCCAACATGTACGCGTTTTACCTCCTTAGGCCGCCCTCCGGGGTTCAGCGCTATGGCATTAACAAACTCCGGAGAAACACATCGAACGGGGGAACGAAGTGGGATATCAGGAGAAGGGCCGTCGTCGGGGCCGTTTGGATAGTGGCCGTCGCTGGTGATGCGATGACGAGGCAGAGTCGCAGGCTCGTCTGAGGACGCTGCTCGGGCCTGGACACCTGAGATGACGTAGAAGTGAGTGTTAAAATTCCTGCAAGGGTCGGTCGATGCTGCTCCATTGTCCTGCTTCCCTCCATCAGATGTTAATAGTTATCAGCCGGTGTGAATGCTCACTGCTGTAGTGTGCATTTTACAGACAATCAAAGCTTTTGCAGAAGGCTGTGGTTCTTCAGACTTTCATACACAGCCTACATGCACACACGCAAGGTTAATGCAAGGTTAACTGCTGATCAAACTGAAACCAAGTTAAGTCACAAGAAATTAAACAAAAAAATCATAAATTCGGCAAAGCAAAAGACACAAACTATTGCAAGTTTCTCAAACTTCAGGGACCTTGGAAATATGTTACATAAAGTAATGTTCACCCCATGTAGCATCAGCTGAAATTGTAATAAGCAGCAATGTTTTGGAAGACTGGGAGAAAAAATGTTCTCTCAAACAAATTATCAAGACTTCTCAAACTGAATGTTTGTTATCTAATGCGTCAATGTGGCCAGTGCTGGCTGAACCTCAAAGCAGCCAGTAAGCTTATTTTAGTTAATCTCGTCGGAAGTGAGAGAGGGAGAGAGAGAAAGAGAGAGAGAGAGAGAGCTAGCAGCATAAAACAAACAAGGATTTTGAGTTAAGAGTTTTAAGCTAATATGCGATGCCATTGACTGGTAGGTCGAGGTAGCAACCAATGAAGCGCTGGCCAAAGCAGAAAAGCCAGTGTCAAAGGCTTATCACTGGCTGCCCTGCGCTTTGGAATGAGATGAAGGTTAACAGGAGAAAGAGAGGGAAGAATAATGGGTTTAAGAAACGAGTGGGAAAACTGGGATAATAAATGATGTGGTGTTGTTTGTGCTGAGGCGGTTTACCCCGTGGCTTTTCTCAGTGTTACTCTCTTGGTGTTTCATGATGATTCTGTCACTGAAACAGTTGGATAAACAACAGATCTGACAGACTGAGTATTTGTGCAGTTTCAATTTACATGTTTTCTTTGACTGACTACTACCAAAGCATCTCCTCTTTCACACCTCAAACATCTGACTTTGCCAGAGGGAATGAGCTCATCTACAAACTGAAAACAAAGACAAGCTAATAGTATCATTAAAGGGGGTATTTTGTAAGTTTTCTCTGCTGCTGAACATGGTTTCTTGCCGGGAGCAGGTGGTGGTGATTGTTGCCTGACAAGCGCTTCAGCCATTGTGTTTACAAGATAAGAGGTTGTAATACATTCTGTGAGCAGCGCTACATCTTCAGGGCAGATTGGAGGCTACAGTGAGTCGCTATCGGAATAGCTGGTTTCTTCAGTAGAAGAAAAGACATGATAGAGACAAGCGTTAGCATAGGTGTTTCTTTCCACCTCTGGAGACAGCTCTTGGTGAATAAAGGAATGAAGTTTGAATCTGAACTCAATGTTTCTTCTAGACTGGCAAGTAAACAGCTGTTAATGCTAATGCTAGCAATATAGCAATAGCAAAATCTACAAATAGCTCCTTTTTAAACATTTAACTGAAAGCTTTTTTCAGCCTGATGCTGATGGACATTTCAACACATGGAAAAAAAAACCCAGACGCACCCCACGAGCCTGACTGTTGTGGAAACAGTGAAATTATCATTCAGTTAAGGTCAATAAATCACGGCTCTATATAGCTATACTGTTTTTACACAATAGAAAGAAATCAGTGGTAAACAAGTGCCAGTCAAGCCGTCTGTTAGGATGCTTGATTTACCTTCAGGTATTGGCAGGGTGATGGTTAAAAAATCTTGGAGCTGACCTCTTTGAGAAGCATGCAGTCAACACCCCCCGGCCAGAAACACACCCACCAATGCACTGAGCCTGGAAACTGAGAACCAGATGTACCCACGATGCACTGCACAACAGCAGAGCACTGTCAAACACTGCGCCGTTGCCCTAGTGACCGCTAATGGTTTCCAGCTGGGATGGCTGGAGATCCCTAGCACTGACTATTTTCTCTTTCTCTTCTCCCATTTTCCAGCTGTTTAAAAGCCAGTTATCACGTGGAATATGAAGGGGGTTGATTCCAAAAACATAAACCTGATAGGTGATCCTGTGGGTATCTGTGTTTATTTTTTTTTTGTTTTGTTTTTTAATAAGGGAGGGAAACCTCAGTCTCCATATGTGCACACCTGCAATGGAGAAGGAACTTATCTAAGGTAAAACTGAGGGGATCAATTATAATATTGTAATTAATTGTTTATTTCAGACTCTAATGAATTCTTGTAGGACATGATGACTGGGGATATGACCTCATTAGAACTTTATTCCAATTCTACAATTCAACATGTAAACGTTGGCGTAGTGTTGCATCACTAAAGCGGATATTGCTGTCTGCGGTAAAGAGGCCAGACTGGCCCATGACACCCTCAGGCCCTACACAGAACAATCCTTTCTGCATTGTGGTGGCTGTCTCCCAGCGGACACATACAGTGAGGTTTCCAACTAGGACCGCGGTCTCTCTCCTAGATTTGGTGTCCTTTATCTGGCTTTGTAAATCTTCAAAATAGTGCGAGTGAAAAAAAGCAGCCTTGAATGAGTCCAGTGTATCCTGGCCTCTGTATTGTTCCCCAAGTTTGGCAAAACGGATCTTGTGACATGCACTCTCCTGGCAAGGGACAGAGACTCCTTTGTGCTTCTCCTGTCTCGTTCTTGTGAAACTTTAACATTATCCAACTGAGGTTTTTTTCTGCACCACAGTTTGAGTAATTTCCTTACCTCGAGGTATAAAACTGCTCAGAACAAACAGCAATGAGGGGTGAAGAAAGAAATCATAAGAGGGTTAGTTTGATGATGCTGCTCTGCAAACCCGATGATGACAGAGAAAACCGTGTTATGTATGACAGGGAGAGAGGAAAGAGGAAGTGACAAGACAAGACAAGATATGATAAATCATTAACAACCAAAGAGCACTGCAGTCCAAGGCAAAACAGATACAGACTTGAACTTGGATTGAAGGAACACTTGAAAAAAGGACCTCTCCTTTTTTCGTTTTAAGTGTTCCTTCGGACAGGATGGGAGAACCAACCCGAGAGGGAGTGAGAACGGCGGTGCTCAGACTGAGAGGAAGTCATGCTGGGGATGACACTTTTGGCACGAGCCGAGTATTCTGGGTAAAAAAGATGAATGATGAGAGAGAGAGAAAGGAAAAATGATGATGGTAAAACTAAAAGGAAAAGGAAAACAAGCAGACAGAGGATGAGGTCCCGCTTATGACGAGAACAGGAGAACAAGAAGGTAATTGTCATTTCAAAGCTTCTCCTTCCTGTTATAGTTTGGACATGAACCTGTGATGTGCTGATGTGCATGCTAAGCTATGGACCTCACATTATAAACCATAAGTGACTGCTTTGTCTTTACTGTTTCCAAACAAGTCATGAAAAAATGAACATTTCTATGATACAGGAAGTGGAAAGCAATTTGAGATCTGTTTCATTTACCTCACACAAACAGTATCCTACGTTTCCAACTTTGAATGGTGTTAAAGTAGCACTTACTATTGCGTAATGTGAACAAATCACTCTGTTTAAATAGCACTAAAGTGAAGTGATCCGTATGCTAGATCAGGGCTCAGCTATTGTGCTGCTGTATGTTGACTTTGCTCCACGTCTTGCTGCTCTGCAGGATGTCTGATGTGCTTATCTAGGGACAGTCAACCTGCCGGACTAGAGAGAATGTTTCCTGTTTGAGCCTGAGTGATGGGGACCAATGAGGTGACATTCAGGAAATGAGATAAGGACAGAGCAGTGTTTTCCAAGGGAGATGAGTGTACAGTGCATGGCTGACGGAAACATTATTCTTTAGTACTTTCTTCTGTCCTGCATTTTCTGCCACACAAAATATTACAAACAACTAATATGATGAATAATACTTAGTAAAGGATGTGCTAATATTTTTGTATTTAGCATCAGCAATGGCTATTACACAGTAGGGTAATGTTATTATCCTCTGTCCTGGATAAAAGGCTGGTTGTGGAAATAATAAACCAAATGTTTTAGTGTTTGGCTACAACCAAGATTCAGTTTTTTGCAATGCGAGAAATTTGGAGTGTGAGCTTTATAGAAAACAGAAGCTAAGGCCAGCCCAGATGAACCAAACTGGTCCGAGAGATGGATCACATGAACTGAAGGTAAAATAAGAATTAAACAGCTTCATGACCGACACGACATGCTGTATTTCTCCATGTCATCATGCTAAAAAAACTATATAGTGTGGTGTCCTTCTACTATAAGTAAAGGTGAAGTCGTGATGTCAGTGAATTCTGTTTTTCAGCAGCAGGCTTCAGATGTATTTTTGTGATCTCGGTTTGCTGAGAATTAGGAAAAGGTTGCGACGAACAAGTAGAAATCCAATATTTCTACAGACTGCATCACTCCACCCTTATATTCCTTCTGTGTTGGATGTGTTTTTCTTTTGTTTTGTTTTTTTTTTTTATTAAAAGGTGCTGAGGTTATAAATTAAGTGAGGTGTCATGATAAAATAAGTCAATGATGCATCTTACCAGCCACTCTTTGAGCCACCAGACCTTCAACGTTGAAGACTTCATCAGGCTCGCTGACTCTTGGCTGGGGTGATGCTGACGCAGCACTCGGACTTCTCTGGGGCTCAGAAACCTCTGCAGAATGGGACAGCGTGCTTGGTGGGTAGGTGTTGATGGGCTTCAGCTGGGCGTGGCCAGCTACAGTAGGGGAGGCTTGTGCGGGAGGACTAGTTCCAGTGGTTTCAGAGGTGTAACCCAGAGATCCCTGGACAGGTGCAAGCTCTGGTGTACTGAGCTTCCCAGGTGATAGCTGAGCTGGTGACGAGTGGCTGGCCAGGGTGGACTTGGGACCTGAAAAGTGGGTATGAATGGCGGCATCGCCCTGATAGGAGGGCCTGGTTTGGCTCTGGGAAAAGGATGGCTGGGTGGTCACTACAACACTGTTTTCTCGCAGGGGAGCACTTTGGGACTTTGGCACCTGCGAGCGTCCCGGTTCCAGGTCCAACATGAGGAGATTAAGGGTTTCAATAGATTGCTCAATCTCTTGCTGGGAGGCGCTGTGGCGATTAGGGAACTGTGGGAGGCTGTGGTGGCTGGGGATCACTGCTACAGAAGGAGGAGGACTAAAAGTGACGCCTTCGGTCACTGGCTCCTCAGGTACACCGAACCGCTGCCAAACGTTAAGACCACGCTGGACGGCATCCCTGCTGCTGGTGGTGCGGGCGGGAGCTTGTGGCATAGATTTTGGATCTGCCCCAAATGAGTGAGAGCGGTACATACTGCCATTCTGGGTCGCCATGTAAGTAACCGATAACGGGGCTGAATCGCTTTGGGTCAAGGTGACAGGTTTGTCGGATCTGCCAACCTGTGGCTGAGCGGTTTCCATAGGCTTTTCTGGGACGCTGCGCTCCAGATACGGCACATGGTCCTGGCCATTGATAAGTGGCTCAGACTGGTAGTAGAGATCAGCCGGTGTAGCCCTTCCATCGGTGGAGGAGAACGTTCCTAGACTGTCCACACTGTTGCCCTCTTGACTGGTGGGCAGCTCGTCATCTAAAATGTCCGTTTCACGGTCAATGCTAGTGTGCCCATTGACGTGGACCTGGGCAGGCACCAGGTGAAGCATCCCTCCAACAGTAGATGGCGGGGTGGACAGGTAGCCCTGTCGGTGCATGGGCCCCTCCAAGCCGCTCAGCAGCTGCTCCAGCTCCTGTTTCTCTTGGGGGCTGATTGATTGTTGGGCAGCTGGGGCGTGGTGATGGACTGAGGCTGACTCCTCAACCACTGGAACGTGTGTCTGGCTCACTGTGGACGTCTGAGGGGCTGTTGCCGCTTCATCAGTTCGGTCGGTTTTGATGGAGGCGGTAGAATTTCCTGAGTCGCTGCTCACTGATAAGGCATGGTCAACCGCAGGTAGGGCGTGTTCAACAGCAGTGGGCGGAAGGCCATTCGCTGTGACTGTTCCTTCAATGGATTCCTTTTTGCGAACTTTGGCGTAGAGGCTGCCGTCCAGGGGTCCTTGGGTATGGATGACTTCTAAAACAAACAGGACAGAGACTCATTAGAATCAGATTAAACCAAAATACAACAATCAGCAACTATTTATATGTAGAGCAATTTTGAACTGCCCATGTATTTTTAGAGCCACAGTTCTTTGGCCATTACAGAAATAAATGTGTAATCTTCTAAATATAAGCACACAATATTTATCAAGGCATTTAAGAGCAAAGAGTGAGGAGACAGAAGCAGGAGTGTCAGGAGACATGGGTGGGTATGGCCAAAATAGCTGCAGTTAAATTAAACACTGGCTCGTGTCCACCTATTCTGCCAGCTTCAGGAAATGAGCAGGGTCTGTGGCATGCACTGTGGAAAAAACGATGAAATCACAGGAGCCTGATTTTCACTTTCTGAAGCCAATTGGATTTATCTGTGCCACCTGAGCAACAGCAGCACAACAGAAGATGAATCAGATGTTGACTTTATTTAGTTATGATCCCAGAACTGTGAATAGCATAACCTGATGTAGAAAACAGAAGCATAAATGGGCATCACAGACTTTTAATCTACTGATCTGTGAACTCATAAACTCAGTTGGAATAGTGCAGCGCAAGTTGTGTTATCTAAACACAAATGCAGACGCACATATACTGTACATTCACACACAGCAACGCCCAAGTCCAGTGAGGAGGAAGTGGGGTGCCCCGATCAGAAGAATTTAGTCATCACTGGAAAATCAGCCTCACTGAGTAAAGGGAGGCCTGGAGTCTTTTCCTGGCCTCCCAAACTCAAAGCCAAACAAAAGCTCAACATACTGAGAGTACCACTGCAAAAGCAAAAACACACACACACACACACACACACACACACACACACACACACACACACACACACACACACACACACACACACACACACACTTAAATGCACCTTTTTCCTCCCTCGTGCAGTCAACACAGCACGCCAATGGAGCAAGATTCATCAAGGAATGGAGAGTCTGTTCTACACTTCCTCACATCCTCCACATGGTTTAGTAACAGTTTGTATGGTTAAACATAGTTCAAGAGGGCAAAGACAGAAACAATACCTTCAGACAATTCCTCTTCCCCTGTCCATTACAGTTACCAAGAAACCTCATAACCTATGGAGGCATGCCCCGATAACCGAATCAGATTCTACGGCTGGGAAAGGAGCTGCACAAAGAAGCTGTCTGTGTCTCTGTAACTTATAGATATCTCCATCTCAGCTTCAGTGAATACAGGGCTCTGTAATTGAGCTTGGTGGGTGTACACAAGCTGAGCACTGCAAGGTCTCCTTGGCTGGCCCCAGGCAACTTGCCAAGAGGTTGGTGCTGCCCTGTCAGGCTCTCTGCTGGAAACCAATCTGGAGGCTCTTGGTCACAGTAAATCACAGTGTATGTTTACTACTACTAATCCGTTAGTGGGAATACTTTGATTGGTACATTAGTGAACCACCAGTGCGGGAAAAAGAGGCAGCAGTAGCTTCTAGCATGTCTAGTCTATTGGTAATGGCCTGTTGTAATATCACATGCCACTGGGACAGTGAATCTCCAGCGTAACCTGTGATGTAGACAGCTCAGTAAATCAAAAGTCAAGGTAGCCGTCATAACTACAATCATCAGATTAGACTACAGCCAAAAAAAGAGCTGTTGGTGTGAATGCTTCACAAACGGCACTGTTGTCTCCGCTGTAAATGTAGCTGCTAAGACGGGAGTCTCCAAATCAAGTCATCATTACATATTTATATATCTCATGAAACTGCTTCAGTATCAAGTTAGGGGCTGTGCATGAGTTCCCGTGTACACACACACACACACACTTTAAATGCATCCATCATCCTGATAAACATAGACAGAAGTCGTGAAAGAGGAGCCCCCCTCGCTCTCTCCATTTCAGTACCTTTATAATCACCTGCACTGAAGCCAAATGTGACTCACGCAATTAAGATGATCAGCCACACAAGCTCAGCTGACTTCACATCCAGAGTGCCTGAACTACAACACTTCAACAAGTCACCTCAAAGCAAGTCAAAGCCTCGTCAAAAGGAGAAACAGCAGAAACACCTCCACGGGAGGAGGTTCCCCTTACCTGTGTGAGCAGTGGACGACGGCACAGCCTCAAACTAAGCTGGGAAAAGCCCTGCAGAGGAGCCCCCGGGGTGGGACATGAGGGATTACAGCAGGAGTTGTTGGAGGAGTTGGTTTTGGCTACTGTTCCTTCTCCTCCTCCTCCTCCTCCTCCCTCTCTCCTGAATAGCTCGCTGTCTGGCCGGATCAGGAGAGCTGCTGCTGCTGCTGCTGCTCAGTGTCTCCCACTAGTCTAAAGGCTGCCCTTGCTGTGTGTACGTGTGTGGGAGGTCTATCACAACAGCCTGTTTGACGGTGTGTGAGGGAGGTGGGAGGGTAAGGAGCCACTGAAATCCAGAGTGTGGAGTTTGATAGAATGACATCAGTCCCATTAGGTTAGGCTCTACTGCACACACCCACTTCCTTGATGTGCACTTTCTACAAGCCCAGTTTCTGACTTCAGACTCTTTTTTTGCTTTCCTCAAGAGACCAATCATTTCCAATAACTGTTTCTAAAGTAACTGAGACAAACACACGCTGAAAAACACATAAATGTGCATACACTAACATTCGCCCTTTCCATGCAAACATACAGATAGCTCCTTCAGCCCGCTGGTGTCAAACACTCATGTAATGGAAAGAGCTGCTTCGTCCAACAACAGTCATTTAATGAGCTCTCTCCAAGCTAGCAAGCAGGGAGCAAACTCCACCCTGCTGCAGGCAGATGGAGAAAACAGAGAAGAGAAGCTCACCGGGTAAAAAAAATAGACTGATGAATACACCGAATCCTGATCCTGGTTCGTATAGAGTATTTTTAGCACTTAGTAGAAAAAAAGTGATTGAACAAAAGCAGATGTACAGAAGAAGATTTTAGTTGTGTGGTGGAATGGAAGGATGGGAGTCTGTTGTGTCATCTGTACACCATTAGCATGCAGGACAAGTCGCTTTGCTATTGCGCACAGCAACGCAAAACAATAGACGACAACCACATTCGTCATTCCAGCTGATAACAATAAATATGTGATGGGCGTTAAATGGTTATGGATTGTGATTGATGTGATTGATGATGATTGTGACACTGTTTTCCCTCATTTGACTCGCAGATTTTCACGGCAGCTCTCGTCTCCTCTCTTTAATCTCCTTCTTCTTCCCCTGACTCTATTCCTTCAGCGATGATGATGATGATGATGATGATGATGATAACTAGCTCATGTCTTCACTTTATAAGATGACGTGACTGACATAGCATCCCCGTTCGTACTACAGGAAATCTAATCCGCTAAATCTAAACTTAGGCGACACTTTTTTTTTTTTATGGCAAGCTAGACTATTTATGTTGAGGCTGCTCCTGTGTGGTGGTGGTGCTGCGGCTGCTGCCGTTTTCATCCAGCTGAAAGCACCGCCACCATGTAACCCCTCTACAAATAACCCCTCGCCGGTGTTCCTTCATGTGATGAAGAAAGGGGCGTGTGTATGTGTGATATCTTACACCGTTTGTGTCCGTGTTGGTGTGTTTTTACATGCTCCCCAGGAGGTAAATACTTGCTCTGTGATCCCGAGCACATTAGTCAGAGGAGAATGTCTGTGGGCACTGACCCCGCAGCCTTTACTAATTATACAACAGCAGGGGAGAGTAGACCATGTCTGACCAGTCTGGAATGAGCAACTGGTTGTGGCGCTACATCCTCCTCATGAGAGATGGGCAAAAAAAATCAGAATCAAGCAAGTCTAGACAGTCACAGATAAATACTGTATATATTTATATATATATATATCAGATATACAACAATGTGGATTAAAACTAAACTTTAGAAAATAAAAAAGTGTTGTAGACGGAAGGTGCTGCCAGATATTTTGAGGTTCTACAGGCCAGATGGCGCAACTGTGTGACTTCTTAATCTCTGAACTCTGACCTCTGACCCCCTGTGGCAATAGATCCCCCTGCACAGCGGAAATAGCATGTTTCCCCTTCTAGCCTACATGGACAAACACACCATGTGCCGCTCTCTTGCTTGTGTGTGTGTGTGTGTGTGTGTGTGTGAGAGAGAGGGAGAGAGAGAGAGAGAGTGTATGGGAATTCCAAACCAGTAGGGGGTCCATGTCTACTGGCCACAAGTGTGACATTACTGAAAAGCAATGACGAAACATTTTCTGAGAACGTCCCCTCGGGCCTCGACTGCTTCGACCACTAATAGCTGGACGAGAATAAAACTTTAAGTGTATTTACATTCAAGAAGCCCAAGAGAATGAAAGAGCTTCAGTAGCTGTAACAGTATGTAAATACACCCTGGTGCCATATTTGGTAAAAGCTAATGGCTGAACTATTGATCCTGCAACAAAGCATGCCTTTACTGCATGTGAGGGCTCAAGGACAGCGATTAAAGTAACACTGTGGCCTCATAAATGATCTACTCTAAAGGCTATTACATCGTCTGAGCTGGATTAATTTGACTCGTTTAGATCACAGGAGAGTGATGAATTAAGAGTCAAGAGAGCTAATGAAGCAGGTCTGATAAAATAAAGCAGCAGCAGTAGTGGCCTACTGATGGTGAAGACCTATTTCAATTGCATCACAATCTATATACAATATAAACGCAGCTAAATGCTAATGATGCAAGTGCCAGATCTTCAAGTATGAATTTGGATGGGTCCTCTCAGCACATTAGTGGAGAAGCACAACAGGAAATACAGTACATTTAAGTACAGGACAGGACAGTTGCCAACATCCATAGCCCCAAAACGCTTAGTCAAACGTAAGCACAGAAACCTCTCCTAGCTTTATGAACACTTGCCTCGCAGCTCATTAAAAATGCATCAAAGATCGCTGTGAATCGATGTGTGAGAGTGCAAACTTGCTATGACTGAGGAAACAAAGCACAAGGTAATGGAGGCAGGAGTGGGATATTGATCGATATGGGATGTTCTGTTGACCTTCATGAACTGGCCACCGCTGACCTAACGGCAGAGGTGGGAGTAAATCACAAGAAAGTCTCAAGTCTTAACCTTCAAGTCTCAAGCAAGTCCCTTAGTTTTACTTTCAACATTAAGGAAAACTGTTGCAGCTGCTTACAGCTCATAAATCTTACTGATATTTAACATTTTGTGGCAACGTAGAGTCTGGATCTGGGACTGCAGCTGCCCACTGCTACAATTATAATTGTTATTAGTCTTATTATTATTATTACCTCCACAAAGCACGTTATATTGTCACCTGTGTCTGTTTCTTTGTCAGCCAAAAGTACTAAACTGACTTGCACCAACCTTGGTGGAGGGATGGGGAGGGGCCAGGGGAAAACTCATTACATTTTGGTGGCGTTCTGGTTAAAGGGGCGGGGCCAGA
This sequence comes from Seriola dumerili, assembly GCF_002260705.1. NCBI lineage: Eukaryota > Metazoa > Chordata > Actinopteri > Carangiformes > Carangidae > Seriola > Seriola dumerili. The sequence continues at coordinate 1,772,466 of NW_019174307.1, read as the reverse complement.
CTTTTTTTCATTTTTATTATCACTTTCCTTAATGTGTAGGATTGTTTGGCCTTGATGGAGGTATGAACTCCACTGAGTGCCATTCTACTTATTACTTTTACTATACATCTCTATGTGGAACCTGCATTGTGCTATGTCTCTTTCCTCCTGCAAAGCAAATTTTAGTATTTTTGGTCGTAGCCCCTCCCCATGATAGATGATTTGTGGGCATCTTACTAGAAATCACTCAATCATGTTTCAAAAACCAAATGTAACTTATCTTAAAAAATATCTAGAAACATGCAAATATTTAATAATAAAAAAAAAAGTCAAGTCAATTCAAGTCATCTGAGTCTAAGTTGAGTCTCGAGTCATTAATACACAGTCAAAGTGGAGTCTTATCACTGTTGGTCAAGCAACTTTTCAAATTTGTGACTAACTGCATGGCTAGATGTATTATCTGTAGTCCACAAAAGCATATTAATATGTCTCATGTCTGAGTGTATACAGGCCTAGATACTCATATGCACATGGCAACATAAAGTGTAACCTGCCAGCAGTGACCTGCAGCCAGCGCTGGTCAGAGGTAGTGACTATATTTAGCACAAATACCACTGACAACAATCACAAACGCATGGAAATAACCAACCCACACACCATGCACTATAAATCAGCCAGATAGCTCATCCATGCAGAGCATCATGTTTCACTCTGGATGAGGTTGTGTCTCAGGAAAAGTCATCAACGGTCGTTAGCAACGGGGCTGCGAAGGGAAAAATCTTGAAGGCCAAATGAGGAGAGCGTCTGATGAGCTGGCCGTAGCTATCTCATCCTGGAGGTGAGGAGAAGCTTTGATGGGCTCACTCTCGCTCGCCTCGGTCTGGAGAGACTATAAAGACACAACCGCATCATTGTGCCTGAAGTCTTGATAGTTTATGCAGATCCTCCTCAAAGCAACTCTTGTCAGCTCCTGTTATAATCAACATCCTGGTAAATGCTTCAGACACAAGCTGGTCTTGCTCCTGACTGGATACTTCCTGGTATTAGGGCTGTATCAATGTGATTCTTTACAGTGGCTTTAACTGTCTAGAACTCTTTGGGCACCTTCAGGCGACAGACATGTTCTGTGGGATGTAGAATTTTCCAGTGTCCCAAATGACCGATCCCCACTTTCAAAATGTGAGATAGACACAAGACGGAAAGAGAGAGAAAGAGAGAGAGAGAGAGAGAGAGAGAGAGAGCAGAGCACCAAGAAAGCACTCCATGTCCTAACTTGATGAGGTGGTATTCCTCTGCCTTTTTTAGGTGGTGTAGTGTTTGTGTAGCGTTTTAAAGTACAAGAATTTGATGAATGACGCAGTAGCGGTCCAAAGCTTCACAAACCTGTTCAAGTGCTTGTATTTAAAGTATTTTTTTCCACTATTTTCTTCCCAGTTTGGATCAACATATTCCTTTGTGCTTCACTTCATCTCACTGCCGAATAAATCCCTCTCTTGGCCTATGCATGGAGTCACCAGTCATGTCTTTGCACATGTCAACAAGAACCTAAAAATAACATACCGTTCAGAGCGGTTATCGCCGTCCCATCCGCATCCATGCAGATGCCCTGAACGACCAGTGGGAGTCACTCGTGCAGTGACACCTGAGGCCTCACTGAATACTTCCTTTCTTGACTTTGGTTAGTAGGTGCACATAATTGAATCGGAGATGCCGCTAGTGGGGACTGAATCTGGGCAGGGGTTTGACCTTGTACCACCATGTGACCCAGAGGAATCCTGACTGGAGAATGTGCACAAGATGGATTTAGCCGGTATCCTTGTTCCTCGATGTTACTGGCAGTATGATGGATAGAATAACAGTGACAAAGACCAGGAAAGGCCGGTGCATGAATAGGACTCGCTTTAAAAAGAGACAATAACAAGGAAGGAGAGGCCAGCGCTCCCAGTAGACCCAAAATGAAAGTGTAGTCCCTTTTTCTTTTCACTTTCTTCCCTTTCTTTCTTTCTTTCTTTCTCTAAATTTCACCCTGTGTGTCCATCCACCCCTTGGCTCAAGAGAGGCCCATTCAGAAAGCTAAGTAACCCATGTAGAAGGATGTCCCAGGCCAATAACACACCCGAAACAATACTGTTGTTCCTTATAAAGAAAGTGCAACACTTGGTCTTTGTCTCTACTGGTTTTCTCCAACCAAACTTTGCTCAAAGAACACTGACATGAAAAATCACCAAACACTGACAGATAAAGGGATTAGGAGGATTGGTATAAAGTTGGACAAGTGCCTGTGCCAAGCCATTGTCCATCAACCAAGTAAGCACAACAAGTATTTTATCACCTGTCAGAAAGGTGAGTATGGACGTTCGACTTTCAGCAGGAATCAGTGTCGGTCAACTGCAAAACACCTGTTCACCAAGCAAAGACAGGTCTACAAACTGAATCAGGTTGAATTTACTAAATGTAAAAATGTCATAGTTAAATATCAAATCATCCACGACAAAAGTTTACTGCTGAACGAGATAAAGTGGTTTCTGCAGGTCCTCCCCAGTGTAAATGCTGGGTAAAAGACAGATAAAGATAAAGAGAGGGTGCTTGTGAGAAGAGCTTGTGGAAAGGGATCATGATTAATTATTTCCTGGCTCTGATGTGGCATTTTTCACCAGATCAGCTGTGTAAAGATGGCTGCAGAAAGAGACAGAGGGAGAGAGAAAGAGAGAGAGTGTCTGTCTAACAGCTGGAGTAAGGCTGTATCCATAAGGAGGTAACAGACCACTCATTCATTCCCACACATTATGGACATCAGATAACTAGCACTCTGTCTCTCACAGGATTAGCAGTGTCTTGCGGAAACCCCTACGATACTCACGCTATTGTACAAAAATACAAGTGTACCATTAATTTGCTCCATTGAATAAACTTCAGCTTTCAATGCTTTGTATACAAAAAGGTTAGAACCTGTTACGTTCTATTATATCGAAGCTAAATACCCTCTCTCTGAGAACTTGCCATCATAGTCAGTGTAGCACAAGCACATTTAAACTTGCCCCAAAGTCACTAACTGTTGCCCTGCAGAAACCCCTGTCCCTGTGCCCCCCGAGCCAGAGTCCAAACGGGGACACTCAACACACAAAGCGCCTGTTCTCTCTGTGTCCAATGCAGTTTTTACTAGAAGGTCTTTATTTTTTGTGTCTTGGCTGTTACGCAATCTGAGCTGGGCAAAGTTTAAAGTCAAAGCAGCCTAATCCTCCCAAAGCCTCAGACCAGACCGAGGGATTGATAGTGTGGAAGCCTGTTGCCAACACAAAAGGCCAGACGTTTCACCTCTGCATCTTCTTGGTGAAATGCCACGGCCTCACAATGACTGTTTCAATGGGATCACACCGAACGCTGGCTTACAGCATCAGGGGTATGGCCGTCAGAGTTTGGGCTAGCTGATATCACCAGTGGTGGACAGCTGCTGTCCAGAGGCTGATGTTCACAATCAACACTGACATGTACGAGTTAATCTCATTTTCATTTAAAGGTCCCATGTTGTATAAAGGTAGATGTCCATGTGTTGTTTGATTATAAAGCAGGTTCTATATTAATACTGTGAAAGCATCAAAGCGCTCAGTCCACAGAGGAATGCACACAGCCTGTATTCAGAAACTGAGCCTTAAAACCAGCCATCAGGACTTCTGGAATATTGTGATGTCACAACAAAACAGTTACCGCTCTCAGCCATGCCCCAAGCCCCGCCCACCTGGACCCACCATCCAACCTTGCAGAATTTGGTTTCTCTGAGTGTTTAACTGAAAGATGAAGATTTTCTGGTTTTTAGTTCTTAAAATCACAAAATATATCTTCTTATGGATCAACACTTCAAAATAAAACACTAGAAAAGTGTAAAATATGGGACCTTTAATCATGGAATAACTCAACTGGAACAGTTTGGCTACAATCACAACATCTGCAAAGTGGACTGATTGAGAATCCAAACCAATGAACATTCATGCCCCAATGTCAACAAGTACCCATCCTGCTGAAGGGCTCACAAGCAAGATGCTGACTCCAGATCACAGTTGCTACCCCACAGCTGACCACTGACATCCTTGTTGCTGGGGGTCAATCAAGAAAAGTTCTTAAGATACGTGTGTGAGCTGAGAGCAGCCGAAGAAACAGATGAAATTGTAATTTGTAGTTCAGTTCTCTGGCATTAGCAGATTTAGCTGCCATCAAATACGTAATGGAGATCTATTGAACAGTGCATTCATTTAGAATTAGTAATGGCCATATTTCACTGGTGTCTGTGCTGATTTACTGCTCACCTGGACCTTGAACTACTCTTGGGCCGACGCAACCATTTGAATCCAAATCATCTGTTGGGGCTCGAACGCAGTCTCAGCAGTGATATCATTGTGTTGCATCAACATCTATCTCCACCAAGATTATGTAACAACCCCCCCCCCCAAAAAAACCTCACTCTTGACTGTAGCTCACCAAGCAACACAAATACACACTTAAATTTCAACTACTCTAAAGAATGCAGCAACAAATAGTCTACCCAACAGGACATGATCAATACATGGTCCCTTCTGTTGGATATGTTCAGACTGTGGGGATGAAAACACTGTGACTAATGTGTATGGGAACAAAGAGGAAGTATTAACCTCCTGGAGAAAAAGTGCAAAACAGACACAAATACACACTTGACACTTGGGAAATGCGACCTTGGATAAACAGTAACTTAATGGCTTCAGAAAATAAACTTACATAGAGAAATCAAGGACACTTGACTCATTTTCTTTCTGGAAGTTTCCACAGTCCCTGGAACTTTCTCATTTTGATTTATTACAACTTCAGTCTTATTTTTGTAGTTTTGGCCAGTTTTGCTGTCAAATATATATGAGATCAGGAATATTTCTACACTGCTGCAACAAGGTTGGCAACAGGTGAACCAGGAAGTCAGTACAGTATATACACTGGACAGTTTGGGTTATCATCTTGCAGTTTGAATTCTAAATAAATGAAGCTGTTTAACACCTACATGGTTGTCTACCTGCTTGTGCTTTCTGCACCTTTAGGCTTCTTTTTACTTTAGTTATAAGTTGCACCAAACCTAAACGATCCTTAAAGCCACTAAAAAACAGACTTGACACATGTGCGTGCAACATACCTCTATGTTTTATCACTATTGGATAAAGGAATTTGTAAAAGATTAAACTTGTCTTGTGAGCTTGGTTGAAGCAGTAAAAAAATATTAACAAATAAAACACAATGTGGCCAAGTGTTTTGGATAATAGACAACCTGGTGTCAATAATTTATTGAGCACATTTCCACATAAAGTTTCTTGTTGCAGAAACACATCTGCAGAACTGAGCATGTTACTCACATGTTATCAAAGACGTCAAAGCTGTTAAATTTGTACCAAACTTTTCTCCCCGGCGGTCTAAAGAGCAGAGGACAAACCGGACACAGGCTCAAGGGCAGAAACTCTTCAACAGCTATCGAAACTTGAAAAAAAAGGCGTCAGCTGCCTCACTTCGCCGGGAAGTTGAAGAAACGCTGGATGCAAACTCACCATGTAACTCTTAGAGACTGTCTGTCTGTACAGCAGCATGCACAAACCCACACTGACATTCTCTGTCACTCCTCCTCCTGTGAATGTGCGCACAAAAGAGCTTCACAGTCGAGTGGAGGAGTCTGCCTTTAACTCCTCCGACTCCTCGAAAGAGAGAGAAAGAAACAGTAAAGTAGTATTAAATTTAGTTTGGACCAAATTAACAATCACTGTGCAGAACCTGAGCTGAAATGGGAAAGATTTGGAAATGCCACAATGCTGACTGTACATCAGTTTAGGTGCTAAATTTGTTTTGGTTCTTCCACAGCCAAATCCTGAATACTAATCAAAAACACAAGCGTCCGTCACTCAAATGACTGTCAATGTCCAATGTCAAAGGTAGGATCCTCTCGTCACTGTCTACACAGAGCTGGAGCTTTCAGGTTCTCCAACACATCTGCTCCTCACACAGTGTTTCCTTCAGTGTGTTGTTGGTTTCTAACCTCAAGCCATAGCTTTGCATGTAGCAGGGTTGTTTGATTAGACAGGTGCATGTGTCAGGTGACTGACAGGGTCAGCTTGTTAAAAAACATCTATTTCAGTCAGACACTCTTATGTTAAGGAATTTATACCATTTATAGCAAATGATCAAACAGTTAGATTTGATGGGAAAGGCTCTGCTCAAAGAATGACTGTGCTGTAAATCTGAATGAATATGACTGAGTATTACTTATCAGCCCATAGCCAAACAGCTGAAGAACGAGCCAGTGATTGTGGAGCATGAATGAGGAAGCTGATGCCAATCAACACAAGGTTAGTGCCCAGTCTTGGCAGTTTATTATTAGGTACACCCCACTAAAGGAAGGTTATAATGTTCAGTTTCTATTTAAATTGTTTTAGTGAGCACAGGTATTAGTATTATTTTGGTAAAACCCACTTATATTAATGAAGTTAGGGTAAATTAGAGAAACACCTCTCTGTATAATGCAACAGTTGCTACAGTTCAACAGCACCACCAACTAATTCCTCCAAAATGATCACACAGTTCAATCAACAACTCTCTAAAACAGCTTCAACACAAACTGAACATTATGACCTTCATAAAAGTAGGATTTACTGTAGGCCTGTTGTATTACACAGATACTCCCTTTAGTACTCCTCTGACACTGTGCAGAATATCTACTTACTCGTGCAGTGCGTGAATGTCAACATTGTAGTATCATCTCAAATCAAACACAGCTGTTGTACATTTAACAGAAATGACGATCACCACTGTTAGCTAGCTGGCTAGCATTCACATTGGCGTTCACAGCGCCAAATCATTACATACTGCTAAATAACCCAAGGGACATACTGATGGCTTCTATCTAACAACGGCATAGTAATACTTAGTGACAAAACAAAACACTTTGTGTAGATATATAACTTATATTTGTATGGTGTGTTCACCAATCATCGCAACAGTTGCAGCTTCCTCTCTGGTCCCTCCCATACAGAACACAAATGTTCCTGCTGAGCTGTAAGAATCCATTGTGCTTTCTTTTTGCATCTGATGAGCATTCAGATTAGCTGCGTATGTTACTCACACTGGACTTACTGGATGGTTTTTCATCTTTTAACAGGTACCTGAAACAACCAGGCAATCCAACCTTTTGCTGCTTTTTCTAACGTGGTGCTATTTTCAATCTAACTGCAGCTCTGGGCAGATTCATGAACTGTGGAAGAAGACCAATGATTGCAATTCTAGAAAAATAGAAAGATGAGAAAAAATGTGAAGAGATTAATGAGAAACATGTGGTGCTGAGGTCGTCCGCCAAAAAGTAACAGGTCATAAAGACCTGGTGCATCATCATTAGAGATGTTAAGTGTTCTTTCTTTGTAGCTACATGAATTGTGTAATTTTTGTAATGTTTTCTTTTTCCTGTTTATGTAAGGTGCAGGCAGAACAAACGTTCCCGTGTCGAAACGGACCCACAGCAGCTGTAGCTGCTTTCACAGAATGAACACAATGAAAGTCGACATCAATCTTTGCAAACCAACGACCACATAGAAAGCACTTACCCAATGTTGATCCCAACAAAACATTGACCCTATAATTTTCAGCTTTATGCAATGCCTCAATAAGCAAAGAACTGATGTAAGTAGCCTTCCACTTTCTTTAGAAAACCAACTGCAATCCTGACAAACGCCAAACCAACAACAACAACAACAATACTTTTTTTTTTATTTCTAACACTTAAGAAGATACATGTCCTCTCCTGCTGTCCCTCTCGGCTCTGAAAGCCGCTCTGTCGGAGGAGCTAACTGCCTTTTCAGCGCTAACAAGTGTGAAGCCAAATGACAGTGGAAACACTCCAGTTTCCTGGAAACCCTTTCTCTCTTGTTTCTGCGAGAGGGAACCATTTTAAACTGCATCTTTAAATGTCATTTGCGAGCAGCGCTGATTTAAAATACAGCGTATATCAATGTGACTGTGGTGCCTGAATAAAGTCTCGACACAAAAGGTTATTATAGGATACGTTTGAAGCCTTATCGACTACTCCAAGTCTCAAGTAGCTAAATAAGAGCCTGTGATTTGTGTGCATTTTTGTGTATGTGCACTTGTCTCTTGCTCATGTCTTTGTGTGCATGTATGTCCGTGTGTGTGTGTGATCTCACCCAAGCAACATCATCAGATGACAGTGGGCAAGATGAGGCACACAACTTGGACCGGGCACACACACACACACACACACACAAGCACGCACGCACGCACATACACACACACACACACATACACAATCTCACCTCCACTGAGACAGAGCGAGACGAGACTCACACCTAGGCTATTTTAGCAGGGCCTATTTCAAGCTGCCGCAGAGCGGGGTAGACACTTTATGGGGACTGATAGAGGGTAGCCAAGTCACCTCTGACCTTTGACTACCAGGGAGAGCAGTAAAAACACACAGGGGGAATCAAGGACATGAAACATCCAGCACGCATCCCTCTTCAAAAAAGTCCATCTTTAAATTGCAGACACTTTTGTCACTTTTTTATCATGAAAGATTCTCTGAATTGCAACATTACTATTGTCACTTGTTACAATAAAGAGTTAAAATTAGCTTTACTTTAAACAGGTATGAGATTAACAATAACAACTGCTAACAACAAATCAGTAATATGTAATAATAACACTGACACTTCATAAAGAGTAATTTTACTTTTGATACTTCAAGTACATTCTGTTGATAATACGTTTGTACTTTTACTTAGGTAATATTATGAATGGAGGATTTTCACTTTTAACAGGGTAATGGGAGTTTGATGCGACACTCAGTCGAACAGAAGCTAAACGGCCGCCGCAGCTGCTGCAAGAGATCATGCAGACAATGAATGACTCTATCTGTAAATATTCATTTATGCTTGAACATAGGATTACGATATGCATTTACCAGGTTATAGCACTTTTCCTTTCAGGATTATGCAATACATAACAAAGACAATAATTTTTTCTTTAGCTATACATATCAGCGTTTTCTCTGCCACAAAGCGAATGAATGTCATTCCAATGGTCATAAAACAAGCTGACCAGCCACACAAGTGCAGCGCCTTCGAAGGCAAAACAATAGGCTCGCTTCTATCGCTAAGGGCGTAGCATTGCTTCCTTTTTTTGGGTGGTAGCATTTTGGCCACAGAGTGACCACCGCACCGCTCTGTCCATGCCTGTGGCTGGACCGAGGAATGTCTCGCGCTGCGCTCTGGAAAGCAATAGAGTCAGGTCCCACGGGGGCCTCTGGCTTCTCTGCGGTCATGATTTCGCCACAAGTGCATACAGCGTTACCAGTGTCTCTCCCCTATTTCAAAACATAATCCATTTACACCCAGCAAAGCATGAAACCTCTTACAGCAGATTTGGGTTGATTTTGATCCTCCAGAATGTCAGTATTTAGCTGTAAACACAACTGTGACCCTGTGTCTTGTCTCATAAAAAAAAAAAAACTCCAACACCAGTTTGAACTTAAACGTGACCTCAGTTTGACCCCGTCATGTGGGAGTTTTAAAGAAAGTGTGAAACAAGTCTTTTAACTCCATTTGGACAGAGGCAGAATCGCTTCTCTGTCTCACGCAGAGAGACAAAAACACCCTTGTTACAGCTTGGTTACATGCTGTGTGTGTGTGTTTGTGTGTGTGTGTGCGTGTGTCCTTGTGCGTGTGTGTGAGAGTGAAAAAGAAAGACAGAGACCAGAATAGCATCACAACATCCTCTCAACCACATTAAGATGCATTTGCACAGTCACATGTATGGTTTGTATAACATTCATGTAAAATGACCTTTTCACTTAAAAGCTCATGAGCAGTGTGTCCACTCACTGACACTGGCGGCCGATGAGGAAGAGGAGGAGGAGGACGGTAATTTGAAGTGGTCGTCCGGGACTTCTACTGAGGCGCGTTGCCTCAAATTTGACGAGTTACGGGTCACATGCACATAGGCTACATGAATGTGATGTGCAGGTTGTTACATCAATCTGACAGTTTACTTTAAATGAATTAGAATTACAGGAAGTGGGAAAGTAATTGCATATTAACCTTGGTGGCCATGAGGACTATAAAGAGCCATTGTAATTAACACCTTGTAAAGTTTACAACCCACAGGAGGATGGCAGGAGGAGCTCCGCCTCTGTGTGGGTTCGTGTCAGCTTGTACAGACTCCTCCTTTGATATCCAATCAATCCTCAGCATTAATCTCGCGCGCAAGACTCACCAGGGAGATATTACATCTAAAATAACACCCAGCAGTGCTGCGAGAGCGTGCGGGTCGCTGTAAAATACCATCTACTCACCGTCTGTGGTGTCCTCACAGTTCTGATTGAAGTTTTCGTAGGAGTCCCAGCGGATCAGGGGATCCTGTGTGTTGTAGTCAACCGAGACGCTCGGCCCGTTTTCTAGGAGATCCATACCTTGACCAGAAGTACAAAGAGGCAGAGCAGAAAATGTGAATGTCTTTAAATCACAAAACAGACCACAAAACAATTCATTCCCCTGAATTGAGTAATAACAGCTCTGAGTGAAATTAGTCGAGTGTTTTTGCTCGTCTAGTAAACTGTGACAAACAGATAGGAAGGTGCAGGGCAACGTGTTGGTGAACCAACTGCAAGTCCCCCAGTTTGTCTTTTGTTGCACGTCTTCCCCCTCTTTCTCTCCAACATTAACTTTATCTCTCTTTATTATATACTTTCAATTAAAGGTAAAAATGCCCTAAACTATGTATGACAGTAAAATATAATGTGTGGAAAATGCTCCAGAGCACCCATAAAACCAGACACATTGATTCTTACCATGGATTTTCTCTGGCCCGAAGGAGAAAATAAACTCCACTTTTCCATATTCGGGAAACCTGTCGTCTGCAGTGGAGAAATAAAAAGTTGTCTGGGTTATTAAAGTAAAAAAAAAAAAAAAAAAAAAGTAACAAGCAAACAGATTGTAGTGGAAAACATCTCGTGAACACAATATTTACAGTGGAGTAATATTACCAGACACTCAGATTTTATTCATTAGCTACAACATTCACTGGATCCGTCACCTTTGAACGTCTCATCGAGCTCATCTTTCCCAAAGACGATCCCCAGGTCGTGAACTGCACAGGTGTGAAACTGCACCCTGAAGATCACGTCTCGGCACGGGCTGCGGTAACGCTTGTGGTAGCACTTGAGCTGGAGGGAGAAAGTGATCAGAAGAAATTCAAACAACACCGTATCGAAGCTGCTTTGTATCAAGCAGCGCCAACAGAACTCAACAGGTCAGTTAGACTGGGTTGGATTGTAGTTGGACGGATGCCTTTAAAGCTCCACAGGTATCACAATAATAATCATTTCAGGATGTGGCTTATTTATATAATGTGTCAGTCCTGATGAGAAAAAAACGTTTTCAGCAAATTAACCTGCAGAGTCAAATCACTCCTTCAGCTGAGCTCAGTACAGCTTCAGGGTTGATACACTCCGAATATCAAGTGAGCAACAATATGGAATGATCCTTGCGAAACACGAGCCAGAGACATGTCAACTTGATTCACTGCTAGGTCTCTCACCGCACTGGCTCAGAGCTAGAAAAAGCATTTAAGGCATTTTTATATATATATCCCTTGAAATGTATGGCCTCTTCACACACGTTATTATCCAAACTCTTTCCCCAAACACAACGGCTTTAAGAGCAAGACTGAAACCACACACGGGAAAATCTTCTCTCTCTCCCTCCCACTGCTTCCTGGACCTGTGAGGCTTTTACAAGGACCTCACATTTACAGGTACTGGAGGAATATTTACCATAACCCAGACAACTTGCAGCTCACAAACCGTGACTGTAAAGAATTTAAAAAAAAAAAAAAAAAAAAGGGGGCAAACTGAAAAACATCCTACTGTTAGATTTACATTTTCAGCTTTAATGTTTAATTTTTAAACATAATAAAGCACCACGTGTGTAATTTATCCATCTGCTACTTAGGTACAAAGTAAGTAGGTACAAACTAAATGTAAAAACTACTAAATGGCTCTGACCGCTTTCAAAAAAAACTATTTTCTACTTGTAGTGCCAAATGAGACCAAAACATATAAGATTGAGGATGAAAGGAAGGCAAAGTAAAATATCCTGTGGCTTAGCACAGCTCCCTGGGATATGGTAAACCTCCCACTGAGGGGTCTGTTTCATGAGGAAAACAAAGCTGCTGAGCCAAGGTTGAGAACAAAAAATAGAAGAAGGAAAACATTCATTTAAACTTACACGCTTGCCTTTAGAGACTTGAGAGCACATTTTCATTTTCACGCACCAGATAACGATTAACCAAAGCCTGTTCCTGCTCGTTTGTGAATTGATTATCTTTAATGTTAAAGGAAAGGTTAGGCTTGTTCTCTCTCTTGCAGAGAGTTAGATGATAAAGTTGATAACCACTGATATCTGTCCATTAAATATAAGCTAAGTGTCCCAGCAGCCACGAGACGGTTTAGCACAGTTTAGCTTAAGCTGTGCTAAACCGCAGGATATTTTACTTTGTCTTCCTTTCATTCTCAATCTTATACGTTTTGCTCTCATATTGCTCCACATGCCTTGTGGGAAAGGTGTGTGGAGAGCAGTCAGCATAAGATAAGTGCAAAAATAACAAGTTGTCGTCAGGAAGTCACTGCACATAAACCCCTTGTAAAAGCACAACTTTTAGTCATTTTTACATTTCATTTTACATACAGATTAAACAAATGACATGTAACATGTTAATTGGTGAGTTTCAGAGGTACCTTTGGTCAGAGCCAGGCTAGCTGTTCATCTCTCGCTTCATATTGACGATACAGAAGTGACAGCGGCATCAATCTTTTCGTCCAACTCTCAGCGAGCAAACCAATTTCCCAACTATTCCATTAATCTTTAGCTGTATTCTTTTCTGCTTCTGTTCTGAGCTCTATAAAGTTTAATGTGACATTTTGGATGCAGCTTTATCATAAAATAGTTGAGACCAAACTTGGAATTAAAATGAGGGGAGGAAAGAGCCAAAACCTAAAAAAATTGAAATCATGTTTATAAAGATTTTTCTCTGTAATTATCTTTTTTCATCTAACCATTCAGCAATTAGTAATTTCTTGGCAGCCATACAATCGATGCACAACTCAGTTCAACTGCACAAACACACACCATTGCAGTTTGAAATGCTGGAGCACACTCCACGCTGACTAATGCCTTTCCCATTTTTGGCCACGAGGCCACAGTTCACATTTTCTGTGTTATCTGAATAATAACAAGCATCAGCAGGCATCGGCTCAGTCAGATGATGCATTCAGCAGAATCCATTAGTCCGTCTTAAATAAAGGATGAGATATGCGCTCCGCTCTGAGAGCCCAAAATGGGGATGCCTGGAGCATACGCTAAGTGCTCCCTTTGAAATTCTCCATGCTGAAATTATGAACCCCGAGGACATCTCACAGATAACTTTAAACTTTGCTGATCTGTGCGGTTGCTCTGTCTGAAATACATGCAAATATAAGCCAGAGGCACAGGCACAGAGGAACAGGTGCTACTCAGGATCTTTTTTTCTATTTAGTTTCAATTTCCTCAAAATCAGAAAAGACCCTTCCAAAAGTATAAAAAAAAAAAACTGTCAATTTGACATTCAGCTTGTCTTTAACTGATGTCATGTCATGTTAAAGTTATACACTGTGTATCCAAAACACTGTTGGAAAGGAAGTATGCTGCCATTTTGACATCATAGTTTCCAGGAAACATATTGTGTGCTAATGAGGGTCTATAAACCGAGGTATAGGACCATGGCCAACTGTCTTCCCCCCGGGTTTTTATGGCCCTATTTTTTTTCTGTGAATGGATACCATAAGCCGCTGCAGCACATGTATACAGTGCATACACCCGACGTCAGGCTGGAAAAACCAACAGGATTCCCTCAGTGCTAATAAACAATATAAAAAAAAATCAGTCCATCCTTTACATTTGTGCAGATGCAGATTCATTGTTTAGCTTCCATTTGTGTTCATTCCTTTCTAGCAGAGGTCATACACTGGAAAATATAGGACAATAAACTTTCCTTGTTATTGGCTTCACACGAGAAAGAAATCTTGAAGCAGTGTTTCCATGTTTCCTAGTTTAAACGCACTGAATGGGATTCAAACAGCTGAGACATTAAACCAGTACTTTGCTCTTTTTACTGTCTTTATCATTATCATATCATTGGCTGTTGCTTATATGCGCTGTTCTCACCAGGATGTCCCCTTTCAGGAGAAGACCAGGCTCGATGGTGATGCAGATGCTCGTCTGACTGTCGCCCTGAACATTACTGTGAAAGAGAAAAGCCACAACATGTTAGATTATAAGTCTGCCCTCATTATTATTACAGTATTAACACAGTTCAACCCGACAGAGCGTCACCGATGTTACATGTCTGGGTATAACTATGTGCACATGATCTACATCGTCCGCTGACAATCCTTTATTTGCTTTAGCAGTGGCCATCACAGAGCATAACAGTGCTGCAGTCCAGGGCTAATTTTGGGTATTAGTGTCTACATGATTGTCTGACTGGTGGAGTGGGATCAAAGGGTGCAGAGTGCTAATAGGGAGCATGTGAGAGAAAGTGGGGAGAAATGTGATTTGGGGCTTTAAGGGGTTGACAGTCTGGAAGTGTATGCGCTCTGATTGTTTCACGCTTATTGTTGTGTATGCTGTAAAAGTGTTTATGGTACTGACACAATCGTAAAAATGGATGTAATAGACAATCTGACACTAACAGGCTTTACTATTTACAGTAGCAAATTCAAAACACTTCATAAATGCTCTGCAGCGAAAATGAGCCAAAGAATGACAAAAAACAGCTGCAACAGGCTGCTGTGCTTTTCATTCACTTCCAGCAGTGAGCACCAATCAAATTTTCCATATTGTCTTTTTTCCATTGTCGAGTCTCATCTTCCATGCTAACGCTGCCTCAGCTATGTTATCAGTTAAAAAATTTAACCCTGCTAATTGTTTTTTTCATTAATATATTAATGGAAACTGCATGATCAGACCTGAACATGCGTGTTTTTCTGATAGGACCTAGCAGCTTTTTTTTTACTATTTGCCCAGATATAATAATCACTGTCTGTGTGGTATTTAAACTGTAATACATTAAAATGCCGTGTAAATGTAGCCTGTATGCCTCACCCATCTGAGGACAGTGCAGCTCTCCCCTCCCCTTCTCTCCTCTAAACCTCCCCTCTTCTCAAAACAACAACAGAAAGCCATAGAATCCATTGTTTCCTGTCTGGCCCTGGGAACCAGCGGGGTCCTCTGGCAAGAAAAGCCTTCGGGCGTCCACACGGATGCCTGTCTCTCTGTTTCATTGGCTCTCCAGTCACAAATAACACTAGAAGTGATTGCGGGCTCTAAAGTGGGGAAACAAGAGCCTGCAGCTGGGGAGGCTAGATTAATACAATAATGTGAGTGTAAACTGGCAAGAGGGACGATGTGTGTGTATGTTAGGGGGCAGGGGAGTTAGGGGAGAGGCTATAAAGGAAAATCTGGCTTTTTTTTTTTTTTTTTATTATTGAGCCATTACGAGCTTGCTATCCCTGGAATCTTGTAAAATCATTTGAGTGTGAGCATGTTTTAAGACTTACTAGATCCCAGATGTGTAGACGGGCTGCATGGCCTGGTAGATTTTAAGAAAGGGACGACAACCTGGAACACAATAAAAAAAAAAAAAAATTGCACAAAAATAAATAAGGTGTATGAAAATGCTTTTGCGTGAGCGAGTATCTGTGCACGACCCTCACCTCCTTTAGACTCGAAGTTGGGGATGCCATGCATGATGACGTGATGGAGGAACAAGGGTTTGTTGTTGATCTTGATGTGTCCGGAGAGCAAGCCGCTGAAGTACTCCACATACCTGAGCGAGGCAGAGGGAGGTTAATGGGAGACATGAACATGCTGATAGGTAGCCTTCTGTCAAATTATATCATGATTTCTAATGTTTTACAACAAAGAGATGAAGGTATAATCCTGTGTTCATGACAACAAGGAAACGCATTCTTTGGCTTTGACCTCTGGTTACAACAATGAGTGTTTTCAGCTTGTCATGCTGTGGGGAAGTAGACAACTTTCAGGCCAAAGATCGAGACTTTTTAGACTAACCAATATCTTTTATATTACCAATGAATCAAATAATTATGTATGATGTAAAAGAGGTTGCTACTAGTAATAACCCACCCAACCCTTCTCTCCCAGGCAGCTCTTCAGAACCTTTCAGCCTATTTTGAATCATTGTTTTGGTTTTTCTGCCTCCTATTAACACTGATTCCAGCTACAGCAGACAGCTGTTTTCATCTAATAAAAAAAATAATACATTGTATTTATTGGCACATTTCAACATAACTGTACGACACAGTAAAAAGTAAAATATCAAGTACAGGGCATAAAGTACAAAATAAATTAGAATAAATGTAATTGCATAAAATGAATATGATTGCATTGAACCTGCTGGCAAGAAACACAAGCCCAAATGAATTCTTCCGTTGGTCAGAGTCTATTGGTTCGCTAAAGAGGCAAATGTTTGTCATAACAACTTTACAAGGTGATTATATTCCACTGTAGTGTTTGCAGCCTGTTCCACTCTCCTCAAGTGGCCAAAAATTGATTAATGCAGCTTTAAATGTAAGAGAACGTGAGTTCACTTTGGGGTCAAACTCGGACTATAAACAAGAAGTGAGATAAGACTGACCTTTTCTGTGATGGCTGGCCCACAGGAAGCACTTTGTCTTCATAGAAGCGCTTCATGGCAAACCTGTCCAGAGCCTGGTCTGCACTGTATTCCAGCACAAAGGTATGGTAAGATTGGTGGTTAATATGCTTTTAAAACACTTTTATTTGCATTCTAGTGCCTGCAATGTATATAATTATTAATTCAAATATATAATGTTGTGTATGTGTGAAGCATTACTATAGTTATGTAGCCTGAGGAAAACCAACCGCTGTGGTCACGCCGTGTTAGACATCTGAAAAGTCTGCACACTGTGACTTGTGGAAAATGTTTTTTGATGCACCCACATGTTTCATGCAAAACCCAATGTGTAATGTCAGACATCACATTGCACACAGGTGTCGACACAAAACAGCCATAGAATTAATTTGACAACAAGATGCACAATATACAAGAAGAAATCAGGGAAAAAATAGATGATGCATAGATGAACTGTAAATTTCAATGTAGATTAATGTTTAATAAAATGTCATGCAGTATGTTAGCCATGTGTGTCCAGCATGTATGCAAAGATCTTCCAGACAGAAGTTTTTGGAGGTTATGTCTGACAGCTAATTGTGCATTACCTCCGTGCACACAGTAAGACGTTTTTTTTTTTTCCATAATGCAAGATTTTATGCAAAATCTGGAATGTATTTGGTTAGGGTTTCAGGCATTTTGCTGGCTCTTGCGTTTCTAAGGCAACTTCACAAATGCTTTAAATTGACTTGTGTGATAATGGAATCGTAGACAAATCTAATATTTTTACAGGTGTGTTACATTTTTTCCTAGATAATCACTGCGCTGTTAAAAAAAAAACAGTGAGTCATGCGCTCCCTGATTGTTCAGCGCTTTACATCTCCACGGTTTATGCAACAGAATGTCGTTCTATTTTGGCACTTTGGCACTACAAATAAATCTAATAAAAATAAAGAAAAAAGAGGACACTTAGAATTTGGGTCTTATGATGCAGTGACCATTAGAGCTAACTCTTTGCTTTCTGCTCGTAATTATTACATCAAATACTTGTCTTTGGATTTCTCCAAATAAAAGTGTTGTTCCCCAGTCTCATGTTCCACCCCTCCTCCTCCTGTTCATCACATCTGTCCGTTGTTCAGATGTGGGCTTTGGTCTTGTGATGAACAATGCTGGCTTATCTAGTTTTTCCTCTCATGTCAGCTCCTCATGTAGTCTGTCCGCCCTCTCTCGTTTTCCACTTCTATTTTGTTTCCAAAAAATGACAGACTTGCTCCCTCTCGCTCCCCTTCTGCCTGCCTTTCTTCCCTCTCTCAAACTGTGCAGCAGGTCAGTCCTTTGCTGGGTCGCTGGATTGGCGTATAATAGTTGGGATTATAGACTTACCTAGCAGATATGTTGCTGTAATGCATGTAGGCTGCCACCACCACTCCAGTTCTGCCCCGGTTGCCCTGAAAAGACAAGTTAACATTGGCTAGTTGGATATATAGCAATAGCAAAACTTACAAATAGCTCCTTTAATGTGTTTATTGTGGAGTAGCACACAGGGGTAGTTTTATTCTGCTGTTGTTTTTAAGTACACAATTCATCATCCAAATGTGAACCAAAGGGTAGACTCATCATCTAAAATCCAAACAGATCTTATAATACACTGACATAACACAACAAACGAACTGCATCAGATGCTGTTAAATGAGTAGGACGACTCAAAAGAGACAGATTCAAACAAGATCGGTCCAAATCGGTGCAGCAGAGGCCAAATATCTTGACTTTTAGTTCACTTTGTATGGGTCAAACTCCAAAAACACTGGATCCTAAATTTCCCATAATGCAACCCAATTGCATATTTTTTGTTAAACACCTCCTGCCCAATAAATGCCCACACCTTTCTAACTTCATTCACACAATTTTAACAAAGCCTTTCTGTTATACGTTTAAGGTCTCAGAGCCCATGAGGGGATACCCTGATGACATCATCTGGGTCATATTTTCAGACTTTAGAGACTACCTTAACAGCCACAGAGGACATTTTAATACTGTTTTTACAGGCTGAAAAGTACACCTCAATAGAGCTTTATGTGTAACAGTGGTGGAGCACTTCTTTAGAGATTTTCTTACATTGATAATATCAGTTTCAGTCATAAAAAAAAATCAATTATAGTCTACATGTGACTACAGTTGTTATTTATATGGTCAAAAAATGACTCACTGGGCAGTTAATAGGAAGTTCACGAAGCTCAAGCACGTGTTACCATGGCAACAAACCAGTCATGAATTCCATTCATTTATCCCATCTATTTATCTTTAAAACAAGGATCACTGAGTGTTGCGCATTACAAAACATTGTGGCCACTTAAAAAAAAAACAACATGGTGCCCAGTGGAAATAATGTTGTTGATATGTGGAAAACCAACACGGCCTGCTTCCTTAGTGACCACCACAACGTCTGAGCCCACGCTCTCATCACACCAGCATTACTCAACTCTCAGAAAGAAAAAAAAAAAAAAAAACACCAGTTGTTATAGCAGCCGACTTGTTTGTATGTAACCTCCCTGTGGGAACATCTTGGAATGAGGCAAGGAGGCTCAGGATCCTGTGGTTAATTCTTATGTTGCAAAACACAATCAGGAACACAATGGGGTTAACGTGAAAATGATTAGGGAGTACATCTGAGACACTGACCTAGCTGTATTTGGATATACTTTTTAAGGTTTGTGTGACGAGTGCGGCTCGCCACAAGACTGTAATGTGATGCAAGTAAGTTTATGGCAACAGCAGGAACATGTTGGTCAATTCAGTTTTCATGGCATTGTTAAGGGTAAAAGGGTAAATAAACCTAAGTAGCCATGATGAGTGGTGTGTCTAACCTCCCTTATTTGTGTTTTTCTAACTCTCATCTCGCACAACCCAACCCAAACGAGCACACAAAGAGACACACTCTCACACACAAACACTCCACCCTGAATGTAAGCGCTGGGCTGAGGGAGGACGTCATCACAGACACTAACACAGAAAACAGCTGCAGCCTCAGGGGGAAGTGGGGGTCCTGAGAAGAGCCTGAGAGCACCCTCTACTGTCTGGACTTGTTCCATTCTCACAGCGTCCTCTCATCTCTCAGTCTCACCTTGTTGTGTATGACCACCACGTTGTGGCTGTCCGCACTCAGCCAAGTGTCCATGGCCTTGCAGATGCTGCAGATTTTGTCCAGGGCGGGAGCATGGTGGTCAGGCCAGCCAAAGTCCAACACCTTGAGGAAGGAGGAGAGAGAGAGACGCTGTTCAGATTGGTGGTCATACAATACATGGGAGAAGAGAGGAGGGGAGGAGAGAAGCTGCCAGGTTTACCTTCGGGTTAAGTTGGCTGATGTCATAACGCTTCTCGCTGAGATTGAAGAGCTAGAGGAAGAGGAAACAGAGAAGAGGAAACATATGAAACATAAATATGGATCAGCTAACTAAAATTATTTCCGTATGATAACTTGAAAACTCCATCTGCATCTTTTTAATGTTTGGAGCTAAATGAGAAACCCTCAGAGGAGTCTTAAATATGCCCTTTGATGGCTCCATACATGACATTATGTTAATTCAGTGCCATGTAATGATGCAAATGGTTATTCATGTAGAAGAGATAAAGAGCCAGCATTGTTCTTGTATTGCAGGGTAGAGCTAGTTTTATTAAAACAGTAATTAAAACAGAGAAACACACTGACTAATCCAGCCTTTTCACTTTTGCTTCACTGTTGTGTCCTTGGTTTTCAAAAGAATCACTCTGACTAGAGAAACTCTGGATTTCTTTGTGAACAAATGCGGAGAAATCTAAAGCGTGACCGATGGCTGGGTGAACGCTGGGACTTTAGGTGGTGAGGTTTCAGTCTGCAAATGGCCAGTGACCAGGAGACAGCAAAAAACAAAAGTGTCAGATGTATACAGATGTACGCAGATCCAGATGTTACATAACCTCTCTGCTGAGTGAACGTGTATACGGTTGGAAGAGAGGAAAACCAGCTGATGATCAGCTGCTCTGCACAGCTCCAGTGACTCCCATGTTCCTGTCTGACCTCCCGCTATCTGCTTCATTCCATTTGAAAGTTAATTGCTATATTCCTTCCAGGATCATCCGGATGTATACAGGAAACCGTACCAGGTAGTTGTGACCGTGTTTGGAGCGCAGCATGGAGGCGACCTCCCGCAGGTTGGCGGCGTAGCTCTGCTCGTCCACGCTGCTGGGGAAGGAGACGGAGATGATCCTCTCTGTGATGTAGATCAGGTCCAGCTCGTAGCTCTCGTCCAGGGCCTGCAGCAGACTCGCACTCCTGTCAGAGAAACACAGAAGCATTTACTCTTTACTGTGGGCTATTTTCAAAATTCAAATTGCACAGGGCAAGTTTTGCATATCGGCGGCTCCACTGTGCACAAGAACAACTGCTGGACCACAGAAGACAGCTGTTTGGAGGAATTTCATACCTAAAGTAATGCAGCACAAGTGATTTATACACACATGCTTGTGTTTATCAGGCCAGCTGCTGCAGCATAGCATACCAATGATAAGAGGCCTAAAGATGGCAAGTTCAGATTTCTCTGGATAGCAGTTTTTATTTAATCTTTAAGTTTCTACTTCATCTACAGGGAGAAGAGTTTCTACCCCTGACCGTACCTTACACCTTAACATAGGCCAACATTTCTACTTCACCATGACCAAGTGATGGATGCTCTTCTCTTCTGCACTTCAGGCACAAAATTGTACTTTATTAACATTTTTCCTGATGTTTTTTTCAGCATACAGTAGATACCGTACATTTTAAATCATCCCAAGTAAATATTATTTTACAGAAATCCTCTGGTGGAAATGTTTTATACAGATGACGTCACTGCCACATGATTCATTCTCGTGATTTAAGATGGAAACACTCATTTCTTTCACACAGATGCCACATGACACATCATATTAGGACTGAATTTTCAGGTTAGTCTGTACTTTTAACTCCTATCCCTCCACTTTTTGAGCCAAAACATAAAAACATGAGGCTGAATGTCCCTAATGCAGCAAATTACATTTCAGATTCAGTTCAACACACTACACTCTTTCTCCAACATGGAACAAATATCCTTAGAAGGAAAAGGCATCAAACCACATAAATACCACATCCACAATGACATCACAATGACTTTTAATATCTAACCCCAAAAAATGTCAGCCCGCCCCGCCCCCCCCCCATTCAACACATGTTGTGTGGGGAAAACAGCGTGAGGAGAAAACGACTGCGCAGATAATTATTCCAGATTATGAAAATAATGCAGTGCACCAAGAAGGAAGTGCAGCATGTGTGCAGCCCACAGACCAAACAAAAACATGATGGCCATTGAAGGTTTATTGGCAGAGATGTTATTCTACAAGTCTGGTTTGTCTGGTGTCAAATCAGGTCAGAAATGAGAGCACTGAAGGAGATCAAAGACGCTTGGGGGAAAAAAAAAGCGTCTAACAAATATCTCCAAACAGTCAAAGCAGCATCATCCAGTCCAGCGCAGCCAAATGATTGCAATCAAAGTAAAAAAAAAAAAAAAAAAAAAAATCGAATTCTTATCTCCTTATCTTCTTAATTTGCCTCAACAATATTGCTTTGGAGAAAAAGCAGCTTGTCATGGCGTGTTCAAAGGAATAGTTTGACGCTGTGGGAAATAGTCATTCACTCTCTTGCCTCAAGTTAGATGAGAAGACCAGCACCACTCTCATATCTATCCTGTAAATATAAGGCTAAAGGCAGCAGCCTGTTAGCTTAGCAGAAAGACAGTGGGAAACAGGGGGAAACAGCTAGCTTGCTACCAAGAAATAACGTGACACATAACCTCCTGTAAAACTGCACCTTGTCACTTTTACAATTGTTTTTTGTGCGGATCAAACAAACAAGATGTAACATGTTAATCAGTGGTGGGTTTTGTTTTTTTTACCAGGCAAACTGTTTCCCCCTGTTACCACTCTTTATGATAAGCTAAGCTAAGCAGCTGCTGGCTATCACGGTATATTGACTGGACAGACATCAGAGTGGTATTTATCTTCTCATCTAACTCTCAGTAGGAAATTTAATAAGCATATTTCCCACAGCATTTAACTGCTGCTTTGATTTCAACAGCTTTCTTTCACAGCGTAGTTCTCATTTCTTTAAGTGCCTCCGTGGATCTTGTCTCCGTCAGGCTTCATTTCAAAAGGTCCACAGAGACAGTGAGGAGGCGGACTGAGTGCAATAACTAAACATGGAGGGTGAGATGAAGAGGTTAAGGGAAAGGGTGTCTGGCCCCTTAGCGCTCAGACTGCAGCATATTTCCCACATTTGTCAGCAGTGAGTGGCCCCTGAGGAAATTGCTCATATGTCTGGGAGAGAGGATCGCTGCAGCCTTACCATGCAAATACTGTAACCTGCTCTGTACTGTACATCTGGACCCACTCTAAACCTGCTTACTGGAAATGATTCATCACTAGAGATAAAGGAGAAACTGATATGTCACACATGTTCTCTTTCATGTGCCGAGATAAATATCTGACTTTTAAATTATGTGTTTTTAATGTTTGTAATTGGCAAAAACATCTTCTGTTTTTATTATTTCTTTTACCTGGATCTTTTTTTTTCTATCTTTATTAGTATGTCTTAATATTTCTTTTTCTCATCTGTTTCTCTCTCTTTCTTCTTCTCTCTCCATCTCCCTGCCTGTCTCTGCATATGTATGTCTTTTGCCTCTGGGTGCAGTCAGGGCCAATATAGACCCGTGGTTTTGGTTCTGTTCCAGATCCACCAGCATGCGCTGACCGGCTGGGCTCCAACCTGCTTCTCATCAGCTGAAGAGATGAAGCGATTGCTCTTTTTTCTGCATATCGCAATTGACGAATGACGCATTATCTCAACACGCTCAATTTCAGCGCTGCAGTGATCTCATTTGTGATTTGGACAAACACCAACTGTGAAGCAGGAATGTTTTATCAGGAAACCTGAGACGCCGGGCTGTAAAAAATCTTGCCAAATATTTTTATTAATAAAAATGAACAACCAGGACTCTCCTGTCTCTACTATTTAAAATACTGAGAGCGATACTTGATCCAAGCTTGTGATCAGACCTGTCATACGTCCTGATTGGTGGTGAATATGTACCATTTTTTCATGAACTAGATTAAACTCAGTACTTGGATTGAGTTGATCATTTTTTATTTGTACAATTTATCAAGGAAAAGTATGATTTTATGATTTTTCCTGCACAAATACCTCATGTGTTTTGTTAGTTTGGACTTGGTTATATATACTTATATTTTCATATTAAAGGGGCTATTTGTAAGTTTGCTCTGCTGCCAAATGTGGTTTCTTGCCGGGAGCAGGTGGTGGTGATTGTTGCTTGACAAGAACTTCAGCCATCATTGTCTTTATAATACAAGAGGTTATACTACGTCCTCTGAACAGTACTACGTCTTCAAGGTACAGTGTCTCTAGAAAAGACTTTATAGACATAAGAGTTAACATCAGCGTTGCTTTCCACCTCTGGAGACAGCTGTTGGTGAGTAAAGGAATGAAGTTTGATGATGAACACGCAACATTTCTTTTAGTCTGAGAAATAAACAGCTGTTAATGCTAACATTCGCAATGAAGCAACGGCAAAACTTACAAGTAGCTCCTTTATATTAACAATCGATCAAATAACTTTGTATAATGTGAAAGCGTTTGTTCCTAGTGACAAACCCACAGAGAATTAGCACCCGACTCTGAGAGCCTAGAGAACTCTCGGAGCCCCTTTTAACTAAGCTCAATGTGATGTTCACAGCTTGTTATGCTGCCCCCTAAAGGGCCAAAAAATAATAAAATGACTGTTTTAAAGCATCAACATCAGCATCAATCAATAGTAATATGCAGTATTATGCCATGATATTTGCTGTCTGATGCTATCAGACTATCTGACGCCTCTGAAGTTATTTTCTCGTATCTTTTGTTTGGGTGGTGTTCATCCCATTGTGGTGTGTTCATGTGATTAAACTTAGTAGTGGTAGAGTGTTATCTACAGCACATCAGCAGTGTAGCATCGCGCTGCTCACCCCTCCATGCAAATACACAGTGTATGTTTAAGGATACACTGGACCCACTACTGATTGGACACCTTTCATTCAGCCAGACTATTACATAAGAGACAACCGTCATATGGCAGTTTATATGGACAGAAACTGACTGTAATCCATTCAGTAAATCAACTCACACCTTCTCTGTATATTCAGATTAAGACGCAGATGCTGAACTGTTTCTATAATCCGGTTTACTGTGAGCAGATCAAACTGCCACTCAGGCTTTAACACAGCACGTCAACATGAACTGTTGTGGGGTCAAGTTTTGCACATTAATTACAAAACCGACAACATCTGTGACTCCCTGAGGACGGAGGTGAGAGGGGCTGACACCAAATATCTTTTTGTCCAACAAAGCAGTGTGAGTTCCAGTTCAATGGCAGGGCATGTTGCTTTACTAATGCCGCTGATAAAAAAAAAAAAAAGAAAAAAAAAAAGCAAATATCACATTACATCTAAACTGTTCAGTCCAAATGCCTCATATCTCAGGCTCTCAATGTGATAGAGGATGGAGAAAGTTTGCTTAATATTTGTTTCGCCTCCTTCATTAGCTTTCTGAACTTTCTGAACTTTTGGAGAAAACAGAGATTAGCTCTTAAAATAATTCAACAAATTCAGGCCCAATGAAGCCTTTTATGGAAGAGAAGAGAAGAGAAGAGAAGAGAAGAGAAGAGAAGAGAAGAGAAGAGAAGAGAAGAGATCTCCTACCTCGATGGTCTGCGTCGTGAGTCCATGCTCTTTGAGGATTTTGTTGAGCCCTGTGAAACAAAGACAAACACCAGAGCTTTATCATTGTCCTACACAATGTTTCATAACTACAAATGCACTTTTAAATACGTCCATACAGTGAGAAAGACGACACAAGTCATGCTGTCTGTCCAACAGCAGCACCTCAGCATCAATAACTTTGTTCACTTCTAGTTCTAGATAGATAGATAATTAATTGCCATTGCATGTCAGGACACAATGAAACTCAGTTTGGCAGGAGTCCACTCCTCATAGTAGCACAAAAAAAAGAATTAAATAGTCGACAAAATGGTCACGATAAATAGACATAATAAATATACAGTCTTATACAGATTCATTTAGAATCCACAATGTCACCAATAGTTCCATTGATTGTGGCTGTTTACTGTTTATAAAGCGCAACTGTGTAAGCACCGAACTGCTCTCTGATGCGAGTCACAAACACAAGCTCAGTCCTGCTCACGTTGTTTAATCTGAATAGTTGAAAATTTGGCAGATTGCTAAAGGAATTAGTGAACTGTTTTGAATTTTTATTCAGGAGATGCAGAAGTTATGCTGCCATGTTCCTCAGCGAGCGGGAAATATGCAACGAAGCAGTGCTCAACATGGCTGCAATGAGCCTGAAGGTAAACTCATGTATGAGCCAACTTGCTCCAATGCTGAGATGTAATACAGTGATCTGAAGCTGGATTAACACACACACACACACACACACACACACACACACACACAATACAAAGTGTGTGGTGCACCTTGGGACACGATGCTGTGCTTGTACCATGTGAGGATGGTTTCACGCAGCACCCTCACAAAGTGAAGCAGAGAGGCCCTCCCTGTGGCTGAAGGTGATTGACTGTGTTTGGCTCCACTATGCCTGGCCCGTCCTGCCCCCCCCCCCTCAGACCAGCTCGAGGAGTGGGGGGTCAAAGGGCATTTGGACTTGTTCGCTCCCCTGAGGTGCTTGGGTCACATGTACACATGCAGGAGGGGGGGGGGGGTTGTTATCCATCATCATCCATTAGATCAGACTGGCTGGATAACCACCAGCGTCAAGAGTGCAGCTCGCTATCCCTGGATGAGTTTCAGCCTGCTGTGCTCTGCTAACAGCTGACTATGTCAGTGCACTATATTGTGTGTCGTTAAGTTCATTAACGTAAGTGCGCCTGTTACTGAATAAAGTCTTTAAGATATGTTATTTATGTCAATTTGTAGCAGCTTTTTTTGAAAAGAATGTAATAAAATTTGCAAATACATCTCACAATGTAAAGATTACTTTTAGGTTTCACATCAGAAATTCTTCAGTTTTGTCAAGTTTGGTAAATTATCAATTCATGAAGCTCACAGCCTCACAGGAAAGCCCTGCCTGAGGGGAAATCTTTAGTGCCAGAGTAATCCAGCCAGGCTTATACTGCTCATTCCAGGTTTCTGGTTCCTCTTGATGAGGAAACTACATTTGTGATCACATTACTAGTGAACTAAATCAAAGTAAATAACAGCTTACTAGAGTAAATACATCTCCTATGATCTGAGAAACATGAACCCACTGAGGTGATCCCTGTAAAGTTAAAGGTTGCGCCTGCAACAGATCAAGTGGTGATATATATACATAATAGGGACGGCCACAGCATGAGGTGATGGCAAAGGTAGGAAGTGTTGAGATAGAATCTACGTCATCACGTCACGCTGTAGCCGTCCCTTCAACCATCGCTGCTTAAAAGTCCCTAATGTCTTGGCAGGGCAATAGTGAGGGAGGCTGTTTAAACTGTTGGGGTGGCTGTAGTTCTATAGTCCCACTCTAGTGCTTCCTATGTTTGGGGAAAGCAAAACCAGACCCACTGTAGTTATGAAGACGTTTACTGATGCTGATGCTTGATTTAAACATTGTTTTGAAATTGGATTGCAGTGGCTGGTGAAAACAGCCAAGTATTTCTTGTTCTGATTCAAAAAGAATGCAAGATCTCACAACATTGCAACTGTGTAAAATTGTGCGAATTTCTTGGAGGGACTGAATGACTACCCAAACATATACAGGCACGAACACAGACAGGCACGAACGAATCAGATGACACAGTCTTCGCCAATGTTCTTTTCTTCCCCAGAAAATCCACCTCAACATTATTTCTGTGCTCCATCTCACATCGTGAGTGTTCACATCAGTTCGTGGCCGGACCGAGGCGACACAAAGTAACCCCCCCACCCCCCCAACCCCCAACCCCCAACCCCCTTTTCTGTCTTTGCTCTGGCCTAAACGTTTCAGTATGTTGCAAGGGGCTACAAAGCGCAGCGAGAATCCAGAGGAGGACAGAGATGAATGAGCGAGAAACGGCCTGAAAAGAAAAGGTTCAGTGGCGGACGCAGAGCACAAAGAGGGCTGAGAGTGCTCGTGTTGAGTGGTGCTGCAGGTCTTCTACTACTGTGAGATGATCGAACCATCAAGGTAAAAACACGTCTGAGAAAGCGCGGCTACGCCAACACAAATGACATGGTGCCACCGGCTTGAACCAGCGAGCAAACAAAGAAATAGAAACATCCTAATTAGAGAGTGCGAGAGCAGAGAGAGAGAGAGAGAGAGAGAGAGAGAGAGAGAGAGAGTTCAGAGGAGGTGGCGTTTGTCTTGCGCTGCAGCTAATTCACAGTTTTTGCTTCACATTAGTCTGAAGTGGTGCGCAGTGGACTTTATGAGCCACAATATTTACATGAAAGTGCAACCATGTGGGTAAATGAAAGCATCGCCAATGAAGCTACGGTCAGGAGTAAGACAATAACTTTCACTGTGGTCACATTGATGTTCCTGTCCTTAAAAGACTGAAAGACATCATTATGTTGGAGTACCAGGAGTCTATGAATGGAGTGTACTCTACAGCAATAAACTGCAATGAGTCATGGGATACGTGTCCTTTTTTAAATCACAGCTGCAACGAAAAGGAAATCATGGATTACTGTATATATTTCTTGTGTTGAAACAAACTAACATTAGCTTCTGAACGCCACAAAGTCCGCATCCAAAAAACCTGCCTCTCTCCTTTGAGAACTTGCATTGGGGAAAGAGGAGGGGGAGGAGGAGGAGGAGGTGGGAACTGGAGTGGGGGGTCCTGCAGGCCTGTTTCCAGATGAAAACCATCTGGGGAGGTTGACTTTACAAGCAGGCCATACAAATTAACCATCTGAGAAAGAGCAAAGGGAGCGAAGGAGGGAAGGAGGAAGGGCAGAAGACGTTGGGGGCTGGTAAAAGTCCGCGAAAGAGACGAGAGAACTGATTCTGTGACTAAACTAAAAAAAAAAAAAAAACAAGTGGGGAAGGAGCAGATGATAAAAGTAGAAGCTACAAGACCCGCGTTGACTACTTTTCCGGATGACCCTCCTGTTGCAAGACACTACATCCACCCATCCATCCATCCATCCATCCATCCATCTCATCCTACCTTCCTGAAAAGGTAGCCAGTACTCCATCGCCATGCCCCCCTCAAAGAGGAGAGCTGCCTTCTCAAAGACCCTCCTCGGTTCATCTCTGGAGAGCTCCCTCTGTCTCTCTCACCGCTTTGTGTCCGGCTGTGAAGTTTCCTCAGTGAAACCTCTCCCTTTTCTCTGACAGCGGAGGAGGAGAAAAAAAAAAAAAAAAAAAAAAAAAAAAAAAAAGAGAACCAAGGGCTCTATTTTGGGCAGCTGCCTGCAGTGGGCCACTACATGCTCCAGCTCAGACCAGACTCCTCCACAGAGCTCCTCGTCTCGTCCCTCCGTCCGCTCTGTGTGTTCTCCCTTCCTCCTCTCCCTCTCTCCGTCTGTGTGCTGGCCACCCTCCCCCTCTCTTTCACTCTGCCTCCCATCATGTTATCTCTCCCCCTCATATTCAACTTTTCCCTCTCTCCCTCCCTTGTTTTTTTTTTTTTTTTTTTTTTTTGTGTATGTACGGATCTAAATTGCTTCTGTCTCTTTAGGCGAACATGTGGGGTTTAATGCATGTTTGTACACAAACACACGCACATACATGATCAGCTGACTGTAGCTCTTCAAAACTTTGTGTCTAGAGTCAAGTCCCACCAGATGTGTGTTTGTGTGTATATCTATTCAACTGTGAAACTATAATCTGACATTAAAGCTCCATATTTTCCTCTTCTCTTGTGTTTTATTTGAATTGTGATCCATCAGAAAATATATTTGTGGTTTTAAGAACCAAAAACCATCTCAATGTAGTTTTACATCTCCTCTCTCAGGCTTCTCTCTGGAGCTCTAGTAACAACAGGTCAGAGGGCCAATCAGAAGAGCAGAGGCTCTGAGCCTCTCTTCTGATTGGCTGACTGTTTTCTATAAAAATATCACAGATTTCAGGTAAACACTCAGAGAAACCAAATCCTGCAAGGTTGGATGGTTGGTCCAGGTGGGCAGGGCTTGGGGGGAAGCAGAGTTGTTTTGTTGTGACATCACAAAGTTCCAGAAGTCCTGACGGCTGGTTTTAAGGCTCAGTTTCTGAATACAGGCTGTGTGCATTTCTCTGTGGACTGAGCGCTTTGATACTTTCACGGTATTAATATAGAACCTAGACCTGCTTTATAATCAAACAACACATAGACATCTACCTTTATACTATAGAGACCTTTAATACAGTCGAGTGTTTTGCACAGGTGATTTTGGCACTTTTGCCTATTTCCTGTGATTTTCGCAACTTTTTCTCACAAATACGCGGATGAATCATAAAGACCGAGGAAGACTGTTGAGGAAGAAACTTCTAGAAAAGTTGCCTCTTCATCAAACAACCGTCCGATTCAACAATTTCTATTTCTAATCAACTGGATAAATAAACTTACAAGAGTCAAGAAACACACTGAACCAATGAAAGTAGAAACTGATCCAGTGAAGCAAGAGAGGCTCACACAGTCATGAGATGAATCTTTTTGATTCTCCGAGGCGATGAGGCGTGGTCAAATATCTCCCAGACGTCACAGTGCAACCACACAGCAAATGCCCATGACCAGACAGTAGCAGCTGCACACACACATGCACACACACAGTAAGACACTCATGCATATACACATGCAACACGCACAGGCATGTGATCGTACAGCATGTGTCAAACACACACTCATTTAATCACATATGTGCAGTGATGACAAGCTTCAAGCTGAGGCCCTCAGTTAAGGTGCAGAGCAAACGATGACTCAAGAGCCAAAACTAGAGAGACGGGCTTGTGTTCCTCTGTACTACACTGTAGTGAAGAAAACTGAGGGATAACAAAGGAAATGCCAATAAAAGCAGCCAAACACACACACACACACACACACACACACACACACACACACACACACACACACTGAGGCACACTGGTGCACTTGTGTTTATTTTGGTCCTTGTGGAGAAAGTGGGCACTTGGCTTTGGGTGGTAACTCTAAATTGGTTACTTGAGCCTTCCTTTCCCAGACAAAATACAACTCACAGGAAGTTGTGTCATAGACAACTAGAGCCAAGTGAGCCCAAGGCAAACATGTATACTCGGATTATTTTAGTGTGTTGACCTGACGTGCACGTGCTGTAGGGGAGGAGAGACTTTCCATCAATATTTCCATAACAACAATGTGTAGGTGATAGAACGCCTTGGACATCTGGGCTGAGGATCAATAGATCCATGGTCAAACCACTGGTGTCATATAGACACTACATCATTCAAAACAGCCATAAAAACACAATGGAGTGATTTGCCTTCTTCACAATTAAACATTCTTTACATTAAAACTGCCACTAACTGTTTCCAAACCCTTGTTGGTTTAATAATAAATTTGGTTTGTGAACCACCTGCACCCTGACCTCTGACCTACCTGCATGCCTTGTGTGCACGGCAGGATGCACAAACTGAAAACTTTGCATCACAAAGAGTGATACCTACAGTGACTGATCCTTCAGGAATAGGTGTCATGGAAACCAGCTGTTTGTTTGCTGTTCCCAGGACTGTTCATCTGGTTTTAACAAAGCAATTTGAAGCTAGTCGTCATCTATTACAAAAAAGTTGGTACTACATGAAACCCGGGCAGTAGATAACATTTGTAATATTCCAAAGCCAGTCCCAACAGCCAGCAGTAAACAAACATCACTTCCTGTGGAACCCCCACACTGAAATAATCATTTGTAGACTGTAATGTATCAGGAATAGACCTGAGGTTGTTCTGCAAAGCATTTTATTGATGACAAGTTTCAGCTGTTTGAAATGTTTCTTGCTGTAAAAGAAGTACAAGTAGAAGAAGCTGTTGTTTATACCAGCTGGAACGTCTCTATCCCCTCACAATTCATACCTTTCCCACATCAAACACATATGATCTGTCCACCGGCGTCGCAGAGGCAGAAGAATGGGCTCCTTCAGTGAGTGAAATATTTAAAAAAAAAAAAAAAAAAAAACACACACACACACACACAAATAGAAACTCACCATGGTGTCTACATGTTTGAGAGGGAGGTCACTGCTCGGCGCCTGTTTGAACGAGACAAAGACAGAAAGAGACAGAAAGTGAGATCAGAACCTGCAACACTTCAGAAACACCTCAAAACCTCACCGCTGTGTTTTGTTGTGTCACGTCACATCATCTCATGTCACCTTATCTCATCTCCCCTCATGGTACGTTCCTACAGCCACACTCAGCACCATTCCTTGCCCTAATGTGGCCTGGAGCGGAGTGGGGCTCCACCTTGAATGCGTGGGACCATCTATAATCCCTTTGTGCAAATATTTACACAAAGAGACAAGTCTGCTTCCATTAGCCAAGACCAGAGAGCTCATCCGTGGAACTCTCTTTTTCAACGCCATATACAGCTATGGACAGAGAGAGAGAGAGAGAGAGAGAGAGAGAGAGAGAGAGAGAGAGAGAGGGAGGGAGGATCGGGCCAACAGAGACAGAGGAGAGAGAGGAAGGGGACAGAGAGGGACACAGAGAGAAAAGGAGGGAGGAAGAGATGAGAAGGGCATAGAGAGGGGATGAAGGGATGGTCAGGAAAAGAGAGGAAACGACAGATGGGAGGGCAGGCTTGGGAGTACAGAGGGAGAAAGATGAAAGTCATGGTGGAGAGCAGAAGAAAAAAAGCCATCGGAGCGATGCATGATGTAATGAGCTTGTGTGGGCGTGGCTCACCTCAGACTCAACACACACAGATGTTATATACTAAATGAAGCATTAAAAATTCAGTCCAAGCTGTTATTATAAACACCAGTCATATCTATATGAAGCAGAGGGGAGGGAATATGTCTGACAGCAGAAAACTATATGTAGTACACAACAAATGACTGTATCCTGCATCCTGAGTGATGAGCCAGAGTCTGGTACAGAGCACAGGTGTATCATGGAGTCCTGAGTATTCATAGTGATTAGATGATTGAGTAACTGTCTGCACTTAACAAACCAAGACGTAAATGGACGGGTGTGTGATGCTGAACCACAACATCTTTTAGGACTGACCAAAAACAGCCTGTAAAAGTGTTATAAGCAATGAAGGCATTGTTTTCTTTATTATTATATATTAAATTATTTCTTATTCCTTTATGAAATATTGTTGAATAACTGAATATAAATTAGGAAAGCATAGATTTGATTTTTTTAAATAAAAAAAAAAGAAATGAGAAAGAAAAACATTTTGAACATGTTTTTTTCTCCAAACTAAGATACAAAAAGGTGCTGGTAACTGCTGACACCCAGGCACTGTATTATAACAGTCCTGGTCATTTGGGTGGATGACATATTAAAAGTCATGAGTGATGAGATGAATTCCTACCCGTGTTGTTCAAATACAAGGGCGATTTTAAGAGTAAGGCTGCTCTTACAAAATAACAATGTGTTAGTCCATCTCCTCCCAGGGCCCTGTTTGATCTCACAGGAGACATAAATCTTTAAAAATGAGTCACAACTACACAGTTAAATTTTTAAAAAGTCATAAATGAGTTCATAAAACAGCAGGGCTGAGCTGTTTTTTTGCAGATGTTACTCAAACAAGAGGAAATAGTCAGTTTGTTTATTTTCTACAGCGGATTAGTACACACTGGGTAAACTTGTGAGAATTTAATGCTGAGTATGGAGTATGTGGGACTGACTTGAACTACAGCGCGCATGTTCCTGTTAATGAAGAAAGATGTCACCAGTTGCAACAGTGTGGGTTTAGACAACAGTGGAGCTCTATGGCACAGAGGAATAAGCTGTATCAGGCTTGTTAATAGGATCAGTTCATTGTTGGTTTTAGTCTGTTCATAGGATCTAGTGACAATGAGAAAATACAGAATATCACCAGCTCATCACTGAAATGGCTAAACGACAGAAGAGCAGAGAGTTATATTGTTAAAACGTTCATCACAGCGGAGACATGCTTGGTAGTGACAGTCCCACACAGAGAGCTGGGCAGCGACTCCGAGGATGCTCTGCTTCGGTAGAAAGCTTCACTGGAATATAAACAGTAAATGCAAAGGGGGGAATTATAGTCTGGCTGTGCAGGCCCCAGAACACAGACTCCAAAAGCCCAGACTAAACCACCAACTGGGGAGAGAGTGAGAGAATCATCCTCTGTCTATCCTGAGCTGCAGCCTCACCGGTGACATACGGCTTTAAAAACAGCCAAAGATCTGCTCCTTGTCTCCGCCAGGCAGGTGCGTAGCCGTGTGTCGTAGTGATGCATCAGACACTGGAAGACAGCAGAGCTGCCTCCAGGAATAAAGGAAGAGGAAACAGGAGGCTGATGTTTGAGGCTCTAAATGCAGACTGTGGATTTGCTCTGAGGCTACAGTTTGCAGCCACAGGCATCTTCAC
The DNA here is from genome assembly GCF_002260705.1 of Seriola dumerili. NCBI lineage: Eukaryota > Metazoa > Chordata > Actinopteri > Carangiformes > Carangidae > Seriola > Seriola dumerili. Next base: position 1,738,132 of record NW_019174307.1, on the reverse strand, counting down.
ACAAATAGAGCCCATTGTGCACATACCCAGAAAAAACACACACAGACACAAACAATTCTCACAATGATATATTCTAACATGTGCATTTCCGCTTTGTGCAATTGCAGCCAGATGGCTAGTGAGTGCGTGTCTGTGTGTGTGCGTGCGTGTGTGTGTGTTTGTGTGTGTGTGTGTGTGTGTGTGTGTGTGCGTCGTTGCCGGGACATCTAATTCAGAAAGCATGGGAAGTTGTGTATCAGCAAAATAGTCCACAGAGGAAGTGTTTAGAGTCTCTCTTCAAAGGAAACATCTGAAGGAGACCTGCAGCACTGAAGCTAGTATCAAAGATTTTTTCCATCCAGACCCTAACCCCCCGCCATGCATCTGCCTAATCACATATTCAAGCCAAGAATGGACTTAGCTTTAATAAACTGTTTATTTCATAGACTGAAATGATTCATTGGTTTAAAATCACACAGCAGAACATCATCCTCTCTGACCCTGAATTTGCTGTGTCATAGTGACACTCAGATTCAAGACCAAGAGGTCAAATCCCAGGGTCCACAACTCAGTTCAGAGCCAAATTGAAGTGCTATGTTCATGGTGTGTTCATGTCCAGCTGAGAAACTCTGACATCAGAAACTGAACCACATCAGACGGCACTGCATTTAAAGCCATGATGTGTATAATTTGAAATGTCTGTCTTCAGTGCCACTTGGTCTTCATCAAGAAAGCCTGTGGCAGACAGTAATGAACACCATCACACATCCTGAATCCTCATCTTAATTCTTAAGAGAGACAATCGTGTCTCTCATTTTTACCCAGAGTCCTGCAGCCCTACGTCAGGACACGACCGCAACTCCCTGTTCTGTAGATGCACATCTGAGAAATCCTCCAACCTGAGGCCCAACAGTGACTGTCAGCCACGCGACCACCGAGCAAACTGCAGCACGGTAGTCTTCAACCATAATCAGCAAAGATGCAAGAGTCAAGACAAACATCATCATCCTGTAGCCAAGAGCTTTGCAGGACCTGCAGACAGAGTGACAACACAAACCTTGCAGTCCCAGTGCACTTAATAAGGCCTAACAATGGTGAAATATATCGGTTAGACAGTAACTGCATCAACTTAATAAATAAAATAAAAAAGAAACATCACCCATAGTGGATACTCAAACTTTCCGACTCTGGCTCATCCCTAGCTCAGAGCCACGCCACCACCTTGAGCCAAGTCAGCTGAGCGTCATGTTGCACTTCTTCTCATAGCAGCTAAATACAGGCTGCTGATGTCTAATGTGGTGGTAAAACAGTAACAGACGGAATAACAGACAAACAGCGTGATAAAATGTCAGGTTCAGTGTTTCCTGCTCTACAGCACAGAGTGAAAAACATCAGGGACGTTTGCAGGGTTGTTACCGCAGTCTGTCGTAATCAACCGACCTGCTACGGATCGCACGATGAGCTACTGATCACAGATTAGTTGAAGGAAACGCTCCTGTCTTATTTTCACAGCTTTGGCCTTCATTTGTATCAGCTATGAAAACACTGGACTCTCCAAAGTAGCTGCTGAGATTTGGGGACGTGACAACATCGCTACAAACAAGCAGTTTAGCCTGATTCAACAGTTTTTTTCATTGGAGATTGTTTTTATATTGATATCAGTGGCTGCTAACCACAACAGCAGATAAAGTGGAAGGCTAGTAGCTGCAACAACAACAGGAGCAAACTGAAGCTATTCAATCTGTGGGTGCTAACGACTGACAGACTTCTATTATAGTATAATTCAAAATTAATATCCTGTTGTTGTGGGCAGAGAGAGAAGAGGAAGGATGCAGCCCAGATGGACAACCAAATTAAAGGGAGTTAACAGAGGTCCCCAACCTTTTCCTGCTCATGGCCCATGATCTCTAAAATATTGATGGCCCACATCCGAGCCGGTAACAATACAGAGGAGAAATGATGCTGAGAGCACTCTTTATTTTAATGATAATGATTGAACAGTCAGGACTGAACTGAAAACAGAGGAAGCTTAATATTTCTTTTTTTGTTTGACAGAGAAGAGATCACATATCGATTCACCATCTGACCTTTTCCTTTTAACTCTTCCTGTTGCCGACCAGCTGTCCATTCTGATTCTCCAGTTTGTACCATGGATGTGATCTGTTAGCGCACGATCAGACAGAGGTAGCAAACAAACACATGGTATAGAAGTTCCTAATATTGGTTTATGGTGACAGTGACAGGCCTTAATATGAGAAAAGTGTTTAAACAGTTTTTAAATATCATTTAGTTTTAAAAAATGTAAAAACTTAAAATTGTACTCTTTTGCAATGGATTTGTTGGCCCCACTGTTGTTGGTTAACCACTGATCTATAAAGTCATATCATGATTATGATTCAGATGTTTTTTGCCGTATCACATCATTTCCTCTCCAACCAGCAGCTAATACTCTGTGGCTGCAGTCCACAGTTCGGAGGTTGGGATCCAGTGATCGACGCAACTTTATCTGGAGTTGAAACTGAAAGCGAGAACACATGAAACGTCACTAATTTCCCCTCTTTGCACTGACAATGTGTGGTGAGTACAGAGAGATCAAGTTAGAAGTCCGTCTGTAAACCAGATGCTTAAAAACAGAAAGTCTAGGTCATAATTTCACTGTTGTTTGAGTTTGTCTGACTCCTTGTGTTCTGACTTTTTTTTTTTTAGAAAGGTCGCCACTTTTCCCAGATCTTAGTAATTAACTTTGGGAGCAGAATGTTATTATTACCAACAGGGGCGATATCCAAAACTACCAAATAAAACCCAAGTTGTGTAAGATGGGATATCCCCCTTAAAAACCTCCCTGTAGGCTGCGCAACCGTCACCCCGTCCAGGACGCAACACACAGCTCATTCACAGACGAGCACTAATCACCTGCAACAGGCCTGAGTTTAAGAGGCTTCTGCTCTCTTACTCGTGCTCGAGCGTTCTTGTAAAAACTGTCACGCGAAAACAAACATGATGAGGGAACACCGACGCGGCCACGTGCCCGTCTCCACAGTGTAACTTTCACCCACAGCTCTTCATCTCTGCCAGCACCAGTAGCTACCATGTGCTTTCTTTCACATGAGCACAGTGGCTCCTTTGACCAATTTGACCAAATTATAGCCCACTCCTTTAGGAGAGCAGAGGTAGCGAGCACGCTGGGAGTTTCCCCCCTCGAGCGGCGGGGATAAACGTAGCCCAGGGCAGAGCCTCTTGGGAAATGACCCAGGACTAAATATATAGCTGTGCGTCCTCAGAGCTTAAGACACAGCCCATTTAGCTCGGCCCCAGCCGGCGCAGTGTGGACAGCAGAGTGGTTAAAATCACCACTTTGGGTGTGTGTGAGCGCGGGTGTGAGACGAACAAAGATAGAAGAGAGGGAGAGAGAGAGAGCGAGAGAGAGAGAGTATCACCCTGTGAAAAGAAACAGACAGCATTGATTGTGAGTGTTGGAATGATTCAGGGTTTATGTTCAGCCAGCGAGGTGGAGCCTTCAATAGCTGATCCTGTGTGTGTGTGTGTGTGTGTGTGCGTGTGTGTGCGTGCGTGCGTGTGTGTGTGTGTGTGTGTGTGTGTGTGCGTGCGTGCGTGTGTGTGAGTGTGTGTGTGTGTAAAAAAAAGCATTTTTATTACACATGGCTGAACTGTACATGATTGCACGTGTGTTCGGGTGCACAGTGAGTCGTGTCTATGACCTCACATGGGGCTGCTGTTGTTTTTTAGACTGTATCCTTGTGCCTAAATGTGTGTGTGTGTGTGCGTGTGTGTGTGTGTGTGTGTGTGTGTGAGTCTCCTTCAACCACCAGCCCCCCCCCACCCCCCCCATCCTTGCCCTCCTCTCTTCTTTGTTTCTTCAGCCTCGTACAGTTTTTAGGGACAATTGCTTTCTTTGGAAACGTTCAAAAACACGCACCATCTGGACGGGCAGCGGAGTCGGCTGCGCACCGGCTCTACTCCCATGTTTACACTGCAGCTTGGACACTGGCCCACACTGAGAGCTTAGCCGTCTTTGACATGCCTCAGTGTGCTTGTGTTTCAGCTAAGCCGCTGGACGGACACATTATTTTACTTTGATGAGAAATTATGCAGCAGCGCTCCTTTGCCAGTAATTAAATGAAAAGTTAAATGCGCGACTGCAGTTCCCAAAGCAACACACAGGCCGAGGAAAGAAATAATAACCTAAACAGTGCTTGTTTGGTTCTTCTGAGATGCCACTGTTGTAACTGACTGTGGATCAGTCTCAAATTAAATTGAATTCATTTCAATTTGCTTGTTTTCATCTACTGGGAGCACCAGATGTTTGAGGTTAGGACAAAAAATAAAAACACTTCCCTCCGGTCGCCTGAATGTTCTGCTGCTGTGGATTGTGCATCAAGTCTAACACTGTGGGTGACACAGACTGACCGATGCCACACGGGACACCTGTGAGGGCGCTCAGCTGGCACGTCCAACAGTGCCTTCTAGTGGGAATCATCACAAACTGCAGGCACAGACACTAGTTGGCATCATGATGATTCACCTGAGTCTTCAGTCCTTCACAGTGAAATTCATTTAGACAGTCTGACTCTCAGCAGCTGGAGACAGTAAGAGCTACTTTGTCCCTCTGAGAAGATGCCAGTGGTTTCAGGGGGTAAATGACGCTCCGGTGAGAGAACTCCCTTCGTGTTTCGTGTAGGTTGAAAACTGTGAACGCGTTTGTTTGTCTTCAAAGTAAAAGCACAGCTGTTTGGCAAGAGGCTTAACAAATGTTTTCCCCTCTAGTGGCTGCCTAAAAAGGCAATGCTGCTCCCTCCACCAGAGCTGAAACCTCCTCAGAGCCAGTTCCTGCTTGATTGACACTGTGCCAGATGTAATGTTGAAAACGTGATGCTTCAAAACTAAAGAACAAATGAAGTGTTTTCAATCATTTGTTGTCACCACATTTCACAAGAATTCACACTATTCCCTCCTCTCATGCACAGATGTAATATCACACACTTCATCAGTCTTAATAACACACACGCACACACACACACACACACACATACATGCACAGACAGCTGTTCCTCTCTCATGCTCCGTGGTCCTTCATCTGCAGCGTTCACACAGCCATGTCCCAGAAATGTAAACACAGTGTTGAAGGAGCGAGGGAGGGGCAGTGCAGGCCTGTGTGTGTGTGTGTGTGTGTGTGTGTGTCCAGGGTTAGGGTTTGGGTTTGTTGTGTGCTTATTCCCGTTCCCATCCCCTCGGGGTAGGGGGGCTTCTGAAATTCCAGGGATCCCATAGGACCGGAGGAGAGGAGAGGAGAGGAGAGCGGACAGTCCCCGCTGTGGGAAAAAAAAAATAAAAAAAACCCCTGAGCCGTCTGTGACCCTAAACCACCCCTGACTTCTGCGTTTTCTCGCCCCGCCTGTCCCAGCTCCTACACGGACCCGGCCACTCACTCTGTTATGTAACCCAAAGCCTTTGCAAACATGTGAGAGAGAGGAGGGAGACTCTGAAGGCTTCTGCCAAGTATTTTTACTCCTTGAGGGTGTGCGTATGCGTGGAGGAGGTCTACTCGGCCCCACCCACACACACACACACACACACACACACACACATGCACGCACGCACACACACACACCTATTAAACAAATGACTTTCTCTCCTCCTCTTAATACTTCAGCTCTGCATTATGTCCCAATATGGTAATAACATGGAAACATCATGAAAATAATCAGGACTATTTCATCACTAAGACTGAAATTCCCATGCATGTGAGATATGAGATGGTCTGTACGTGCAGTCATTTATCTTACAATGTTAAAGTATGTGTGTAATGTAGTATATAACCCAGAAATGCCATCGCAGACGTTACTCATATCACTGTCCTCTGATCTGCTGCCACTCTGGTTAAGAGTCTACGGCGGCCATGCAAGCAGCTGCGAGCTCCGTGCCAAGGCTGATGGGAATGTGATGTTGGAAGGTATAGAGAGTCAAACTGGAACTAAACTCGTAACCACACCGACGGCTCAAAATCCAGCCTTGGAAGTAGATCCGGTTTTGTCCCAGACTATAGACAGTAAACCTCAGGAGCATGTGAACGACTGATGACAGAAGCTAATGAGAGACTGAGTTACAGAAGCTATACTGAAACTAGAGACCTTCTTCTGATGGGATCACACCAGCCGCAACCAGCCTGTCAACATGTCGACGATCCCACCCGCTACGCGGTAGTTATTACAACATTATAACATGAGGGCTCAGTACTCATGGGTCAGACCACACCCCATCTTTGAACTCAACCTTCATTTTGATCTCAGCTACACACCTGGAATATTCCATGACTGTATCTCGCAGGTTGTGACACTATGGCAGGGACAAAATGTTTCCACGGACAGATCCACACAAACACCTGCTCAAAACCACCTCTGTGGTGTTGGTTGGTTCACACACACACACTTACACACACGCACACACACACACACAGAGGGGTAAAACGATACCAGCCGCTCGCTGTTGCAACTGGTAAACAAGGGTTAGTCCAGACATGATGTCATGATTTCAGCTTTGTCATATAAACTAAACCAAAGTATTGAACAAATTAAAACTCTGAGCTGATGATGGCACTTTTTTTGAGCACATGAATGTCTGTCCTGATAATCCATCCAGTAGTTGTTGAGGGTTTCACTCTCATGTCATAGGGATTCATCCTCTGAGGCCCACGAATGCAGGTACAAAATTTCATGACAGCACATCTTACAGTTACTGAGGTTTCAGTTTATGGCCCGAGTCCAAAAGAGACCGATATTGACTGTTTGTGGGGAAACGGGACGTGAACATTGTGTTTTGTGTTATAGCTGCTGTTCCCACTTGTTACAGAAAGACGTGTAACCTAGTGTGAGGTTATTTCTGTGACAATGTCGTACCGTTCTGTCTGTGCTGCTGAGAGACAGCAGTCACAATTTGCAGCCGCAGAGGAAATCGAGGACAGTGTTTAAGTTTATATACGGGTCGAGAGGGTCGAGAAGGTATTACGCAGTCTCTCTGAGAGTCCTCCAAGGAGAAACCACCGAAGCAGACAAAGGGAACTCGAACCAAAACGCAACGTTGATGGACAGAAGGAGAAAGATGTTGGCAGCTGACGACCAGCTGTTAACTGAAGTTTGGAAATCCGGACATTACTTAACGGGCCGAGGGCGACCGCAGTCTGAACTGATGTTTCTTCATACTGTACTTTCTATCACTGCACAGAACCGTGGTGAGAGTAAATTACAGCTTAGCACGCAGACAAGTCCATGATGATAATAAGTCATAGTGAATGGGACTGGAATTGTTTTTGCGCCCCCCCCCCTCCCACCCCATAACTGCAACATCTCAACTTGGTGGGATTACTTCATAAAACCACATTTTATGTGTGATTCAGCACAGAAAACTGTGTTGTTTTTTTACCATATAAATGACTAGTATGTTCATAATTTAAGTTTCTGGTGAAGAATGAGAACTGTTTTTTTTTTTTAAATTGACAAAAAAAACAAGGACACAAACCACAGAATATAAAGTTCTATGTTCAAGAAAAAGTCAAAGAAACAAGTGAGTTTTAAGATGGTTTTTAGGTCATTGTATGAAAAAAAAAAAGCCTGTCCGCTCGTTGAGGCGTGGGGGTTTTGGTAGCAGGGTAACACTTTTTTTTTTTGCATTTGGATCATTAATTGAGTCAAAAACTCATCAAAGTAACTTCCCTGCTATGTTTACAGGCATCATCCCTTTGACACTGATATTCAGGGAAACTCACTGACCCCGTAATTCACCAGGTCATTCTATCTTTCCTCTGTCGTAGCTGTCGTATGCCTGCAGAGAAAAGAAACACGTGATTGTGATGTCCAGTCATCCACAGAGCACCGCGAGTCTGATGATGCTGCTGTGCTCTCCGACGGGACACTTAAACATTGGCACTTAAAGGCTGTTTTTTAGTTGAATATGAAACATGCATCACTTCAAACATTCCCAGGGAAGTGGGATCATACTGTATGTTGTAACAGGATGCCTGCTTGGTGCTAGTGTACACAGCGTAATACAGGGAAATATGTGCGGTTCTAAACACAGTGCTAATTGGACCACATCTAGACCATCTTTGCCCTGCAGTTACACATTATTCAGCAATGTCCTGGCCCCGTTCCTCCACTGCACAAGACCTATAAAAAAAAAAAATTAAAAAAAAGAAGCTAGATGACGTAGGTGTTAGTGGTTTATGGTTTTGTGCATATCTCTGCCTGTGAGTGCATGCATTCTTTCTGTGTGTTTCGGGGAGAGGAGGGGGGAGGGGGGCATGAGTCCAGATGTGCAGTTTACCTCACCAGAATCCCTAATATCTCTCTCCCCCTCCATCTCCTCATCCTGCCTTTTTGTGTTTGTGCAAAATAAAATCTATTTCTGGCAGCGCTGGCTCAACATGAGGGCACATCTGAGCAACACTCCCAGGGCTCTTTACAACACGTCCAAGAGCGGGGGGGGGGGGGGGGGGGGGGGGGGGGGGGGGGGGGGGGGGGGGGGCTGTAGTCACCTCTGCCGTCAGCACTGCTTGATGGGATCTTCCAACCACACATCATCAGTTACAATAAATGGACTGCCAGTTGGCTTCACCTTCCCAACAGTGAACTGTTTGAGTCCAGACTCACTCAGTACTCTCCAGAGTTACTGACCAGTGGGTTACTATATTAAAATCAGCACTAAGAGCCAGATCATTTCATGATTACACTGAACAACGTGGCTCCACAAAAGAACCAACATCCACAGTTTGACAGCAGACTAGAATAAAAATAAATACTACAGACATAGCTGCGTTCATCCAGTTCATTTCACATCTGCGACTCTGTTAACACAACTCCAGAGAGGACTTTTCCCACATTTATTTTTATATTTTTGAGATGACAGGACATCCCAGCATGTGCTCATCATGAAAGGTCATCTAGTTTGAATGGTTTCAAAATACATCTTGACCTCACTGTGAACTTGGGACGTGTCTGATTTTAAGCCAGCGTGGACGAGAAGTCCTTCAGGCGCTCAGAAAAATGGAATCTTGAACGTTTACAAATCCGTGAAAACTTGGCATCCTCCGTGAGCTTTGGAAGATGGTTTGATATGAGCGAAAGCTCCAGAATCCAGCTACTAAATGGACCGTGTGGTAAGACTGTTTTTGTCAACTACTGTCGCCAAAGCTCAAGAATGGACTTTCGGACTCAACTTTGAAGCCAAGATGGTGAGAAAAATCCTCCAAGAGCTCAGAAATACGTCCCACAGCACCTACTAAATGGCGCTTGCTGGGAGACGGTTCAAGCAATTATGTTTGATTTTATCAAAGCCAAAAAAAGAAAAAATGCTACACTGTCTGGGAAATGGAAAGACTTGTGTTTGACAATTTTCACACTTGCAAACAGTTCACTTCTGATCTGAAATCAGTTGCATAGGGCAGACACCTCCGTGTCAACTGCAACCGGGGACCAAAAGTGTGTCGTGGTGTCGGCAATTCTGACATTTAAAAGTCTTGTAGGAGTCTGCATTGTGTTTAAGTGCTGGTCTGTTTTCAGTCATTCAAAACTTGCTTTCAAAGACTATGCCCTCCTTGTTGCTTCCAAATACAACCCAGTGAAAACCTAATCCTAATCGAAACTACACAGCAGGAGCCTTTTATCAGGTGAATCCCAGCTGTTTTTGGTGACTGTTTAAAAAACGAAATCTGCTGAAAAATGGTGTCTACAGAGACAGCTTTTTCACTCCGCTCCCCTCTTGGCTTTACAGAATTATTCCACCTCTTCCTCCTTTCACGGTCTTTTGGAAATTTAAATAAGGGCACCGCACTGTTGGTATTCTGGCATCCAGGAGAGATAGCGAACAGTGAATGATACTTAGAATCTCAGCAGCAGTAACCCAACTCCATCGAGCGCTGATGCTAGTGAGTTCCATATTTTTATACTGTTAAGTTGAGGGTGATGGTAAGTGGGGGTCCAGTCTCCCATTTTGGGTCCAACCAAAAAATCCTGAACACTGAAATACAGTTTAACGATCTAACAATTCAGATCCACATAGTTCCGTCTTTTCACGTTTTCATGAGTAGTTTTCTATCATATATAAGGTAGGTGGTAAGGTACATTATAAAATGTCCTTCTGACCTAAAAATCAACCCTTGAAACAGTGAAATCACAAGGCAGCTCTTGTTATTCTGCAGCAGCTGAGAAACAGCTGCAAGGAAAGATCTGATTTTAATTCAGCGGGAGCACCATCATCATCCGGTAATAAAGTTGTATTTCTTGTAGCTCGTCCATCTTACTGGAATGTCTGGATTCACAAAAATGAGCTTTTTTTTTTTTTTTTTTTTTTTCCCTCAACATTTTTCTCCTGCTAAGTTAATATATGGTTGATGTTGTAATCAGTCTGCACCTGAGTGGGGCAGTAACTCACGGTGGTCTCTGGCTGTGAGCGAAGGAATTCACCAAACATGGGTCTGAGGAGAGCTGACGCACACCTCAGACCCGAGCGCTGTGGTTGGGAACGCTCGCTGGCATGCGCGCTCACACGTCCACACAAAAACAAACTGCATCCTGTCTTGCACCAGATGGTTGACACATACAGTACGCACAAGTGGAACGATTTACTCATCTATGTAATATGTGTTTTCATATAAAGATACGGAAACCTCAGCAGGTGTTCAGTCCGTATCTGCTTCGTATTCCTTCAATGGCCGCATGTTTCATCCGTCTGTATTTTCAGGCCCATTGTTGGTCTTGAAAGCCATTGTCCCACACAGCTTTCACAGCTTTTTTTTTTTTTTTTGTTGTTGTTGTTTTCTTTCTCCACTTTTCTCAGTGGTGCAGTAAAGACATGCCAACAAATGTTTTACACCTCAGCTCATCAGCGTTTATGAGAGCAATCAGCACCTCTAATGCAGGCACAAAAGCCTCTGGGGAGACTCCTGTTGGCAAGCAGAGGAGAAAGAAGACATAATGGAGGGACATGCTCTGCGGTTTCTACCTCCTTCTGGCTTCTATTAAAACATAACATGGACCAGAAAGGACAGAAATACATTATGTTGTGTGTTTGCACTAAGTGAAAACTAAGTCAACCAGGCCAAGTTCAAAAACAACACATTTTTATTTCTGCCTATGAAGGTCCCAGGCAGTAATGTTAACTCTGCAGTCATACCCAAGTGTACTCACAATTTCATAGAAGCAATTTGAAGTTGAGAGACACGACGACAGTGGTTCCCAACCTGCGGACCGGGGCCCGCTGGTCGGCCCACAGATCATTTACGAAACAGAACAGTTTTGGTAACAAAGATGTAAAAGATATAAAAGATGTAACTGTGGCAATTAGCAGGTGAAAAGCCACAAGCTAATTGCTTTGAGTCAACAGGTTGTAAAATAGGCGACTGTTAGCTAACATGTCAGCCATAACAATTTACAAGGTGATAATATGTCAGTGTTGTATTTACAACAGCTTGTTGTGCTGCCCTCTTATTTTTCTTTTCTTCTTTTAGTTGTTGTTTTCTTGCTATGGTTGCTATGCTATGATTTCTTGTCAATGGCTGGACCACATCATATACTTGTTTACTATCTAAGTCTGATTGCACATTAAAAGATCACCTCCATGGCAAAAAGTGGAGAATCAAAATGGACAGCTGGTCAGCAGTCCAGCAGTCAGAGTCAAGAGACAGATGGTGAATTGACAAGTGATGTCTCCCCACTGTTAAACAAAAAAATAATAATTGCGCTTCCCCTGCTTTTAGTTCAGTCCTGAACATCCGATCGTTATCATTAAAATAAAAATTGCTCTAAGATCGTATTATTTGGCCTCTGTACTGTCGAGGGGTCGGATGAGGGCCACCAAGATTTTCAAAACCTCTGGAAAACCTCTGCACTAGAACTAATGATGATATAATAAAGTGAACGTCTATGTCGTGTGGAGCAGGTAGTGTGGAAGGCGAAGTTTGTGGTAAATTCTTGCACCCTGCATCCAAAGGTGTTCATTTCAGAAACCAAAGAACTCCGGTGAAGAGCAGACCAACAACAATACCCAGAAAGCTTGGCCCATACAGCTGCACATCTTAAACAGATGTCTTCATGTAGAAAGCATCTAGTGCAAAAGCATCTGCAGAGGATAAGACGTTCTTGCTTGATTACTGCAGCTTTTATGAAAGAAAAACAAGACGTTCTGTGAAATATTTTCTCTGTGAGCATAGAAAAGTGCAGGGGATGTTTGCTTTGGTTTGTCGAGCACCCAAAACCATTTAAACACACAACATGCAAAAAGGAGAGCGAGCAAACCATATCCAAGTCTAACACAGCTTCTAATGCCAATACCATATAAGGCAATGGAGCAAGCATGTTTTTTATTGCCCTTGCAAAATCACTTCATACTCAGACTACATCCCTCTTTGCTCAGTGTTATTATAAAGAACAAAAGACGTCATGATGATAAAGCAGATTCAAGGACACAGAAGTTAATTTACCGTTCTTATCTGTTTTGTTTTTTGTTTTTTTTTTGTTTGTTTTCAGCCGAAAGATCTGAATTTCAATATCGCTCTTTACAACTTCAGCAGAACAGAGCAAACAACTGCCAGAAAATTGTCATATCAAGTAAAGTCAAGTTTATTTATAAAGCGCCAAATCACAAGTTTGTCTCAGGGGGCCTCCAGATAATGGGTCATTATCTGCAATAATAACGGCCTTGTTAGTGTAGCTGATAGAGGCTGTTACCTTCCAACCCTGTTTGCAATAATTCTCCACCAGCAAGGACCCAATAATGTCTGCTGAGCACGTACAGCATGGAAGCAATTACTAAAAAAAAAATAAATAAAGCGTTACTTACCAGCTCATAGTTTGTTGCTGGGACACAAGACGAAGACACCTGAAAACAGAGAAGAGAACTGGTTAGTTGTATTGCTGATTATTTGTAGTTGAGTTAATATAAGAACATTAACAGCAATGTAACACTGCAATAAATGCATTTAGATACTACATCATCGATGCACATGCTTGAACATACCAATGCTGTTTTTCATATCAAATGTACAACCAGAAAAGTCCACACTTCATTAGACAGTAGCTGCACTGAACAATGTTTTATACAAACTATGAGTCATTTTGCTTCGTGTAATGTGGAAGGTGTCGTTCATAGTGACAAACCCACAGAGAATCACCGACCAACTCTGCACGTCCCCTCAGTTCTACAGAGCGATTTAGCATCTTTCAGCTCATTGTTTTGATTTTACAGCTCACATCTTTACTGTTGTGGTTCACTCTCACTAAATGACAGTGAACACGGTTGAACATTTAACAGCCAAATAGCCAGAAACTACTTGCTTTGAGTCAACTGGTTGTGAAAATATGCGACTGTTAGCTAACATGTTAGCCATTCAAAATTGCGCACTACTCACTGCATAGTCTATGTAGCGGCAATCCTCTTTCTTACCAGCAATGCAGACAAACACCACTGTTTCACTCTGTCAACTGACAATATATCAATAGATCTATTATTGCAGCTGTAAATAGACTCTTTATAGTGTTCTTAGTGAACAGCTGCAGCATTTTCATCAGAAAAGACACATATGAAGCACTGGCACTGGTTATTCAACCCCAATGCAATACTGACACCAGAATTCAGCAATACTATTAAGTTTAAAAGATGAAGTAATAGCGGAGTATTAGCACTGCAATAAACAGACTGAAAAGCTGAATGTTTATCTCTCCAACAAGATCTCTAACGTCTTGTTTGATTCGACTGAAGTAGCAGCTGCGGTCAGTCAGTCAGTCAGTGGTGGGATTGCTCCAGCAGAACTCATGATTTGTCAAGTGCCTGCGCTAATCCGATAACCATCCAACAGTTTCCATAATCATTTCATGAGTTTGCAGCAAGAACATGAGGACAGAGGCCGATAAACAGGAAGAGTATAATGATAATGGCCGCCAACAGAAGATTCAAATGAAGTGCTCACAGAAAAAAAGATGGCCACTTGATGAGGATAAATACAAACAGGATGTCACCACTGATGTTTCCTTCCTGAGCATGTCTGTTGTCTGTCCCTCTGAGCCTGTTTGGTCATCATTTCTCTGTCGGTGCACACGGAAAAAAAAAAATCCTACAAACTTAATTTTCTCCAGTTTGCCTTCTACACCATCATCTCATTTGTAGATTATGACAGCTTGGGGCAGCTTTATGATTCCAGTCGGATTTTAACTGCTTTGTATCCTTCATCCTTGCTTTATTTTATTACTACACCAGGACTGTGTCTCTTTCAGCTTCGAGAGATTAGGCTCAGGGGGTTATCATGACTGTTGACCTCTGAAAGCACCTTTCATCTTTGCTGCTGCCCGACCACTCACCTTATCCACTGCTAATTGTGTCATTGCAAGAACACAAGCCTCCTGCTCTGTTTGGGGTCTGCTTTGTGTTACTGTTGAAGGCAGCGCATTCCACGTCTGCCCACAAAACATCAAGTAAAAATCTTGAAAAACCTAATGGGCTGAAATCGGACAGAGAGTCAGAGACGAGTTATTTATATGGATCAGCTGAAGTCTGCACTTAAAAATTTGTAATACAAATTGCTGAGATGGGAAAAGCGTGAGATGCACAACTGCAAAAACTACAATGTGCAAACACAAAATTATATCAAATCCTTGCTGATATCAAAATGTTTTGATATCAGCAAGTTTTAAAAAGATATAACGCCCAGTTTTGCAAATAAAACTTCCTAAAAGTGTATAACTGTTTCCTACAAAACAGAATTTTTGCAGTAGCATCTTGCTAACTATCCCCCGTTAGTGGATGATAAGCAAACCAAAAAGCACCACTGGATGACTGCCACCGCAGTGTGAGAACGGCTGATTAGATTGACAACGTTGAGGATGTGTGAGTCATTAAAGTCTCATAGTCTCTTTTTATAACTGTTACCTCATTTGAAATACAGGAATGTTGACTCTAAACAGGAAATGACCCTTATAAGATTAGATGTTTTAGTCCCTATATCAGTAGAAGCAGCTGATGCACTGATATGAAAAGACGCAATGCCTAAAATTAAAGACATTCTCCAAGCCAGTGGCTGTTAGTGGACCCATTAACCCCTCCCCTCACATGCTTGTGAGATGCTAAATACAAATCCCACAAGGGTGGAGACTGGTTGGTGATTCATCTTGGAAATAACTAACTCCCATTAGTGGCAAAGGTGAGGTCAAAGAAAGAATCTTTTTACATTTCGTGGGAACAAAATGTTCCTCGGTGACTGTGGTCCGTCACAGTTGCCCCACGTATCAGCAGCCAATACTCGAATGATGGCATCCCAGTGGAATGTGTCTCTGTTTTCCAGAATTTACGTCTGGCACAGTGGAGTGTGTCTTGAGTTGACAGGATACAGTATCTCAGTCTGGCTCAGATCTCCTGTATGACAAGCTATTCTGACCCCCCCCCCGCCCCAACCCCCCCCCCCACCCCCCACCACCACCATCAACGTCGCTCATTAACAACGGCAGGTCGCTTTTCTCTCAGGGGCCCTGCTCCCTCGGGGGACCTGACGCTGCCTCCTAAGAGCTAGTCCACCTGTAATCAGCAATCACCGAGTACGTTTACATCCACATTATATGCAATATTCAAATTATGGCAACGGTTATTAGTTTACATGTCTGTGCAGATAAATATTCTGGTTTAAAAAAATCTGAAAATGGTCATCCTATCCAAGCCATGCAAACTAACATTGCATGTTTAGGCCATTTTACTCTCTGCTTCTTGCACTTGAAGCTCCTTCACACCACATGGTCCGCCCACGCAGGTGTTTTCACTTATTCTGCCTGATCACACCACCTCTCAGGACTCTGTGGGCATGTACAAACAGTGATTGATTGACACTTCCCTCACTCTGCTGTTAGTCTTGGTGTGTCTGTGGGGGCGGGACAACTTAATCATTCTTGTTAGTACCTGCGGTTTGATGACCTCATGTCATTCCCATCAGCTTCGGTACAGGAGGCCTTGATATGATCCAGTCAACATTAGACATAAATGATGAAGTTAGTCTCTCCTGAAACCTTTCCTCAAACCAGTCTCCTGAACAGGTGCAGGCTTAAAACTGCACAGCCATAGGGTGGAATAAAAACAATTTAAAAAATAGCTCAATAGCTTTGATCGAGGTGTCATTGATGAAGTTATTGGATCTTCTGTATTTCTAAAGGAGCTGCTCAGGGACCAAGATTACAAAGGGCTGCTGGTCACATCAAGGTCAAGGTTTGTGAGCCACACACTCTGAAACTGAAATCTGAGACTGAAATCAAATGCTGTAACTCATTAACTCCTTTTAAATCTCTTCTTAAAACATATCTCTTTGTCTCAGCGTATGGTAATGTTTGATATGTTTTACTTTGTTTAATTACTAATCATTGTTCTTACATGTTTTACTGCCTCTCTTCACTCGTTTCAGAACCTTTTGCATAATGTTTGATAAATGTTTTTGTTCATGCTGCTGTACTCTTTTTACTATGTTCATTTTTATCTGGTTTCATCTGCGAAGCACTTTGCAACTTTGTTAAGAAAAGTGCTGTATAGATAAAGTTATTGTGATCACGCGTGACTGTTCTGTGCAGCACGGAGCTGAAAAAGTACACGTTCAGTCAACTTCCCCTGGAAGATGTGAAACGTTGTCGGAGGGATGTGCACATGAAGCACCTGATCCCACGTTCATCTTAATAAGAACACAGTGCTGGTGCAGCGGGACGACCAAGACAGTCCAACAAAACATTTGTCCTTGATCTATTTTTGCCACAGCAGACTGCATCATTAACAACGACACACTCCACTGGCCAGTTAAAAAAACATGCAGCCTTGGTGAGTCTTGGCGTTTGCTTCAAACTGGATTTCTGGGTTCATCATCCATCTTCTAGTTGTGACTTGTCTGTTCACAGTGACCCCTGCTTTGACCATCATAAAACAGTTATTAGGTCTGATGCATTGTGAGGAATAAAAGGAAATTTAATCTTTAAATGCATCTTTTTGGGGACGCTGTGTCAGCAGATGAGAGGGCAAAACACAACACAAAGAGCTGCTTCATGAATAAGTATCCAAACATCAAAAAGACTATGGCATCTGACATTTAGCTGAATGTCATGTTTAATAAAAGTCATACTTTTTATTTGCAAGTTAATTCATGTCAGAGACGACATCAATGACAAGATAGCCAATGTCGCCAGTGTAATAAAACCTCTGATGTAAAGGTCAGGTTGAGAGGGTCAGGTAGGTCTGCCCACGGCAGAATAGCTCACATTCTCCCTCATGCTAAGTGGCTGCTGATGCTGGAGTGGAACTTTGCACCATTGCAGTCTGGTAAAGCAGTCGCAGCCAGGATCTCCCAGAAACCACAGGGAATATTTATCTAAAGGCAGGCTGCAGGTGAGCACTTAGCAGTGGGCTAACCACAGGTCAAGCAGCGGGAAACCGCTATGTCAAAAATCCTCTGGTCAAAAAAGAGGGGTGATCTGGAAAGTCTGCATGAAAATATGTAATAAGGTGCAAACAGACTTTTGAGTAGAAGCGTGTGAGTTAATTACTTTTAGCCATACATGCAGCGCCACTCGAGGGATGGCAATGTTTGTCAGTTGCTCAACCACTTTGGTCCACAATGAAATATCTCAACAACTGTTGGATGGATTGCCATTAAATTTGGTGCTGACATTCATAGTTCCCAGATGATGAATCATTCTGACTTCAGTGATCCCGATTTTTCCTTGAGCAACATGATGAAGTATCTGTGATATCTGTGGTTTCAGTGAAATGTCTCCACAACTAAGTCTATCTTAAAGCTCCATATTTTACACTATTATTTGAAGCGTGGATCCATAAGAAGATATATTTGGGGTTTTAAGAAACAAAAACCATCTCAGTGTAGTTTGACATCTCCTCTCTCAGGCTTCTCTCTGGAGCTCAAGTAACGACAGGTCGGTGAGCCAATCAGAAGAGAGGAGGCTCTGAGCCTCTCTTCGGATTGGCTGACTGTTCTGGGTTATCAAATAAAAATATAGCAGATGTGACTTGACAGATTTGTTGTGACATCACAAAGTTACAGAAGTCCTGATGGCTGGTTTTAAGGCTCAGTTTCTGAATACAGGCTGTGTGCATTAGACCTAGAGCTAGACCTAGACCTGCTTTATAATCAAAGATGGACGTCTACCTTTATACAATGTGGGACCTTTAATCAATTACTATTTTCAAAAGATACAAGATAAGATCAGAACAAATCACTGGCCTCTTATAAAATACTTAAATCTACATTTTTACGTCTGAAACAAGCGTGGAAACAACCTATAAACCTAATGGATGCAACGGACACAATATGACCAATGAATCACGTTTGAATTTTGATGAAAACCTACACAAAGCCTTTGTCCGTGCTCTGCCGTGCGTGGGGAGGAGGCCTGGCCAGAGTGTGTGTTGATGCTATCGGGAGTATTCAAATGAGTGTAATATAATAAAGGATAATTGTGTTGTTGCATTCCGTACATGCTTGTGTTAACAGCATTAAACAAGGGCCCATTTCCTACGGACAAAAGTCCATGTCAGACGTCTCTGGCTTGTAGGACAGCGTTCACATGCGGTGTGCTTCCTGCTAGCTACTGACACACTCCAGACACAGTCACGTTATGTAACTGATGTCAGCCTCCCGGGTCTGAATATGTTAATAATCCTCACTAATGACGTGAACGGTACAGGGCCTTAAATAAATGATGAATTGAGCCATTATTTGGGTAAACAAGCTACACTAAAATCTCTGCTATGCTCATGTCTATAAATCTCAAACCTAATGTAGGAAAATCACACAGCACAGTGATAAATCACGGAAGAAAAAAGCACATTCCTGCTTTACTCCAAGTAGTGAAATGACTGTAATGCAGGGAAGCTCGTGGAAAAGAGCGTGGGGCCGTGCATTGTTGGTAAAAAAAAACTTTCCCCAGCCCTCTGCGCTGGCATATTAACACACGGCTGCCCTGAATGCTTTTATGTTTATCCAGATCTCTGCATCAGGCACATCCCAGCAGAACTATTCAGTGTGCAAATTCAATTTGTGAGGCATAACCAGTAACAGAAGGCTTTCTGCGGCTGTGATGGTGGAGTGTGCCAGAGTGCCGGTCCGTATGGACTTATTGGGATATTATCAAAGCAGAAAGGAATGATTGGAGAGCTTCGGTCCAAGTGCCCATGCCCTTTCGCGTCTGCTTCACAATCTATAATCATTGATTTACTACAATTTTGATGCATTTACTGAATGTATACTGAATGATTATTTACTAGTCCACGCTCATTTTGTTTTCCTCTACCTTCGCTCCTGATACCTCTCCACATCTACCCTTCTCTTTTCTTCTGTCTGTCTCCGGCTTCTGTTTTTCTCCAGGGAAAGTTGTGGAAAATAAATAGATTTATTGAGCAGAATGGACAACGAGACATGTACCCGACTGAGCGTCTCTACACCGCTGATTAATGTTTCATAGCAAAAGAAAAACTTCAGGAATGGAACAGCGTGTGTTTGTGTCTTGTTTCTTTCTTGTCTTCATCTTTGTACATGCTGCAGTTACTATGAGTGTAATGTGTTGTTGTTTAGGGTACTATTTCTTATGATGATGAAAGTCAATTAATCATTTAGTCAGTTGACAAAAATTAATCATCTATTTTGATGATCAATTAATCATTTAATTTATTGAATGAAACACTAAACATTCTCTTTTTCCAGCGAATGAATGTGAGGATTCACTGCTTCTCTCTGTTTTACATCATTATCAATGGATTTCACTGCTGGCCAGACAAAACAAGACATCTAAAGGTGTTACCATGGAAACATTAAAGGTCCCATATTTTACACTTTTCCAGTCATTTATATGAAGTGTTGATCTATAAGAAGATATATTTGTAGTTTTAAGAACCAAAGACCATCTCAATGTAGTTTTTCGTCTCCTCTCTCAGGCTTCTCTCTGGAGCTCTAGTGACAACAGGTCAGTGAGCCAATCAGAAGAGAGGAGGCTCTGAGCCTCTCTTCTGATTGGCTCACTGTTCTGGGTGAACAAAAAAAATTATGGAAGATTTCAGGTAAACTCTTGTAGAAACAAATTCCTGCAAGGTTGATTGGTGGGTCCAGGTGGGCGTGGCTTGGGGTATGGGTGAGAGTGGTGACTGCTTTGTTGTGACATCACAAAGTCCCCGAAGTCCTGACGGCTGGTTTTAAGGTCCAGTTTCTGAATACAGGCTGTGTGCATTTCTTTGTGGACTGAGGCTTTGATACTTTCACAGTATTAATATAGAACCTAGACCTGCTCTATAATCTAACAACACATGGACGTCTACCTTTATACTATATGAGACCTTTATAGTGTGTGATGGATATTTTATATTCTAAATTATTATTGACTTATCCAAAAAATAAAAAAATAAATAACTGACAGACTTTTGACAGACGAGATAACTGTTAGTAGCAGCCCTACTGTACAATGTATGTGCAAGCTCCACCAATGTGTGCTCCTATAGCTACAGTATGTGTATACAGTGCAGTAAATTAAAGCGTCATGGAACAAGTTTGCGTGTGTTTATACTTGATAAAGATTAAGATCGACGTCACTGCAGGAGCAAATAACCAAACAGAGATAAATCTGTGACAGATCAAATACAAATAAAGATAAACAACATAATAATGAATGCATAATGTCTGCCTGTGTATAAACAACTTAAACCCCCGAGGGATCCAACAGACGCCGTATGTCCCTGCCATGTTTCTTCTCCACGGCCGGGACTCAAACGGCCTTCAGCCGGGCGGAGCGCCTGTTCATTCTCACCCCCGTCTTTGTTGGAGGGGACTGACGGCGTGGAGAGGGGAGAAGCTACGGCTTGTTTCTTTTGTTCCAAAGTTACAGCGGGGGTCACGTTCCCTTCCCAGGCTCTTTCAGCTGAGAGCCGGTATTTACCAGCACGCTGATTTACACATTTATCATGGCTCTCGCTGTCTGGCACCGGGCCAAGTGGTGGAGATTAAGGAGGGAGGGAGCGGGCAAGAGAAGAAGGCGGCCATGAAGAATCAGAGTTGAGGAGGGGGTTGTATGTCCTTTGGCATTTATAGTGAAAGTCCCCCGCTTAAAGAGCTGATTGTATTTCCAGTCATACAAAACTGTTACCTTCTTTGCCATTTTTGATGGGAAGCAACTCAATGTATGTTTTTTTTCCTGCCAATCCAAGTCCTAGACACTCGGTCCTGAAGCAACACTTTGACATTTTGGGAAAAGGGCTTGTTTGCAGTCTCACCCAGAGTCAGATGAAAAGATCAATACCAATTTCATCTCTGTGCACACAGAGTACAGCACAGCAGAGGGAAACGTCCACGAGCTGTTTTGTCTTGCTTAACTCGAAGACGAGAAGCCGGGGAAGGAACTTCAGCCTCTCTCAAAAGTGAAAACTTGGCTCTCGGCTTCTCCCCCCGTTTTGTTTCTTAGTGACAATGTTCACATGAAAACATTTTTCCACATGATGTCATAGGACAGCTGCTCTCTTGCAGGAGATGTCAGGAACCAGTGTAAAGACGTGCACACACACTGATCAACTGAACAAGACTTACACTTGAATGGAAAAGGGTTGTAGGCACGAGCGTGAGCCAAAAGAAGTGGGCTATATCAGAGAAAAGAGGTAAAGATCCCCCCAGACATGTTTTCAGACAGACTAAAACAATAATTGGTATCTGATACAGTTTTTCCACAAAAAAAAAAAGTTTTACCTCATTGAAAATGTGAAATTAAATCTACTTCTCCCTGTGAGAGTGGTAATCCTAGACTCTGGGGGCCCAAGGGAAAGAAGCCCCCTCCCTTGCAGTCTATTGATAGATGCAATATACAGATGTCCCCTAAACGCCTAACATACCCACTATTAGTAGATGCTAAAATTTACAGATGTTCGGCATGCTGCACGTGCAGGCAGTGGGTAGATGCTAGCTAGCTGGCTAGCTGGGGGGGGGGTTGGGGAAACAGCAGCGCACTGTATATCTTTGTGGGAGGTTTAAAGTTGTCATTGCAAAATGTACCAACATGATCGGGCCATCGGGGGCCACTTTCCCCATGGGGGCCCCAAAAATTTGCCTGGTTTGCCTACCTCTGCCCTCTGACAACTAATATGTCGTATGAATTGAAAATCTAATATGTAAATATCGCTCAAAAAACGTTTAACTGCTGGGCACAAGATGTCTTCTACTTTACTGAGACGATCTAGTTGCTAGTAAGCAAGTTGCTTATTGAACCACGATTGGCTCCACACTGAGTGATCACAAAATCCTGCTTATACGTCTTAAATTCAGATTTAAGGTGAGGACAGAGACATTTCTGCAGACGAATGTGAAAACAGCCTCCTGGTGTCAAACTCTGCACGTACGTCTCTCTGCACAGTGAAGCTCAAACATCTGAGCAACAATGAGCAAAATACATTTTCAAGCAGAGGGGGACTTTAAAATGTATTCTCTTCTCGAACCACAGGACTGACTGCCTGTTTAGAAACTAGTCCCAAAGAATGATTGAAAATCTTGATGTATGTCTTCCACTCTAACCTTAAAAACACAGGGAAATAACCACATAATATCATATTGTAGTTATTACAGTTATTGTGGTGACCGCACACTAATATTTACCATGGTGGAGTGCAGGATTTACCACAGTCTTGACCATAATCTTACATCACTGTTATTCTGAGGCATAATGTTCTATTGAGAACAGAAAAAAGAAAATGGGATGTAGTTGTTCACCTCAAGGTCTGGAGCTTTCCATGATATTGCATGGTCATCCGCAGCAGATGGAGTTGCCCAGTGCTCAGGGAATTATAGATGTTAAGATGCTCAAGTCTATGACAGCTGGATTAATGAAAATCATGTGATATGATTGAAAGCTCCAGAACAGCTACTAAATGTGAAAAAGTTTCATCAGCTGATGTCTGCAAAATCAAGAACTCTCAATCTCAAACTGGGTGCAGTCTGTGATTTGTTTATCATGTGTCTTTAAATCTGTATTCTGCAGGAGCATGTGCTCGAAGAACTTTAACAGCTTAGCGTGAGGAGCGTCTGAATCCCAGAAGGCACGGGGGTTGTTGTCTCGGGGAAATCGGACAAGCTGAGGCGAACTTTCGCTCCGAGTCGACCATGCCGGCGTTAATCACACCGCAACAAGATCAGCTGTTAAGATGTTAAATTACAACTCGGATGAGCGGGTTTGAATTTCACTTTCAATCCCATCAAGTCTCTCCCAACTCCCTCAGCTGTTTTTCCTCATGTGCGCATCAATACTTGGATATGAGAAATGTTGGAATACAGATTATGTAATAATATATTGTAATATTCTCCCTTCGCTCGATATTGTATTGTTTTGTACACAATCATTCAATATGGATTTGTATATTGATCCAGTCGCAGATCTGCATAACGTCAGTGCTGCAAGTATTAATCACTCTGCTTTGCTGTCTTTCCAGCACAAATATTACTATCATAAATATTAATAATATGTCTAGGAAGGCGAAAGCAGCACTGCCAATAGCAGGTCACGAACAAGCTGGGAAAGACTGTGATGGACATTAAATTCACATAGTTAAATAATTCTGAAATATCCATGTGGATATCAAACAGAGAATAACAAGTTTATAGAAACAATAAATATATTGGTACGTACATCCTGGCCACCAACCATTACACAGAAAGGTCAAAACGACACACAAAAAAAGAAAGAAGATGAAATATTACATTTTAAAGTAAGAAAAGGGTAAAAATAGACACATTAATACTGTTTATACACGAGCTGTCCAGGGCCAGACAAACATGTCCCCATCTTTTAGCACACCAGCCCTCCAGTCTGAGCTGCTTGGATAGATCCAGGAACCTGGCACCGATGTTTCCTGTGTTTCTGCCCCCTTCCCCATCAATCATCCGTGAAAAGCAAACAACAATATGAAGGCCTCCTGGCACAACTGAGGAAACAGGTCTGCTTTCTATAAACATTCCTCTGAGAGACATGAAGGCTTGATAAGAAAAAAAAAAAAAAAAAAAGGAAAACAACCTCTCCACCCTCCCAGCCGACTGATGCCACACACACACACACACACACACAGGGCACATACTTCACATAGTGTTCACATGGATGCTCAGTCATATGGAAACAAATGGCAGTTTCAGTGAATTTTGATCACAGCTAAAGTATTTTCACATTCCACATCACTTTGCTATGAAATTTAAATTCTTACATAATCTGAAAGTTGTCATTTTATTAGTTATTTTGTAGATTTATTATGTCAAGTTTTAATTACACTTAAATAGTGATATTTTTACTTTTAGTTAAAAAAACACCAGTAGTTTTTTTGTTTTCCAGTAAACTGGACTTTACTGGAAGCAACAAATACCAAAGCAGAAAATATTTCATTTTTTACCCAGCACATTTATCTGATGGTGATGAAATGTTCACTGTTTATTCACATAGTAGTGGAGCTCAACCACTCTTTGAACCAGAGTGTGAAGATGGTGATTACGCCACATAAATCATACAAATGTTATTAAAATCAACAATGAAAAAATGTTTAAATCCATTCATTTAGATAACATTGTATAAAACAGAGTGGTTTTTTTTCACGTCAGAGATTCAAATGAGAGAGTTAAAGTCTTCAACTAAATCCACAGTGAGTCTTTAGAAATACAGAATACAAAGGACTTGACTTTTGGGTTCCCCTTAGCTCAGGGCTAAAACCACAAAACTGCAATATCTTGGATGACATGTCTCTCTTTATCTAAACGGAGACAAAAACTATTTCTATATAAAGAAGCAGCTATGTTAAAAATGACCCAAACCAGAGACAGACTCGTCCTTAGAGGGTTTAAACGGAAACTGAGTGAAGAAATCAACCATCAGCCTCTTGTTTACTCCTTTGCTGTTGGGAAACCAGAACGATACAGAAGTGGCTGTACTGTACTACACTGGACACTAGAAAAAAGGAGGTGGGACACACACACACACACACACACACTGCTCAGCAACTTCCAAGAGCAAAGATCTATGTCCATCTGAGGACAATAGTACAATAAAGCTGCACTTGATTCTGCCCCTCTACCAAGTCCAGTATCTTAACGAAGCCATCAGGGCCTCGAAAGCTGAATAAATGAATAGATCTGCAACTTCTAAACTTCTGCCTCCACCTCAACGACATGTCTTCTACTACATCCATAACGTGTGGTGAGGAGAGTGTGCAGCCACTGGTTGGGACAGTTTGTAGGGCAGCCATCTTGATGATGTCACACAAAATGAGGAACATTTGGTGATCGAAAAATGTAAAGCCACTTGTCAAACTGAAAAGCCAAAGAAAGCGGGACCAGGATTTTTTTTTTTTCTTTCTTTCTCAATACGTTCCTTGACTTTGAAACTGCAAACACTGATTAAGAAAGGCCCATTATACCAGGCCTCTAGCTTGATTGCATGGAGTCATTTAAAAGATTAGCTGTCATTAAATGTTTCACTATAATATCCCCTTTTTAGGGGTATTATAAGAAGTTCCTCTATTTAAGGGGTATTAGACTGTGAGGGTCTGCAGAGAGCTTTCGTCTGAGCGTGCTGGCACCAGTCAAAACCGAAGGCCAGAGAGGGGAGAGACGAGGATTGTGGGCAAGTAAATTCATTTAGAGTTGAGGCTTTCTTGAGTAGAGACCAACAAATCAAAGTGACCTCAAGTGTCTGGAAAACAAACCTGATTTGATGCACAATTGTGGTCAACATGAAACATCAGCCTGAGTTGTAGCACAAAAAATAAAACCCAAACAATAAAACTGAAAACATTACGTCGGTTCTGAGTTCCAGGTTGGTGGGCTTGCTCATGCCTCACCGTGCTGCGTTGTTAGTGCCTCAGAGCAGTAAATCCTAAAGGGGTCCACTGTTCATTTTTAACTGCAGCATTAGTCTCCGGATATGTTCCTTCATACACTCTTTAAACGCCTTCCTCTGGGCCTGTGACAGCAGTTTCTCTTACGTGCCAGACGACCTGCTAACTAACTGCCATAAGTGAAACATTATATGATACCCTTGAAGAATGCGAAGCTTTTATTGTGCCCTCATTGAATGCTATTAATTATACTAAAAGCCTAACTGTACGGCATGATGCTTCGGTACAGCTATAGATTATTTATGTTGCTAATGTATTGCAGGTTCGCAGTATCTGCCAACACTCAGTCCAGAGGACGAAGGGATTAAATAAATTGCTGTGCCCACATTAAAGTTCTGCAGAGCGTTTTGTGAACGTATTACAACAGAGAGGATGTATTGTGCCATGTATTGATTTAGGCTACGCTGTATATGCAAACTTTGTACTGTACTTGGGCATAACATTGAGAAAATGATATATGGTTTATATTACAATCTATCTTTGTGCCCTTGAATCAAGGACCAGCGCCAAGTTGTCTCACTCGTATCTATTAAGGTAAAAAAAAAAAATCTTTTTTTAAGGTCTCATATAGTCTAAAGCCAGATGTCCATGTGTTGTTTGATTATAAAGCAGGTCTAGGTTCTATATTAATACTGTGAAAGTATCAAAGCCTCAGTCCACAGAGAAATGCACACAGCCTGTATTCAGAAACTGAGACTTAAAACCAGCCGTCAGGACTTCTGGAACTTTGTGATGTCACAACAAAGCAGTAACCACTCTCAGCCACACCCCAAGACCCGCCCACCTGGACCCACCATCCAACCTTGCAAGATTTGGTTTCTGTGAGTGTTTACCTGAAATCTGCTATATTTTTATTTGATCACTCAGAAAACAGTCAGCCAATCAGAAGAGAGGCTCAGAGCCTCCTCTCTTCTGATTGGCTCACTGACCTGATGTTACTAGAGCTCCAGAGAGAAGCCTGAGAGAGGAGATGAAAAACTACATTGAGATGGTTTTTGGTTCCTAAAACCACAAATATATCTTCTGATGGATCAACACTTCAAATAAAAGTGTAAAATATGGAGCTTTAAATATCAATTAGAAAAATGTGATTCTAAAAAACAGTCTCTTTTACAGAGCGGAGTTAAACAAGAGGTTAAGCTGTGTCTGCAAGAACTGACACACACACAAGGAAGGATTACATCAGCAGACGAGCATGACAATTCATGCTGGTGGTTTTTATGGTCCACTGCCTTATCCCTAATCCCAGAAACACACACACACACACACACACACACAAATACACAAACATAGAGTCACACTTTCCCAAACTCTCCACTCCATCCTTCTTGCCTGTCCTGGCTGCATGTGTGGTTGATTGTGTCTGTGGTTCGGCATCTATCACGACCTGCCTGAAGGAGGGACAGGGGGTTGAGTGGAGCGCTGCCTCCTCCGGCAGACAGTAATGATGAAAAATGTCTCCTCTGAAATCCAGTCCGACATAGGCAGTGGATGCACGCCATTCCCACACCACCAGGAGTCACGGGTAACGCTGCTGCCCAGCCGGGACACTGCTGTGTTATGTTACATTTACGTTGGCCGAGGAATGCTTCCGAGGAATTTAGGGATACAGTGGAGGACTGTGCGTGGAGAGGGGATCTGTCACACGGCGAACAGGAGCCGGCTCTGGGTTACACAATAAACAACTAATGACAAATCTGATGTCAGACATTGAGTTTTTATATTTACACATTGGCAACTTCGAATTTAAAGAGCAAACTTTTTTTGAGGGAAGCAAAACTAAATGATATAATGTTGACAGCATATTCATGATGTAATCCTGTTAAACACTTTCCCTCTTCACTTAAGTGGCAACCAGATACTCTTTAGGCTGAATGTGTCAAGGCTACCAGAGAGTCCCAGATTAATTGCACGTATTTTGATTAACTGCAAATTTATATATGTTTTTGCAACTTAGTTGTTTCATCAACTAAGGTGGGTCATGCGTTATTGCTAATCTTTTGGCTCTGTGCACTCTACATGATGGGAACCTGGAAGCGACAGGGTCCATACAAAATGCACAGCAGGTGTGGGGTCACCTTTTCCTCACAGTTTAACTCGGTTGTGTAATTTCTGGTGGCGGATTCCAGCCATAGCCAATGGGACCTGCTTCTGCCTGTACTGAATTACAGTATATTAACACATTGATAAGAGGCATGTCTGAGCAGCGACACACACTTTAACCCTTAATCCACAGAGTATAATGTGGAACTGGAAGAACGACATACTTAAAAATTTGAATAAAATAATCCAGACAGTGACAAAGACAGGGTTGATGGGTGAAAACACAGCTGTGGGCGTACACTGCTACTTCACAAATCTGTTTAAGAATAAGTTCTATGTTTTCACACTATGCCCTCATTCTTGTTCTCCCCAATTTGAAGCAAATTGGAGGCAATTGTAACTCGCTCGACTACGTGCCAAAAATTCCCAAACTGCTGTCAGGTTTTCTCACGCCTGGGGCCATGTTTTCTGGGCAACAACTTTTGCAAGGTCCTGTTGTGAAACACTGCGGCTGCAGTTCACGGCTGCACACACACCGACACTGAAATCAGTGTAAGACGCATGCACGCACGCACGCACGCACACACATATTCTCTCTCACATGCAGAACATAATATACTTTTGATCAATGACGTGTTTCTTTTTCAAAGTGTGCTTTGACCTCTGGGTTAGAAAGAGAAAGAGAAGAGAAGAGAGGAGAAGAAATAAGAGAGAACTGAAAACAAGAGGAGACATACGCCACCACTGTCATTCCAGCTATGACCATGGGCCACCAACCACATAACATGGTAAGCCAAGGAGAGACCACACACAGACGCAAGCACTACAGTAACAAGCAGTGCTTTATATTACACTAACACATACAAAGTCTACACTAATACAACAAACACATCTGATTTCACTCTCTTACAGTGCACACATTTCCTGTCATCCATACCAGCTCCAGTGAGCGCACAGTAGAAGCAGCGCAGCGTTTGCAAATATACACAGACTAATATATGTCTCTTTTACACACACATTCATACAAATGCACATGAAAACTGTACATCTACTGTATATATACATATGCAAAAACATTAAAACCTACCAATACAAACCACACCAGTGGTGCACCTACAGCAGGTCACATACATGCCTGAAAACACACACATCTGAGAGCACTTAAAGCTCTCCGCTTCTCCCTGCCAGTCAGGCAAATCCACAATGCGGAGGGTTTTTGCTGTGAAACAGAACACAGTACAGCCGACACTCGGGACAGCCAACAGCTCAAATACCAGGCAACAGCTCTTTCTGCCCCCCCTCCCCTCCCCTTCCCATCTCACAACCACACTCCTTACCTGAAACACTGCGGTGGCCATCCTCTGTCAGCGTGTGTGTGTTGTGTTGTGTTATGTTGTGTCGCTCTCTCTTTTTCACTCTTTGGGTTCCTCTCTGTCCGGCTGTGTTTCAGTGCTGCATCGTCCTTTCCCCTTCTGTC
This sequence comes from Seriola dumerili, assembly GCF_002260705.1. Classification (NCBI taxonomy): domain Eukaryota; kingdom Metazoa; phylum Chordata; class Actinopteri; order Carangiformes; family Carangidae; genus Seriola; species Seriola dumerili. The sequence goes on along the minus strand of NW_019174307.1, from coordinate 1,708,695 downwards.
CCCCCCCCCACCTCAGTGAAGCAGAGAGGTTTTCTCTGCGCTCCAACCAGATGGCTACAGCTAAATCCACTCACTGTTACCTTGGTGCAGCGCAGAGCTGGAGGAGTGTACAAGTGTGTGTGTGTGTGTGTGTGTGTGAGATAAAGAGAGTGAGAGAGAGAGAGAGAGAGAGAGAGAGAGAGAGAGAGAGAGAGAGAGAGAGAGAGAGAGAGAGAGAGAGAGAGAGAGAGAGAGAGAGAGAGAGAGAGAGAGAGAGAGAGAGAGAGAGAGTTGGTGTGTGTGTTTCAGGCTCCGAGCTAATAGGTCTGGCTAGTCTCTCCCTCTCTCACTCCTGCTCCAAGAAAACGAGCATAAAAATGTCTAAAGAGTCATCCCACAACTGGAAACGGCGCAGTGCAGCATTCAGCGCTGAATAAGCAGGCAAAGTCTGGCCACAGGCTATAGCTATTTCCCTCTCGTTCGCCGCCTGGGTTTTCTCCTCCCTCTTGTTCAGTCCATTTTCACCCTCCTCCCAAATGGGGAGACACATGAGTAATGAGAAAAGAGAAAAAATATCGAAGTGAATTTCCCAGGGAGATCAGGGGGAACGGGACATGAGCTCAGGAAACAAAAGCACAGCTCTTTTCTTTCTCTGTCTCACTGTCTTTTTTCTCATTCACACACACACACGCACACACACACACTACACACAAACTCCTTCCTCACAAGGCTAATTCTTCATTCTCTCCTTGTTATCAGCTTCTCAAGTTACAGGTTAAATGTGAATCGCCCCCCCTCCACCTCCACCGTCTGTCTCATTCCCTCTCTGTACCACACACACACACACACACACACACACACTCTCTCTCTCTCTCACTCTACAGCTGCAGGGAGAGAGAAAGTACCATGAATGAATCCATTGACTTCATGGCAACTCCAAAGTTAAACAGTGTCAACAGCAGCGAGCAGATACATACTTATCAGTCAGCGGCTGACACCATGTGTATGTCTCAACTCACAGCACCACTTCATCATGTTACATACTGATAGAGTTAAACTCTTAATACTCTGATATAAGGAGATATGAATGCAAACATGCACAACATAGCAAAAAGCAAAATTACATTACAGTAAGCCAGTCGTAGACCACTGCCGTCACTGACTGATTACTGTCCCTTTAATTAATGAACTAATCAATATGGAATAGTTCAAAATCACTTTCTTACATTGCAGAACTTCCCGACAGTAAATACTGTTGATGACACTCTTTTTTGGAAATGTTAAAAAGACCTTTGCTTTGTGATATCATGAGTTCCCGCACATAAGTGACTTTTAAATTAGCAACTGTTATATCAATCAGCTTCAATGTATCATGACAGCCTGCTAAAATTTCTCTCATCAAATGGAATGATATCAAATGCTGTGGCCTGTAATCAAAAAGGTGCCGTGTGACCAATTTAATGCACAAGTAGCTTTAAAAATACCATCATCCACAAGATCCCCATACAGAGCGTCGCAATTCAAAGGAGCTCGAGCAGAAAGACGACTGACACCATCCGTGTTGGTGTTCAGCTGTGATTGGTGCTTTGAGTAAAGAAGCAGGAAGAACCCTCCAACTGACCACATGTTCATGCCTGAGACTCCATTCAAAGTGATTTAAATAGCCCTGACGCAGAAGCAATAGTGGAGTCATTTCAGTCGTCAGAGATACGGCCCGCCTCCGAAACACTCAGCGGTGACGAAACCAGCGTTTGTCCCACAATGCTTCAAGCTGCTGCTGCTGCTGCTGCTGGAGGCGACAGTGATGAGAGACTGAGACTGAATTAAAACAGTCAAATTACAGGCCGTGAAACCCAAACAATTCACTGAAAAACCCCAGTAGGGATGAGGAGAACTGCAGCGTCTGTGGATTCGCCACTACAAACCCCATTGACATTAAATATATAGTAATACCATTACCGCTATTGATAATATCAAAATATTGATTAGAGCAGTGGAGGAAGTCTGGCTTTAACCTCACCTGGATTCCTGATGGTAGCCAGGTAGCCCTAAACAGCAGCAGTTCTCACAGACTAACGTTGTGGCATTTTAATTTGTTTCCACGACCTCACCGTCCGTTATCCGGTAGCAGACAAAGGGACATTACTGAGGAATGTTTGGTACAAATTTGTAGCGCATTAACTATTATGCCTCAACATGGAAAGAATGGCCACTGCCTTTGATGTTGTTGTGAAGTAATGACATGGAAGGTAGCTGTAAAAGCAACACCTTCAACTCTAAGTCGTGTTCACCAGATGTCGGCTCGGTAAGCGTTACTTAATTCGCTATTAATGACAAGGGCTAAAGGAAGGAAGGGAGGACTGGCAGAGACGCCGCATGTGGTTTATGGTAACAAAACAACACGGCCATTTATGTGAGATGCACACGTTTAATGCAGGGACCAGCCTTACGCGTGGGAGGTGGGAATTCCCCTTGTTCCTCGGTGTCTGTGTTTGTCCATGCGGGTATACAGTTACTGTACTTGGAGCTTCTGCGCTGTAACACTCGCCGCAACAGTTGCATGTCTGTATGTTAAGAAGTGCAAAGCATGAGAAAGTTATCCGTCTGCATTTAAGGCCAATATGTTTCTCCTTGTCTCGTCTGTTTCCTGTGTCCTGGCTTTTATTATTATCATGACCCTGTGACTGCTGTCTGTAATCAAACTAACACTGTCACAGACGACCGTCAGACGGCCAAGCCACAGGTTTTTTTGGTCGAGTAGGGTGCAGATTGCGAGCGTTAGCTTGAGAAAGACATAATTTATTAAGTTAGATCACTAAATTGTTAACAGGTCTCTCTTTCACTCAGCAAATGTACATGACAGGACAAACACACCCATGTGTTGTCACTGTTCTTCAATTTGATTTTTCAAATCGGAAGAATCACGATGGCTCTTCCAGAAAAGTTGAGTGATAAGCAAAGAAGAACAAACCGAGAGATCAATAGTTCTACGCCTTGGACAAATGACAATGAGAGGGGAAGAAAGTGATGAAGACAGAGGAAGGAAAAACAAGGAGTCTCAAAGAGAGAGGGAGAGAGATCTGTCTGGGTGAGGTCCAGTTTCACAAGTCTGACTCAGGCTTTCCCAAGAAACAGCAGAGCCGAGCAGATCACTGTCCCCCATCACCAACGCCCAAGCAGCGCACACACCAGACTTAACATGGACTTTTCTACTAGATGGTCATGATTAGGCAGCAGGCACTGAGACACAGCGGAGGCAGGCATGTGACAGAAAAGTCGACACTTTGACTCAAAGGGCAGGCCTGGAGATATATGGGTGGGGAACTGGAACAAAAAAAAGGTTCCAAACTCCCTCCAGTACGTATTGAGGAGGTGAGAAAGGTATTTCACTGCTGTTGTGGTCGGAGAAGTTTAGAGATGCCAGAAAAGTGGGAGCATGCTCTGCAACTGCTCAAAAGCAAGTTTTGTGGGGCAATGAATTTAAATGTCATGTAATTTATGCAGCTCTACAAAGTCCTGCCCCCTCACTTATTTCTTCCATCACTGTCTCTCTGCATACACTTGGCCCATTGTTGACATTCTTTCCAGCAACTCTTGATTACTCCATCATGTTAAAGGCTGGGCGTTCCTGTTTGTTTTCTCCGCTGTATCTATGCACATGTCGCTACCATGCAGTTACTAAATACATGGCTATAAGCCACTGCTCCTTCTTGAAGCCATTTGCTTACACACAGGAACAAGGAGAGCTGACACATGATTGTTTTTCGACTTCGTGACATTCACAGATCAGTGAAGGGATTAGTGTTTTGCAAGCTAGGAGGGTTAAAGTTAAAGCTGCACCGATCAATCTTTTCATGTCAACAACAGAAGGTGAAACCTGACTTGGCGTTTTAGCATCTTTCAGCTCATTGTTTCGGTTTTACAGCTACGGTTTTGGTTCAGGCTACGTCCACACTACATGTTTGTTTCAGCTCCGTATCAGAAACGATCTCCACCCATACTAACACACCTGAAAACGCACACATACATGACCATTCAAGTACAGTGGGCATTGCGTGAGGGTGGTGTAAACAGGAAGCAGATTGTCAACTCAGCAGTTGATTAGTTGCACAAAATACTACCAATGAAGAGCATCAAAGACAGCCGTAGCGTTAACATGCAGAATTTAACTGCGCAACAGCTGCTAGCAAAGACAACATGGTCAGCAAATGCTTGTGTTTCATTATCCATGTTGTATTCACCACTTATAGTCGAGGGTGATAAGATCCAATAGGGGAGTGACTGCGGGTGTCTACGTTAGCATTTCCAAAGGTCTCTCATTTTTGCCCGTCCAGAATACAATGCAAACCCCCGGAGGTTTCAAACTAGAACAGGACCAGCGGCGTTTCCAAAAGTCTCTGTTTTAGGCGCTCGAAAGCGGGCATAGTAGTGTGGACGGCAGGCGTAAGCGTAGCAAAAGTGATGTGTTTTAAAATGAAAATGTATGAGTGTGGATGTAGCCTCGGCGTCACCGCTCTCATCAACCCCAGGGGGCCAGAAACATGCCTCCACCGCTAATTCTGCTCCGCGTTTTCCGGGTGTCTAAATGTTTGCTTAACATGTTAGCCATAACAACTTTATGAGGTGACAGCATGTTAATGTTGTGTTCACAGCTTGTTCAAGAGTGTTCTCCCAGGACTGCATTATACCTGCAACAGCTCAACATATCTCTGCATATGATGTGTTCAGCTGCAAGTATGTAGAATCAGTCAAGTATCCTCATCCTCATGATATGAAACGAATTGAAATCGAAACCAAAAACAGAAGCATCCTTTCCGATTCACCAAGAGCCCTCAAATTAGAGGCCATATGATTTATCCCGTGCTCGACTTGTTGTTGTATTCCTGTAAACGTTTGCTGTCATAAGGAGAAGGGCAGAGTAGAGAGCATGTGTTCTGTCCTGTGACTGCGAATTCAATTAGCTCGGGAGCTCTTGGCTGGCTTTGTATGTGATCAGACTGGGAGCCGCTTACTACAATACAATACAATACATACAAACGCAACAGCAAAGAGCCAAGCAAACATTTTAATTATGAGCCCACACCATCCATTTCATGTTTGCCCTCGGTCTTTCACATCATTTGACTCTGACATGGCTTTTTAAAAGGAGTCCCCCCACCCCCACCCCCACCCCATCCCCCTGCTGCTCTCCTTCCTACTGTAACTCCCATTCCTCACTCTTTGCTGGGCCACATCGAATAGGAAGGAAGTTGTTAATGCTGTTGCTGTTTCAATAACACGCTGACATCTTTGAAGCTTCACTTGGGGTTATGTAATACCTCCTGCACTTACAGTAAAAGAACAATGTGTTGCATCCCTCTATTAATGGCTAGTTTATCTCACTCTCTGGTGGGAATGATTTATAAGGAACTTAGCTCTGCGATTTTATTTAAGTCTTAGAACGGCTAAAATCAACACATTAAAAATCACATTAACAGATGAGTACAAAGACAGGAGGAGTGGAGTGATACTTTAAAACACAGTTGACAGGTTTTTTAAGCACCTGAGTCAAATACCTGTCAGTTAGTCTTACAAAGGTTTGAGAAATAAACTGAAAATGAACTTTTGTTGCATCAGCATTCAACAGAAATTACTGTAGAGTACAAGCCCAACAACCTGACAGCAGGTATTCAATCTGCCAGTGTCAGCAAAAAGTGAAATCCCTCATGCCTGCTTTCACCAGTGCCAAAACTACAGCGCTACAACATCTATATGATCATGAAAGAGATTAGCTGGTGCTTCTAACTCCAGTCTGAATGATAAATCAGCCCTGTAGCAATGTGTGGTATCTGAAGGAAGTCACTGGAACAGAGGATGTGGTTAATCATGCCAAATGATCCTCACAGCTGCTGCTTTAAAAAAGAAATTCTGTATGAGACAGAATGAAGTTTGAAGACAGAAAAGACTTCCTGGGACATTTCTGTCAGATTCCTCTGTACATGAAGTCATAGAAGCTACAAGTTACCAAAGTTTAAAGTAGCAGTTTTAGTACTGAAATGATTAGTTAATCGATGTAGAAATAATCAATAACCATTTTAGATCACCAATTCATTGTTCAAGTTATTTATTAAGCAAAAAAGTAAGAGTTACAGCAATATTAGCAGCAGTAAAACTGTACTTGGCCACATTGGTGGTTTGAGCTAAGCGCAAACGAATGCTAACATGCTAATTTACACTAAAAGTACAGCAGAGGCTCGTGGAAATGTTATTTGTTTTGCAGGTGTTTCATAACAGAACAAAATAAGTCTTGTGCAAATTAAAAAATTTGACCTAATGACGGTTTTACAAGTCATCTTGAGGAGAACATGAATGTATCTAACTTCATGTCAAACAACTGTTGAATAGTTGTTGAGGCGTTTCCCTCAAAACCAGAACGGTCAGCCCCATGGTGACGCAAGAGGAAAAGTCAGAGGATCACGCAGGTTATTAGGCTTCATCCTTTGGGAATCATGAACGTTCCCTGGTTGCAGCTTCTCAATAGCTTTGGTAACCTCAAGTTTCTGTAAAAAAAAAAAAAAAAGATACGTCTTGTAAAGGTTGCTAGGTAACAGAAGCCACTAAGGGCGGGCACAGCTGGTGATGGAAATTGAAAATCCTCCATATGCCAGACCAACTAATTTCGATTAGACCTTCGCGGTCTACGGCGACCATGAAGGGCCACGTCTTTGTGGACCGAGTCCTCTGAAGGATGTGGCCCCTGAAATGGGACACAGCTAATGTGAGGATCAGCTGCTGTTCTTCTGTTTTAGATCATTAATTAGTAAATTGAATTTTGCATCTTTTTTGGGCTGTGGGAATTTATGCTGGGCAATTTTCACTATTTTCTGACATTAGGGTTAGAGTTATAGATTATAGGGTTATAGATTAAATAATATAATCAAATAATTCAAAAAGTAATCAGCAAATGACAAAAAATAAAAGAAAGCTTTAGGTGCAGCCCTACAGGGAGGTCAAAGGTCAGGTTCAACAACGGAACAGAATCCTCTGGGCTGGTAGGGATTTAGTTTTTACTTCAAGATCTTTAATTCAGTCTATGTTTACTGTCACTTGGATGGTATCTCTAATGCCTGACTGACCAGACAGCTACTGTAACCTTCTATCATTATAAATCCAAGCTGTGTTCACCAGGTGAGGGGAAGGCCAGATGCAGAACCGATGTTCCCTCTCAAGAACGCACCTCACATGGGTGGATACAGGTGTTTGGATGTGTCAGCTACATGGAGGCAATAAATATTACAAGATGGATGGTCTGCCTTATTCTCAGTCGAACTTAATATCTCCAGGTGATCACTCAGAAATGTTAAAAATGTTGGGAGACGGTATAGCCACTGATGTGCACACAGTGCTAGAATGACTGCTAGCTTAAACTCAGAGGTATGTCGTTTTATCCTGAAAGGTCCTTGAAGGGATTAAATTCATACATTTATTTTCAATGCAACTAATTCTTTTAATATTGTAATGATGGAAGAGATGGATCAGTGTGCGACAATGATGGAAAAGAGGCCGAGAGCTGCAACCGAAAGATATTTGTGGAGCATGAAATGATTCAGAGACATCTTAAGAACCAGCGCTACGAAGACTGTTACCACACACAGCAACACAAAGGAGCAATTCACAGCTTTACATTTGGCGTACACGAGGACGTGTCCATCAGCAAGCTGCAAACAACAGTTCTCCAACTGAAACATGTTGTGGTCAGTGAAAGGAACTGAAGGGGTCGCAAATAACAACTCTGAAATAACAATCAAACACATTGGAGGCCAGCCAGCACAAAGAAACACTGCAAACATGAATTCTGAGAATTCAGAAGCTGGGAAAAATGAAAACAAATGCTTCATCATTTTGGAGCAGAGAATGAAAAACTAGTGGAGCGACAGTGAATACGTTTTCCTAGACTTTGCTTTCTCAGAGCTCTTTACTCATCTGCGGTGGAACGGGGTAGTTTCCTTCTCAAAACACACTCCGATTGGTTCTACTCAGCAACTCAGCTTCTTCCCGAGTTTAAGTGCGACTCACATTAGCTCGCAGTAGGGAAATTGACTTGTGTGCAACATGAGTGAAAAAAAAAAAACAGCAAGTTAGCAAATCACTGTCATCCATTAAGAGTGGGAGACACATATTATACTGTATGATATGTTTATATTGTAAGTCACTGAAAGGGAAATCTGCTGCATCGCTTTCCAGCACAAAGGGAAACTGTTTTGCTGCACAACAGTGAAAGATTTGAATACAGGTTTACCTCAGTGACGCTACAAAAACAGTGCACGCAACTCTTACCACATCTACTGATGTTGCATTTTTTGAATGGTAGGTGCAGAGTGGGAGCTTCTACCATGGCTGCTATTACACTGAAATTAGCGTGAGCAGACTATAAGCTCTTAAGTAGTCAGAGGTTTTACCTTTCCTTAATGCTTTCACAGCAGTACAGCAAGAAAATCCCAGACATCCTGCCCCTTTCCTTTTTAGAAAGTAAGTTTGAGCAAAGGAAGAAGACGTGACGGAGTCAGGGATGTAGGAATGGAAAGTTACTCCATATGCAGGAAAAATGTACACGGAAATTATACTTGTCTTCCCCCCCCCCCCCCAAGTTGATCTAATGCACCCTTTCTGGCTCCTTCCTGTCATCACCCACAAGTGAAATTTTACTGACAAGATTTAAAGCATTTTTCACATCCAGCTGTGAGTAAACACCTAAGGGGTTGGGGACACATGTGTTCACACACAGGTCTGACCATTTGTTTGCAGCGGTCAGGTTAAATATGGGCCACATGTTATCCTCAGACAGAGATTTAGAACTGTACTGTGTACTTGGGAAAATTGTCCCAGCTTAAAATTAGTATCGGGGGTTTAGATTCGCAACAGAAGATCATACTGTATATGACTGACAGCCCATAGAAAAGAGCTTAATCTGGTTTAAAATGTACCCGCTGGTCTCACAGGCCTGACTGTGTGCCAGCAGTGATCATGCTTCACCCTGTCGCGGTCACTCCCTTGTTTTTCATCTCAGGCTTGTTAGCAAATTGCTTCCTGCCAGAGCGATGACATATTTCGGTTGAAATGTTTACAAAAGGAAATGCTGCTGTGATTTTTTGGAGATGGAAAGTTTCGCTTTTTTTGTGTATAAAGACACTGGGAGTATGTTCTGTGCTCCTGTAACGTCTTCTCCCCAGCTGATTTGACCTCTGGCTTCCTGAAATCCAAATGTTATCGACAAAGCCCGTCGCCTACGCTTTCATTCATCACGCTTTGTTCTTCAAAACGGCAACATAAAAATTTGAGTGGGTTGTTGTGGAAAAAGAGGAAAAAGGACATTTTCCACCCTATGTTTTGGCTCTATATTTATCCTCAATAAGCTCTATTCACACAGCACTCACACAGGGGACTGCAGACATAAATAAATCACCAACATCTTCACACAGAAGTCCCCAAATAGAGCACTAACATGGGACAAAATATCTAGTGGAAATAATTGTTAATTAATCAATAATTGTGGTTTGTAAAAGAAAAGATTAGAAAAGATTAACAGGAGACACGAGTCACTAATCATCTCTAATTTTTACAAGTTACTGGTTGTAAATATTAGTGTCAGCAGGATTTCAGTAATTTAATATTCTCATCATACCTTGTTGTGCAGCTAGCTCAATTAGATAGCTAGCTCTAAAGCAGTTTGCTCACTGTTAGGATTGATAAAAATGGTAACTTGATAAATCCAAGGTTAAATCAAGACCAGACAAAAGGCCTCATGCAATAATATTTTCAGATTCTTATCCTAAATCTTTTGCTTGTGCAGGTGCTCCACAGGTACAGATGCTTAGATTCACCAGACTCTGCTCAAACGGCACAGCCTGATGAATGCCACGTCTTCCCGAGCCGGTGCATGTTCATGAGATGGGTTTCATTCACAAAAATGCTACCAATGAGCGGAGCCAGGAATCTCAGATGGAAATATCAACACCTGGGAAAATAAAAATGTTTAACTTGGCATGCTTACCACTGAAAGTTAGTGGATTTTTTTTTTTTTTTTTGTCATTTTGATGAACCCATTCATTAAATTTTTCCACTTTCAGTTGTTAAATTTACAATGCCAGGTCAAATGGGGCAAGGTTGCATGGGTTGGGCTTATCATTTCAGCCATTTTGTTTGATAGCTTTCCACTGGAGGCCCGTCCTACATGGCTCACCAGAGCCCACACCTCGTATTTAGTGTGGCCTGTCTGCCCCTGGCATTTCCTGTGAGTAAAAGAGGGGGCAAAGCTGGCAAGTAGGACCCATTTCTATAATAGATACCAGATGAAGGGTGTGTGTATATACATATATATATAGGTGTGCATTTGTATGTGTGTGCTCACATACTCGTGTGCAAATCCTACAATAAACCCCATATGGCAGTTGTACCTTTGCACACACAAAACACGTGACTTTCCCTCCGTTAAAAAACCCTGCAGGAACTTCAGCTCCAGCGCTCTCCCTCCCGTTTTCTTCTACGTGCTCTTTGCCCTTCCCAAAACAAGATGAATCAGGCGACGGTTCCATCCAGAGGTCTTTTATTTCTAGACACAGGGCAATCTCCAAAACGCAAGGGTTCATCCAATCTAAACACGTTCTGGTACAAAGAGCACTTGTTTAGACATTCTTAAGATTTTTTGCAGAACATAAACTCCCAAAACTCCACCTACCCCAACATCTGCATGTATATACACTCACACACACACACTCTCACACACACACACACACAAACACACACATCCTGAGGAGTAGCTGACTCCGCCTAAAACATAATATTTCCTCCCAATAAACTCACGTGGATTGGAGTGTGTTCAGATTATTTGGAAGCCTCTCTCACACACTTTTTACATGTTAAAGTAAAAAAAAATAATAATTTAACATTTTTAAAAAATATTATGATTCTTACCTTGACTTCACATTTCTTGTGGCAAGCTATTCGGCACACTAGAGAAAACAGAAAAAGGGGGAAAAATGAAATTAACTTTACAGTTCATAAAAATCTCCCAAACACTGAGGAGAAATCCAAACAGTGTGGTTCAGCTTGAATCATGACTTTGAGTAGTTGTCAAGGAGGTATGAAAAAGCAAGAGGTTCATTCAAATTCCACAGAGTGTTTGTTCTGCGGTCAAAGTCAAATATCATCTGCTGTTAGCGGGCTAATGCTGCCCAGTGTTATCTTTGTGCTCTCAGGACATTGGCTCCCTGTCAAAGGCTTCATTCATTTTTCTGAAAAACACTGTGAGCAGCTTTACATCAAACATATAACATAATAGTAGAGTCAACAACTATTTGAATGACAACGTTCAACATTTTATATTCACAACACCAAAAGACTGACCAACTTTTAATCCCGTCTGTAATTCAAGATATTTTATTTCTCTCTTTCTCAATATACAACTCTCCACTTCACACTTCTGATTTCTACTTTGGCTTTAGTAGAAGAGGTCAGAGCTAAATCAAACTATAAATTGGAAGTTAAGCGGTGGTGACATAGAAGTCATGTGATCGTGGTGGTAGTTTGTTTTTAGTATTTAGGCTTCAAACATCACAAAAGTGATGATCATTAGTTAAAATGATCCTGCTGCACAAAACGTGTTGATATCATAAACTCTTGTTTGTCACAGAGTTTATTTTCTGCAGTAATCCAAAAGGGTCAGGGTGAAACTAACATCCAGGTTGGCCCACAAAAATAAATCATCCCTGTAGCACTCTATGGCAGTAATTTAGCAGGTATGTACATTAACCAGCATGTGGAAAAATTTGAGTTGTGATCTGATGATGGTGTCATATGAAAAGTCAAGGAATCACTAAAGTTATTATAGTTCATCCAATGGAACAAAGTACAAAAGTTCAAGGTATTTAATTCAGTATTTGTGAAGAAATTTCACTCTGGACATTGATGTTAGCACGGCTAAAAAACACAACAGCCTAAAGTTTCCATTCATTAGAAGGAGGCGATGTTAGCCTACGTGTGGTTTAGAGTTGAGACTGAATTCATAAAAACCTAGAAAATCTAGTGAAATAAGATTAAAAAAGTTTTTTAGCTAACAGGATTTCAACACATTGTTTGCAGCTTCCCCTCTACCCTCAAGCCCTCTGTGCAGACTCCCACTGCGTCTACAAATAAGGGTCAATAGGGGAGAGCACCTGGAGTGTCAGTCCATAAATTGTCAGATCCCCCTCGCAGGACAGAGAGTGAAAACACAGCTCAGTGTGCTGAGGTATGGGCTTTCCAAATAAAGAGACGACTGTATGCTTTTACTGGAACACGCTTCACCTTATGTAATGAGTTATTCTTCCTGTCTCAAGCCACATTTTTCAAAGCAAGTGTAATATCCATTGTGATTAGTTGTTAAGTCACTGATATGAAGTTGGGAGGAGGCCAGTCCCCACATTGTGTGAAAGTGCAGATCAGTCGAATGTTTTAGGAACCTTATCATCTCTGTAATCTTTCTTTCCTCAGATATGCCTCTTAAAAACTTTGTTCTCTTTGATGTGCAGTATGTCCCTTAATCACACATTATATTCCCCAAACAAAGCCCTCAAACCCTTTGTTCTGCAAACCACGTGCTCTACTGTTTACTTCCAAAGATCCACCCTCTCGATCCAATGAAGATTCAGACGAGGAAAAAGGAGAGACTTGAGAGAATGGCTTGTGTCTCTGTTGTCAGCGGTGAGGTCTTATACAAGACAGGTGATTCTTTCAAAATCATGTCCAATCAGCTGATTGGACCACAGGTGGACTCCAATCAAGGTGTAGAAACATCTCAAAGATGATCAAGAGAAATGGGAGGAACCTGAGCTACATTTCAAGTGTTTATCTGATTATTTAGGTAGTTTATGGAGGCCTCATCATTTTTCACTGTCAAAAATCCAGTTTTTGCTTTGTAATCATGAGGTATTAAGTGTTGACTGATGAGGGAAAAATTAATTTAAACTACTTTAGCATAAGGCTGCAACATAACAAAATGTGAACAAAATTAAAGGGGTCTGAATACTTTCTGGATGCACTGCAAACCTTAAATAGACCTTAGCCTGTTCCAGGGTCAGAGGTTAAGTGTTCAGATCAGCTACGGGTCAAGCCGACAGCCACAAGACCTTGAATCATATCCAACCATGATTCATTTTTCTTTTCCTTTCTTCAGAGACACCAGCATTATTTACTCATTTTGAGGAGACTGGTATTTAGGAAACCCACATGCAGCCATGTTTTACTTGATTGACATGTCACTAATAAAACTCCTCATTTATTGATACTATAACTTATATCAGATGTACAGAAAAAATAACATTCACTGTTAGCACATAAGATGCAACATGCATTAACTGTCTACTCCACTAATAAACCGGTAGACGAGGAGAGCATATGTGCTGAAACTGGGGAAAGTGAGAAGCTTCCTTTTTTTGAGCCAAATGTGTAATTACATCATGGTGCACTTAGTTTCTATTTAAGCACTCGCAGGTCTATATTTGCATTTCGGGGGGTGACATTTAAAAGTCAGTATGACTTCTTAATTAGAGGCCTTCAAATGTGGGTGGCACAGTGAAATCCTACCGGGATACACATTTCCATGTCCTCCGGAGAGAGTTCCCATGGTCGAACCGAACAGAGTCCGGGGCAGAGAGCGACTCCAGACTGAGACAAAAATGTTGGAACACATTAAGTTATACAAAGTCTGGAGCAGCGGACTGTGAATGAGGATGGTGTTTCACTTTTCTGATCAACTGTTTATCCCAAAAAACAAATGCATTTCGTTTCATTCCAACCCACAAAGTTCATTTTCAATTCTGCCAATTAACAAGTTGATGATTTCTCCGGTTGAGTGATTAATCAGTTCTCCTGACGAGATATGAAATGTCACAAAATAGTGAAGAATCCTCATCACAATCTCCCAGAGCTCAGTGTGATGCAGTGGAAATCCTTGTTTTGTGAGAAAGTCCAAAACACAAAGATGTCCGCCTGGGATTAGTGCAGAAGGTGGATACGGAGCCTTTATGATAGAGAGTATAGTCTGTGTTTACAGGGCAGCTCTGGCTTTAAGAGACGGAGCGGGTCATTCAGTAATCACAGGGTTGATGGTTTGATTCCCAGCTCCTCCTGTCAACATGAGTCTGAGCCCCAAACAGGTGAACGAGAGGCGGCTGTGGTATATTAATACAGTCTGTTCATCATATAAAACACTGTACTTGGCATTTCTGCTACAATTGCTGATTATCTGAACTGCTAACAAACTGAAAGTGTTAAATGACCACAATTGGACCTACAAGAAGTATTTTACATTTTATTATATGGTACGACACAAGAATGGCAGTGGTGAAAAGTAACTAAGTAGATTTACTTAAGTACAATTTTGAAGTACTTGTACTTTGAGTATTTCCAATTTATGTTTATACATCTACTTTACTACATTTTAGAGGAAAATATTGTACTTTTTCATTACATTTATTCTACAACTACAGTTACTAGTTACTGCTGCGCACACGCACGCACGCACACACACACACACACACACACACATACACATACACACTCTCTCTCTCTCTCTCTCTGACCCGTAGTCAGGTGTAAACTAGGAAACACATGATATCGGCAAACTGCACTAAGAATGATAACTGGCTGAGTTGCTCCGTCCTGAGAGAGACTCACGGTCAGTCAGCAGAGGCTGAGTGAGATGTCAAACCAATCACAGTGCCACAATAGAAGTGAAAAAATCTGCAGGCCCTTTAAGATTTTACGTACAAATCATGTGATACCTTCATAAAAAAATAAATAAAAGAAGGATCCATTACTGTTAATTAAAGTACCAAAGAACATAATAAGTATTTAACATTTGCTCCACATTCATCTGCTACATTTAAATGCTGCTTATACAGTATCAAAATGCAGTATTACACTGTAAGGGTCAACTCTGCATGATGAGGACTTTCATCACTTTTGATACTTTAAGTACATTTACCTGAGTGATATTCTGAATACGTATACTACAGCATTTCCACTCTGTAGTATTACTATTTTACCCTTAGTAAAGAATCTGCATACTTCTTCCACCAATGGAGAAGGAAGGTTCACTGAGGCCTGCACAAAGTATTTTTGACGTACTGGATGTGACATAAGTCACAGGGAATGCTCTCTTGGTTATGAAATTCAAACATACGTGGCTGTTTGCTTGATAAGCATTAAAGCCATGTGCCTGTCCATCGGGACGATGTCCAGTGCCGTTTCCAGCACGTGAGTCCCCGGTAAACACCACTCCTGAGCCACATGGGAAGAAGCAGGACTTCCATATTGGGTGTGAAAGCGACGAGCACAAAGAGCCCGGGTTAGGCTTTACCTTGTTAGGAAGTTGGAGCTTTGGAGAATAAACAGAAATGTTCCTGGTGGAGTGAAGGAAGAAAAAAAGGGGGTGGGGTTGCGACGGTGTTTGAGGGGTGAGGAGAGAGAAGATGCCTGAAGAGAAGAGAAGATATTGGATGAATAATATAGTGGGGGTGCAACAACTGCTCACATCAATCATTAAGAAAATGAAAGGACAGCGGGAATGGGAGTCGGTCTGAATGAGGAGATGATGATGAGTGTGGAACACTAGTTGCTATCTGACTCTGGGTCTGTGGTATGCTATGCAGCATCAGAGGGGGAAAAAATTATGGAGGCGGGGTAGGGGTAGGGGTGGGGGTGGGGGTGGGGGTGGTGGTGACTGAAGCTGGGCCATTTCCTTCCCCTGGTCCCTTGGAATGAGTGTGTACTCCCACCGGGCTGGGCTGGACCCCCTTTCAGCACCGAACACAATCAGAGGGCAGGGCTGGAGAATTTCCTCTTCCCCCCTCCCCTCACTCTCACTCTCTCCATCCCTCTCCCTCCCTCTCTCTCTCTTCCCTCTCATGCACAGTCACAAACACGTGAGCACCCACACGTGTACATACAGTGTACTAGCATACACAGTACGTCATACACATGACACATACTAACTCTGTGAACTAATGACTTCTCTCTCTCTTACTGTACTCAGTGTTTGATGGGGTGGAAATTTGAAAACTGAAAATGTTTGGACTCCAGGTGGCGCTCATGATAATGCAAAAAATAACTATAGACCAAATTCAATTATTATTATTTTTATATATTCAGACTAGTATTGTTTTCAGAAGTCCTTGTCCACATGTAACTTTTCATCTATTTAATGGTGTCTACTGTGAACAGAAGTCACAAGTGATTCTGCAGAAACTATGAATGCACTGCTGGACAAACTTTATTTTCTACACTCTTGAACACAGTGATAATATTATCAATATTCAGTATTCTATATTTTTCCTATTTTCACCCAACACTGAATGTATCGCAGTAACAAGTGACGTCTCTGTGCAACGGAGCTCCGCTGTGGTTCAAAAAATCATTAAAAACACATCACTGAGCCGCACTGTTGCACTGGCTGACATGTTCATTCATTATGATGAACAATGGCACTGTAGTTTTTGTTGAGGCGATCCCACACACATCATCCTGCTGCTGTAAATAAACAGTAGCACACCAGATGTGTTTACTAATCTGCAGCTGAAAATAGTCCTCAGTGAATGCACAGTTTCCTGCTGTTGGAGGAATGTCCGCTAAAAACTACAGTGCCTAGCTATTTTAGTAAATTATTTAGAATTTTTTTTAAGGCTGAAATGTTATATTTGGGACCTGCTTTTAAAGATTCATGTCCTCAGTTGGAACCAATGGGCTTCGGGCTGAGTGCCAGAGAGGGGTTAGGCACCTCAGAAGTATTGAGAGATAAAATATTGGCTTAGTCTTCAGCTGTAGTCTCCACGTACAGGCTGTAAACATCCCAACTGCTCATAACATGTCTCCACAAGCCGGTTTTTGAGAACTTTTCTTCGCGACCTGAAAACATCTCTGCACAGTGGCTGAAAACCCACTCACGCTGTGGAGCATTTGTCCATTTCCATCACGCTCCAGCTTGAATCGATCATTCCCAGTGCATTCAAAGTTGTGGAGTGGGGCAAGGATGGAAAAAAAAAAAAAAGGTTAGAATCAGGACTTGAATCAGGAGTCAGGCAGCTGTGGTTCAGGAGGTAGAGCGGGTTCGTCCGTTAACTGGAAGGTTGGAGGTTTGAGTCCAGAATCCTTCAGTCTGCATTTTGAAGTGTTCTTGGGCAAGATACTGAACCCCAAATTGCCAGCAACGGTGAGAAATGTGCATGCATGGAAAAAACGCTGTATGTGTATGTGTAGGGAAAAGCGCTGTATGAATGTGAGCCATTGTAAAGTGCTGTGAGCGGTTGATAAGACAAGAAAATCACTATATACTGTAAATACAGTCGATTTATCACAGAATCAACCGCCAACCAACCTGTCACACAACAGTTTCATATCCTTGCAGAGCTATTAACACCACAGAACAACCACAGAAGTGGGTGGATGGATAGCTTGTGTTTTCAAGCTACAGAGCCAATTCAGCCTTCAGGTCATGCAATATACTCAACTCCTGCAGTGCAGTGGCTGTAAACAGCTGATAACCTCTCATGACTAAACCTCTGTTCGAAAAAACATCTGATAAAACGTTTTAGATTCCACGCGCCTACACACTCGCGCTAATGCTCAGTTGTGTTTTGCTGTGTACTCGCTGCAGTTCCTGTGAAGTGTCAGTCGGTAATTACTGACACTCAGTCATCACTATCCATCGTTTGACTCATACAGGGGTGTCATCATTCAGCCCACACATTTTCCCCAGATAAAATCCGTCCTGCCAGTGTTGGGTTTCTGTGGGTAAAGCCCCACCTTCATGCAGCTGCTAAAGCTTTCTTAACATGGGAGATTCCCGAGAACAGTGCAGAAGAGCAGACTAAATCCTGGGTGAGTGTTCCCAGGGAATCATCTGTGTACTCAGATCTGTGTCATTTGTTTGGTTCATCCTGACAAAACACAATTTCTGTTTGCTTACCTTTCCGTCTGTTTTTATGTCACTGCGATTAGTCAGACTTTTGTTTGGTTGTAACAGCTGTTTCCCCTCATACAATCAGTAGCTACCAAAAACACAGACAGTTAACATGTAAATAGAACAAGAGCCGTGACAAATGTGGATTAAACAATCTGCACAGGTTCAGGATTGAAGTTTGTGCTGAAAATTCTGGAAATGTACTCAGGAAGTCAGCAGCAGATGTAGCTGTAGACACGGGTAGAAGCCGGCTGCCCCGTGAGGAACATGGGACTCTGCTGCCACCTGGTGGTTATACCTGAAACTACAGGTGGGATACACACCATAGGAAGCACTTGGGTTTTGATGAGAAGATTACACAGTGTGTGATTCACTGAACATGCATCCATTTCTGCATGACGTTGAATCTGTTGCGTGTTTTCTAAATTTTTGGTTGAATTGCTGGATATTGCTTCAATATCTAAATACAATTATGTAACCCAGCAGCACTAAACATAATTGTTTTAAATCTATTCTTCTTCTCTCACAAACTTCACTTGAGCTTTATCAGCGGATGGACTTTAGCAAGTTATAATTGCAATATATATATATATATACATATATAAATGCAGATGTTCATCTGCTGATGAAAATCCTCTGATATGATCTTTTGAATCTCCACTATTAAGCCAACATGGATGAGAAGTCCTTTAAGAAAAATTAAAATAATTTGTAGCTCTGTTCAAAGCAACTGTTCCAACTTCTTCTGCTGATAAAGCTCAGGCTCCAGAGCAGCTACTAAATGGAACTTCTCAACTCTTTTAAAGATCAAGAATGAACTCTCGCTCCAAGAAATGACTTCATTTTTAGAAACTACAGAGCTGAAAATGCTACTATATGAAAACATTGTCAGCAATGAAGTGATATATGTATATATATATATATATATAGTATATGTACTGTTTAAAATAAAGTACTGAATTAGAAAACAATGACAGGGTAGATCACAGAATTGATTTGCAATGAATATTCCTATCCATCATGAATTCTGTTGAAATTAAATCATTACAAACATCTTAAAAATGTTTAAATAAATATCCCTGTCTAATGAATGGCAGTAATCATGTAAACTATAATATCACACGTCATTTCTCAACAATATGGAAATATATCCAATCATGAATTAATACAAACCAACACCAACAATGGAAATCATCAGGGCGCCTCTGTGGCTCACCTGGTAGAGCGCGTACCATTAAGGCTTAGTCCTAACCACAGTGGGCCTGGGTTCAGGTCCAACCCATCCCCTCTCTCTCTCGCTCTCTCTCTCTCTCTCTGCAACATTCCTGTCTCTCTCTCACTGCAGCTATAATAAAGGCATAAAAAGCCTGAAATGGAAAACATTTTCCAACAAGTAACAAAGCCCAAATTTGCCCTGAAGAATGCGGAGCTGAACAAATTGAATCCATTTGAATAGACCTGTCTGTACGAGGTTCAACTACAGTTCAGTTGTAATAGTTCAACTCATCCAACAAGTGGCTCCCTAACTGCATTAACTGCTGTGGGCCTGACAGTGTGGGGACTGTGCTGTCAACTCCTAAGTTTCAGTTTCTCTATAAACTCAGTTATATTATGGTTTGATTTAAAGCCATTTGAGCAGTTTGATGGCACAGACATTTGCATGTAAAACATATCAGACAGTAGTAGCAGATAAGAGGAGAAATCCAACTGAGTTTAGAATCTCTGCCTTTCACTCTGACAGCGTGGTGAGTCTGTGTCTCCGGTCGATGCTCACGGAAACTCGTAGTCTAGTCAGTTTAGTCGATTAGGATAAAAATATTAGACTGGGAGACAGTCACTGCCCATCATCCCAGTGGTCATCTTCATCCATCTGCCCCACTTATTAGGCTAATGACTTCTGTCAATGCAAGAGACACAATACAGTAATGGTGATTAAGTTAATTGTTATGGCTTTGTGTACTTTTTTTATGTGTGTGTGTGTGTGTGTGTGTGTGTGTGTGTGTGTGTGTGTGTGTGTGTGTGCGCATGTTATGAACTAGGCCACTGACTACACCGAGTGAAACAAGTGTTACAGTCCCTGATAAGCAATGAAACTATTTTTATAAATTAAATTAACACATGTTTTCACAAACTAAAAATGTCTGTGTAACATTAGCACATGACACTAAAGCTCCATATGAAGCCAATTGTGAGCGTGTGTTTTAACCCTCACCGGCATATGTTGCATACCAGCTGTATGAGCTCAGCAGTCAGGAACAGAACTTTGATAACCTTTACTCTCCACCACTCACACACACACCTGCTATTGTGCTGTGTGTCCGGCCAGTTGAAGATCTGTGTTTACAGTGGATCCCTATGGGACAGCGACGTGGTCGCCTCCAGAACGAGGACAAAACCAGTCAGAAAAACAGCTCAAACAATCTTTGTAAATTAGTTTAAAGGTGTTTTTAAAGTTCTGTTTGCTGCTGTACAAAAGCTAAATGCAGCAGCTGTGACAGGCAGAACCAAACTGTATTTTTTTGTGTTTTCTTTCAGTTTCAGGGGAAAATTCAGGTCAACGCAATTATAAACAAAAATATAAGGACTTTATAAACCATAATAAGTGCTAAAGTCTCTTTAGTTTTACCTTTTAAGGGCACAACAGCCTTTTATTGACCTGCCAATAAACAGAAACCCTCCATTTAACCTGAACTGCACTGCGGTGAATGAATACAAAAGCCAAGCTCCTGCCCTCAGGGACTTTTCCTTCTCCAAAAATACCCTACCACACAGAAGGCTGTTTTTTTCTTTTTCTTTTTTTTTTTCTTTTTCCTTTGGAGTGGAAAACTGCAGTCTTGACCTGCATCAACATGCTATTGTCAAAGTAACTAACACCTTGTATCCTGGCAACCGCTGAAGAGAGAGGAAGTCCAATAGCTCGTGTCACTGCGAGGCCATGTGACTGGAGACTGTTAGTAAACAAGAGCAGCAGAGGGGAAGTAATGTATGACTGAGGGAGCAGCTGGATCCTGTACGGCTCCATCCTGACCAACAACGCCTGTGTGTTGGGTCAGGTTAGGTTACAGACGCATCATCATCCGTCTCTCTTTCATTTCAGTGTTGAATGTTCATAGTATCTTTTCTTTTTATTTTAAGAGATAGATGGATAGATTTAAGATCAGTGAAATAAACATGAAGCTACAGCCAGCAGCGTAGCTAAGCACAAACACTGCAAACAGGAGTAAACAGCTAGCTTGTCCGAATGTAATTACTGTCCACCAGCACCTTTCAAGATCACTAACATGAACATGTTATATCTCATTGGTTTTTACACTTTTTACACATTTCGTGCAAATTTCAAAACAAATTTGATTTAAGTGATGAGCTTTAGAGATGTTAGTAGGCACATTTACTTAAATTCAAGCTGTGTCCCAATTCAGGGGCGGCATCCTTCAGAGGCTGCATTTGTAGACCGATTTCATCACAGCGGCGCGACTAAGCTGTCCCATTTCAAAGGCTCCTTCAAATGCAGCCGAGAAATGCGGCCCTCTATCCCAAGATTCATTGTGTGCCGGTAATGAAAATAATATGGCAGCAAAAGCTCAGTTCAACAGCTAACGGTACAACTGTTCAAGGGCACAAGTTTTTGGGAAAAGTTACATGTTGTAAAGGTTGCTAGGCGACAGCAGCCGCACTTTGTGACGCAATGGTAAGGGCAGGCACAGGTAGGCCAGACCGTCAACCTCCGGTCTACAACGGCTACAAAGGACCACACCTTCGTAGACCGCGTCCTCCGAAGGATGAATCAGGACACAGCTTCAAACCGAGCCAGGCCAGATTCAACCCCTGCTCTCAGAATTTATGCTAAGCCAAGCTAAGCTAACCAGCTGCTGGCTGGAACCTCGCTGCTTCTAGTTTTGGCCAAATGGCAAATCTAATGAGTCATAAGACAGAGATACAGACAGAGAAAAACAGAGTACATGACGTCTGTTGTCTGAGGAGGAGTCTACATTTCACTTTGTCTTGTCCTCATAAATCTCTCTCAGCCACACACACACGCACACACACACACACACACACACACACACGCACACACACACACACACACACACACACACACACACACACACCATTTGCTTGTGTACATGACCAAACCCAGACATGACTAGAAAGAGCAGCATACTGAGGTAAATTAAATCAGAATAGACTTAAATGCAGTCTTGTCATGATGGTTTATTTCCCCAGTAAATCAGCCCTCTCAGATGACGGTCCCAGGTGCTGCTCTGTCATTTTATGAGAACATTTAAGCGACTGTCTCCGCACAACTGAACATTATGTATCCACAGCAGAGTGAGAGTAGCAGACCCATGCAATTGGTGGAAACGTTGCCAAAATATAAACAACAGTTTCATTCCACAATTTTACAAATCCTTCTATGGAGTAAGAAATGGTACAAAACGATGCTGTGATTATTTTCTAAATGTTCTTATTTAGTAAGTGCAACAGCGTTACGATTTATTTCCCACGGTTTTAGCAGATTGCTTTTGATAAGTGTGCTGGGATGAAACTCTCGGAGCAGCAGTTAAATCTGCCTCTTCCTCACTACCATTACTGAGGTGCCCTAGAGCAAGGCATATAACTCCCAACTACTCAAATCAAAGGTCCACCACATCAGACTGAGTCTGTACTGAGCAGCTTTCAGGTGTGAACATGTAACTGTATAGGTGAGGAGCAGGCTGCTCCTGCAACATACTAACGGATATGCAAAGGATACAGTACTATATAGCAAGAGCAAGAGGAAACATCATTTACAGTATCATAGTAGTAGTACCTAGTATGAGAATGTGAATAGAATGTAATTCTGTCAGACAGTCTTTAGGGACCAAAAACATACCAATGTGCAGAGAGTGCTCTTGTTTTTCTACGCAGTGCCCTTAAAAACAACCAAACCCGTCCTGTCAGGTTTGGGGAAGCTACACGCTGAGTATTCCCCCCCTGATGTGCCAAACCAAACATCCAGCCATTTCCATATGGTTTCATTTGACGTTATCTGTCTGAAAACAGATATTTCCACTAAGACATCACGTGCTGAGCAGACCAGGATCATATATTCTTCATTTTTAACCCACAGCACCAGATGGGAAAGGTTTACTGGCATCGACACTGTTTAGAAAATAGTGACCACATTAAAGTTTACTATTGAATCTCAGTTACTTTCCTGCAATTGTTTGATGTTGCACATTATACGTCAGTCACACCCGAAATGGCATCAGGGTAGGCCACAAAAAACAATTGAAGCACAAAATACTTGACACTGGGGACCCCGGTGACGTTACATTAGCTTAACAGAAGGTAACATTTTTTTATTTAGCAAACGGCCACAGTGTGAACCAAGGCAACAAAAACATTTAAAAATGTAAATTTTTCAAATGGAAAAATATGTTTCTGTCTCTGTTCTATAAAAGATTAATGCATCAATCGAACCATGCAAATCTCTCAGCCATCAGTCAACCATACTGCCTCTTCTGTAAACACCATTAAGGAGATTTAGAAGCTGTTAACCCTTAGCCTCTCTGCGGCTTCTTTTGCCCTCCTCTGTCACTTGACTGACTGAACCCTGACACAGAGATGACCTCTGGTAGCCTTGCATGACTCCTCACTCCATCCTCATTTAGACCACTGATGGATGTTGTAACAGATATCGCTTTCATTGTCCCAGCAGGTCTGAGCAGATTCCCGCAGTGGGCCTCAGATCTTCATTGGGGAGAGTTAGGTAAACAAACAACTGAGTTAAGATTATGAGGACTGAATGTTAATTATGTTGCTGAAGCAATCTATAATAGATTTCAATTTTAAAGTAAGTTGATCCAAATGTGGCAACATGTGAAAGTCAGCTTTCCCAGCAGGAAGAGTTGGGACCTAATGAACATTGTGCGATAAGATCTTACTTTTAACAGGCTTTTAAAGCTGTTCTCATTCACATGCTTTTCTGTTTCTGTTGTCAGACGACAGAACAAGTTTGAAATAGTGACTGAAACGTGCCCCATTAACCTCCAATCCATTTCCAAGTTGCTGCTAAAGACTGTGCTGTGATTTTGAATAATTTACTTAAAATAAAATAAAATGATTGCTCAGAGAGAAAGTTACTTACGGCAGTTCTCTTCTAAGTAGCCAAAGCTTGTCTAAAAAGTGGCTAGATTTGTCACTAGATGCTTTTTTGAGCAAAAAGATTCTCTAAATCTAGTGACAGATACGCTGAATTGGCAACGCTGCAGGCCGTAAACGTTCCCTAATAGAAACTGTTTGCACCAATTCATTTTGAAAGAGCAACTGTCAGTGGGGAAACTCCAACTCTGCCACGTGGCATTCCGCTGACCAATGGTAGAACTGTGATCACTCAGTCGGTCAGTCATGGACATTCACAATTATTGCTGGCCTTTATTAATGCCATCCAAAAATGAATAATAATAAAAGTGTAGTACAATTGATCAACGGTGTGCAGGATTCTTTGGTTCCTTCACAGTCAAAACAATCCAGTCTCTGAATGTTTTCTGTATTAAACCACGACCACGAGCTTTCTCTACTCACTACAAATGGATATTGTGCTACAAGAACAGATATTTTGACGGAAACAGAAATATGCTGTCTGTGAACATTTTACTGATACGTTCATTATTAATTATGACTTGCCAAATACATAAACTAACAACACATCTTCATTATGTTAATAGGAAACATAATCTCGTCACAGTTTCCTACAAAGCATTGTAAATTAGTTTCATATAAAGGCAATTTCTAGGACACAGGGTTGGTCAGGATCCAACAGACCTGTCAATGAGTGGTGCACAAGAAATTCATCGTAATCTGCCACTGCGACATTCACAGACCATCTGTGACCAACCATGTCACTAGGGGGCAGGGATCTTGAGCATATTGTCATCTTTAAATAAACAGCAGATTGACAGATTCTGATGTGAAAGACTAATTTAACACAACAAGACTATAATAATCAGTTTGAAATAAAATGAACATCAGTGGGATCACCACAAGAACATTTGCTTCAGTAAGTCCAAGAGACCAGGGGTGACTGACCTCGGCAGACGAGTCCGTCCTGGATGATGGTCTGTTTACAAACGCTGCAGTGCTTGGCCTTCTTGAAAGTCTTCACCCGGAACGTATGGGAGTGAAGAGCCTCCAATTCCTCTGGCTGCAGTGAAGAGAAGAAAAAGAAAAGAGCACACAAGTGGAATGTTAAGTGTTAAAATGCTGTGACCTGATGGGGACTGCAATGAATCCAGGTGGTGCAAGTCATTTTGTTTTATCTTTTAAGTGCAGGTGATCCATAAAAATATATTCTTCAACAGCTTCATTTTATATAATCTGCCATATGCGATATATAAGATTAACGCCTGACCACACATAAATCACATACATCCATATTCAAACTCATCTCAGAAGCGACCCCTTGTCCACAGCACTACAGGCATACTGTATCATAAGAACTTCCAGCTACTGTGCTTAACTCTCTACATTAAAGTCCACCCAGGAAGTGAGGTTGCTGGGGCTTAGGTAAGCAGAAGAAAAAGTAGAAAAAGGAGAACACAGATTAATCTCTGCTGCTTTCCTTCCTTCTTTCTTTCACCCTCCTCCTTCCTCCCCCTCCCAACTTTTGTCCTGTCATCTCCTTTCCCTCCTTGCAGGTGTGTTACACAACTCCTTGGTGAAACTCTCTGACAGTGCTCCCCACCCCTGTTCAACCCCCCTGTGTGTCTGTGTGCAGCCTGCTGTTTTCCCTCTAGTGTTTATACCATCTACCACACAATCCTTTTCCTGTCTGTTTTTGTAAACCAGGCATTCAGCAAGGCTGGACAGCAAACTGAAAAGTCAAGCTTTGACTGTTTCCTGCGGTGTCTTTACAAGAAAACGTCCATCGTGTTTCCATTTGCCCCCTAATGACCGACCGTGGGGAAGTGTGACATCATTCATGTGGTGTATTTGCTCAGCTGCTCCCCAATGCAGCTTTGAGGTTCAGCTCTATGGGGACAGTGGTGCCCTGAGTCCTCCTGTGAGGCAGACAACCTTACCACTTTTTAATATTGTAGTTATTATGTTGTAAAAGTACTGAGCCACAACACTTTTATATTCTATCTAATACAGTGAAACAGCATTTAACATCAATTAACCAACTGAGTCAAAGGAGGGACACGAAGAAAAGAATAAAATACAAATTTTACTGGCCACTTCAGAATATGCCTTTAATTGAGACAGTCCTGTAAATAAACGAGCCCATAGGTCGTCTGTGCAGCGTCATAGCAACGTTATATTGCTAGGCGACATCTAGTGGTCATAGTTATTATAACAGGAGCAAAGGGAAAAGTGCAGTGACGTAGTATGAAGAGAAACAAAGTCCACATCAGGAGGAGGTTGTGGTGGATGGATGAATATGACACAGGAGAGCGGTGTTCGAGTCCCATGTGAAAGAAGCAGTTTATGTTCTTTCTATTATCCATGACCGTTTGACAAAGTTAACCACATTGTTAATTATGTAACCATGACAACAAAGATAATTTGGAAGTACTTATTTTAACAAAAGTCACGATCTTTTCCTAAAGCTAACCACGTAGTTTTTGCGCCTAAACCTAAAGCACCCATGACTGTTATTAAAGTAACAATGACAAGGAAGGTAGGTACGTCGCTGTTGTTATAGTCCGTGTGTTTACTATTGTAACCATGACAAACGAGGTCCGGTACACCTGCCGCCATAGTGGCGTTATTTCAGGAGACACTCCAGTTGTTCAGGTCGGAGGAGTTGTTGCTTTAATTTGACTGTGTAGTTAAAGAATAGACAGAACAATCAACACATAATCAAACAATATGAGAGACAGGCGTACATGCCTTCCAATACATAAACATTTCTAAAATTTCTATTACTTCATATAATAAGTAGGCTTTGCTGGGTGAAGCAGAATGTAGACTTTACTGTATACTACTGTATATACTATACCACTTCCCCATTCACTTGAATCCTATAATCTTTCGTTAATCTGTATTTCTATTGTATTTATCTGTATGTTTTTATATTTGGTTTTCCTTCCCAATGTCAAAATGCAATGAAAATGTCTGAAATTCCATTATGTTTCTGTATGTGTCTGCGACCATGTGTGTGTTTCTCTGTGCCCTGAATGCACATTCAGAGGTTAAAGACAGATAATGGATGTGTTTTCAAGACAGGAAGAGCCAGTTTAAAACTGTGTCTTGCCAGGAGGCTTCCATTAAGTGCATGTGCATGCTGGACAGGGCTGAAAGTGGCCATGTGGTTGGCATACTCAGGGACTTAGCACAGGAATTTTCATATGGGAAGACCATAACATCATCAGGCAAAATCCAGTAGTTCCCTGCTAGTAAGAATTCCCAGACTACAAACCACAATAACCTTACAACCACTAATGACCCCTTTTTTTTTCTTCTCATCAATCCTGAAAGGCAACGTGTTGGAAAAGTGGCTTAGAGTGTGCAATCATAGCACAGAGCTAACACTTAAATGATAAACCAGACTGAGTATCTGTCGGACTGTGCTGTCCTCTCTCCTGTTATTAGCAGAGGGAACCGACTTAGCAGAGGGAAAGTAAAGCCCCTCCTCTTTTTCTGATGATGTCTTATTTCCAGGCTCTGCAGGAACCGGTTAACACATAGACCTTCATATGATTCCATGCATTTTGTTAAAGTCTCCATCTCAGTTAAACAGTTGTCAAAGTCAGAGCATCATGATGACACCAGTATTATCTTGGAACTCTAACTTTTTTAATACCTGCATTACAGGAGGGCATGGAGTTTCAAAGACAGGTGTTTACCAGGCAGGTAATGTCTCACAGAAGACACTATTGAATTATGGGAAGCGTAGGATTGCTGGAATTCCAGTGCACTGCATACACTCAAAAATCACAAAGCATTGTCCAAAGAAACAGATGAACGTTTACACTCACTGCAATACAGTATCATGAGGCAAGGACCTGCATCGGCCATTAAGCACACAGTCCTGGTAGATTACCTAACACCGTGAGCACCATATTTATGCTAACTATAAACTGATTGGCACCATGATAACTTACCAAGGTTGTCGGTATTATAAACTGTTGTGCTATCTGATAAGCTTTCACACCCATGGATTTATTACTCAAACTGGACCTCCTGAATCATATTTCATGATCTCACTGGTAACTAAAACAACACGTCCCCAAAACACAGTTCTTTGCCTGAGATCACGCTGTTTTATTTTCACAAGGAAAAGACAAACTAACTAGATGAAAGGTGGGACCCAGAACAAAGGATAATACAACACTCTTGGATTATTTTATTTGTTAGTAGAAAACCTTTATGTTATCTTATCTAGCCTAGAAGAGTGTTTATAGTATGATAAAAGAAACAGACATAAGGGGTTCCCAGCCAACAGTAATGACATTAAACACCTGGCCATTTCAATTAGGGCGCCTTAAGAATGTACTGTCAGTCTACAGCGGCTCTGTGAGGCAATGCCTATCCCTTTCATGCCTAAATTATGAAACGTCCAGATTTTTTCCTGTTTTGTTATTCTTCATTAGACATGGAAAAAAATATTTTGAATGTTCTTTTTTAGTTAACACGTATTCTTCATAGAGTTTTCGACATGTCCACTCTGGCGGACTGCATATTATATAATTATATAGCCTATTAGAGATTCTCATAATTTGGTGGCTTCACACAATTCATGAGCTCATACGGAGGTTTAGGAACTGAAACACACTGATATTACCTCAGCCTCCATGTGACAGTTCTGTGTTTGTATTTCAGAGCCACATGGCAACAGCAGGACAGCCGAGCCTTCATTCCATCTCCTGGATACGCCTTGCCTACATAACATGATTAGCTTAATCTAGTTAGGCTGAAATAATGACCATGGCTGTGCAGGACGCGCCATGTTGGCAAGGGGGCTCTTGCGGGGAAAGGGGGTGGAGGTCTCTGTCTGGCATCCATACATATGTTATCCAAGGTGCCGCCATGCCAAGGCTCCGGCTGGCACCTGCTGGGTTGGGAAATCTGGATATGGATTTCAGGGGATTGAGCAGGGGTGATAAGTGGGTTTAATGGTACTTTGAGTGTGTGCAGTATTTGTGGATGAGTGTGTGTATCTGTCAGTCTGTCTTTTGGTGTTTCAAGGTGGACTGTTATAATAAATCAAATATTTCTCTATTCTGTCAGCATGACACCAGGCTTTGTGGAAACTGATACCTCCTGGAATGAGACAGTGAGCAGGCGGCTCTGTGGTGACAAAAAAAGAAAAAAAAAAAAATCCTCTGCTTTCACTTCCAGACTGTTAAGGAATCAACTGCCAACATAAAAGTAGTCCATACTGTCAGCAGAATGAACAGGACCCGACCGCAGGCAGGTGTTAGAGGAACACCCCCTTTAATCGCTTTTGTCAAAGCGTCTACTCTCAAACCACATAATCCAAAACAGTCATTAAGTCCAGAGGAATGGACGTTTGAGCTGCGATGAAGTAATCTGTTTTGGATGCAATTACCACAAAGGTATTTGGGGAAGGATGTGAACTAGCAGTGAGCTTTTGTGCCTTATGAAACAAACTGAAGAGAAGATATCAAGAAATCGATATTTATCTATTTATATTAGTTTTCAGTGTGACATGATACACAAAAATACATTCATTAATATAATAAATAATATCATACAACACCCCTGAGTAACCTTAAATAGTTCAAAGTTAAGCAACAAACTGCTACAGGTCATTTCAGAGAAAACAGGCTTTTTTCATGGATTAAGAAATTGGTTCACTTCCCGCTTTCCTGCAGCAATGGAAGTAAATCAAGCCTTGAAAATTGATGGAAAAATTCCTGCACGTACCCCGTGCAAACCCTACGTCTGTGCTCGTGTCAGTGTTAAAACATTATTAGGACAACACTGTACTGCAGGAAGTAGTAAGGAGGTAGTTCTGTATATTTCTATCAGAATGGTGAGAAAAAGGCGAGTAACAAAGGAAGACAGACTGGTCAGTCAGCGGTTCATCCTACAGCCAGATAATGACCCAAAATGAACATTAGAGGAACAGAACCAGACTCCGTCTTCAAAAGAGCAGCACAGTCTCCAGACTTTTACCACATGGAGCTGGTTTGAGATGAACCGAACACAGAGTGAGAGCAAAGCGAACTACAAGTGCAACACATTCATCGGAACTTCTGCAACAGTGTTTGGATGGACTGTCGGAGCAATATTTGATTTCATTTGCAGAAACAGGTGACGTGCGATCAGCTGCTGGAAGAGTCAAAAATCTGAGTTAAATTGAGTTCAATAAAAAGATGGCATGATTCC
Organism: Seriola dumerili; assembly: GCF_002260705.1. Lineage (NCBI taxonomy): Eukaryota > Metazoa > Chordata > Actinopteri > Carangiformes > Carangidae > Seriola > Seriola dumerili. The sequence continues at coordinate 1,678,403 of NW_019174307.1, read as the reverse complement.
CTGTTTTTAAAATCTCCAGTTGCTTTTTTATTTGTGATTCAATTTTAGATACACAGACACTGAATTATGTGAATTTAAATAACAGCTGGAAATATATAATAAATAAAAATCTATAATATATTATACATACAACCATACTGCTTCTCATGTGCTTGTGTTTTCTGTCTAATAATTTATGCATGAAACACATTTTCCAGATTCCAAATCAAATTACTTCTGCAAGGTGGGGTGTAACACTTTAATCAGCCCACGTTGCCATAGCAACAAGCCAAGTTTTTCCACTGTAGATGAATTTTAGCCTCTGCTTTCACTTCCCTGTGCCAAGGAACTTAATCACTGTCAGTGGAATTTGCCTGAGAAAGTTTAAACTGTCTAAAATTGTCATTCAAAGTGAAAGCACGAGGAAAGCCAGTTCGGTTTCATAATGCACAAAATACTGTCAGTTTGAAGTTGCTGAGAAGATTCTTCTTATGTCAGATCACTTATGTTGCCTGTGACCGAACTGACAAAAACTGATACACACTACCCCCACCGCCCCACACATGCACAGACACACACACACACACTTGTACATTTGTGTTAAACAGGCAGAATGTCTCAATCCAGGAGTCTATTCAGCAGCCTCTTTGACCACTGCTGAGCCTTCTCACACTCTCCTCAGCCTCTATCTATTCACACACCAGGGCTTATGCAGTAGGACAGACAGTGTGTGTGTGTGTGTGTGTGTGTGTGTGTGTGTGTGTGGTGGGGGTGGGGTGGGGGGGCTGTATGCCACTTGTCTTGAGTGAAGTGAGGTTCAAGGGGTATGATGTGTATGGGGATACTCAAAACGAAATTCCCTCAACTGGGTTTCATTTCTTTCTGGTAGAGGGGCTGGTAGTCGAGACATCCTGGTTTACAAGGCCAAACAAAGGAGAGACTTCTTCAGCAGGCCTGTCTATTTTAGTCCTCTTGGCCTCACCACAAATCCAGCCTCAGTCATTTAACCTCAAAATACTATGTAAATACGGCACGGCGCAATATAGCAGGACGCTCCCTTTTGTGAGCTCTTAATTGTTTCCGATCATTAGCAATGCACCCGGCACTCAGTTTGTTTATTGTTTGGGGGGGTGGCGGGAGTATATGGAGAGTCGCTTGGGGAGACATGGGTGATGAGGAGAGCTATGGGGGTGGGGAGCGAAAGAATTAAAGAGTTAAAGGCAGCCCTGCAAGTACGGTCACAGGAGATGTGGTCCTCACTGACTGTTTTCTGTTTCAAAGTTGTTGCCATTTGCAACATGCAAATGGCCTCAGTCCTTCGCATTCGCTTCACACTCTCACATTCTCTAATGGGCCACAAAGGAAGGAAATGGTTTCAGACAGGCAACCGGGACCCCCGAAAGCTGGGGTCAGGGTGTACACATACCCCCCCCAGCCCAGGCACTGCAGCTCCTGGGAACAGACTCCCGTTCCCTTAGAGACGCACGCATAATCTCCTGCCTCACTCTCATTAGCACACACGGGCAAAACAGGCACTCTCGTGCATAAAAATGTGCAAACACACACACACACACACACACACACACACACACACAGATGAACACACTGTCACATCAATGCACACACAAACATACACATGCATAGTAACATGCCCAACCACCTCTCACACATTCCTCCCTACTTTCTACTTTTTCCTCCTGATAAAAGGCCTTAAAGAAGAGAAAGATTTCCAGCCAGCATCTTCCAACCATGCATTTTTACATAAAGTCTTATCATTTGTAGCGCTGATGCTCCTGTTAGATTTTTTTAATCAACACAGCAGTATGTTTTGGTCGGCCCCTTCTACTCCTGGCATTTTTGCCATGTTACTTTTACTTTCACAGGAATACAATGAACCTTCAAGGGAGGTGTTTATTAGCCTAACTTAAGGTAATTAGGCTAATCAGTTCAAAATTAATTGATTTTGAACTGAAATAAAACTGACACATTATTGCCTCATATAGTTCACATGGTCAACGTGTTAGCAAACAATTGGCTATTTACACATCCAGCAAACACTGAGCAACATCAACATTTATTAGGCAATGTTTTTTGTATACCTGACGCATGCAGGGCTTACAGCAAGGAAAGTTTCTGTGCCTGAAATGTGTTCAGGGGTTAGCTGTAGGCAATAAGCCACATGAATGACGGCTGTGGCGCATATCACAACTGTTTCAGAAAGACAAGAACAGCAAATCTAATTGTTTCTAAATGTGAATCCTCATGTTAGCGTGAAAGGTCTAAAGGGAAGGAAAATGCTACTCTACCAGTCCTCAGTCTGAAGCCATAGTCTGGTAATTGTATCCAAGTCCAAGCACAACTTTCAAAACCATAAAGAACAGCCTCTCCAACACGCCTATCTTTCTAACTTTTCAACGCTTGTTCCTCCGTTGGTCTCTAAACAGCGAATGCGGTAATAGGCCAACTGTTGTCTGACTGTTACTGACAAATTAGTCCAAAAGATTGCGACGATGACATGAAAACAAGACAAATAGCCTATTCATTGCAGTGCTTTTCAGACTTCACTGAGCTAAAGTTGAGCCGACACTTCACTGAGCCGGCACAGTGCTGGAGAACTAAGACACGCACATGTAAGTAATACTTTTGGCTCTGGTTTGGTCTCCACCAACTGGGAAATATATGGCTTTTTGGCTGCCAGATGTTCCACTATACTTCCACATCTGGACCCAACACACAAACACGGACAATATTGTGTCTGTCAAACAAAACCAAAGGATAACAGCTGGAATCTGCCCAGATGTGGAAGTAAAAGGGCCAGACTGGGGCCAAGGGCCCAGGCATATGTTGGGCCAGGAGTTTTGTTTTGTTACCTGTACAGTATGGCCACAAGCTAACTTCTGACTGTATGCCAATTGTTGCTGGGCAGACAGTGGGTTTATACGAGCTTCTTGAGTTGAGTAGAGGTCTGGAAAACCAAAAGAAGAGCTAAGAGAAGCTCAAAGGCTCCACAGAGCTGCATTGAGCTGCGGAGGTGGATCATAATTCACTGTGGAATTATTATTACACGTGGCACCTGTTGGATTTCACAGTGATTTGGTTTATTGTTAATGGAAAAATTTCAAACAGTGCAGCTTTAATGTTTAACCTGGACCTGGTACCACAGAGCTGGATACACAGAGCAGAAAAAAAGGAATCATATATAATATATAAAATATAAATAGGGAAAATAGCAGCTACAGTTTACAGGCTTAAATATTCATGTTTTTGGTAACAAACTGACTATTCATCACCCACCTTTCACATGGACATTGAAAAATGTATTTTTTCTCCTACAAATATTACAAATTACAGTGAGATCATATGTATCTGTCATCATTTTAATACACCGGCCAGTTGGAGGTGAATCTGGCGTCAGAGGGATTAAAATGTTAAGCAGAGCAACAAATCAAGGGTAAGATATATTGCAGTTTCTTTATGTGCTCCGTAACACTGGACCTGGATGTCAGGACACTCTGCCAAAGTAAAGAAAGACAGGAAAACAACCAGACAAGCAGACAGGAAAAGGAAGATGAGAACCTGACACAGACAGGCAGAGGAAAGAGAATGATCTGGTTGGAAAAATGTGGCTGAAATTTCAGTCCTGTAACGAAAAACCTTTCGTTTCTCTGGCCTTAAATCTACAAATACATTCTCATGTTTCAGCACGTTACACAACACAATTTTAAAAAAGGCTCGACTTCCAGAAAATCACATTAAATTGAAAGTGAAACTTGAGATGTGAACTTTATCTCATTAAAGTCATCAACTTTCAGACATCTGGAAATCTGCTATTTGTCTAATGCTGTGCCGAAAATTTCGGACGGCAGCATTTATGTCATAATAATGGACGTACTGTATTAAAGAATCAAACTGTTCACACTGGGCAGCTTCAGTATGTGTTAGGTAATGTTATACTATGGAGATAAACCCTTCCAGACTCTGCTATGTGACAGACATTCCAGCTGAATAAGGTAACCACCGAGACACTGTTTTTCTCCTTAAGTTTAGAGACTCACAACTATTCCCTTCAACTGTTTTGAACGTGTGACTCATGCAGAGACACACAAACGCACCCAGACTTCACCTCTGATTACACTGGCATTCACTTTCAGCACTTCATGCATTAGCTCATACACGTGGAGCCATGTCCACGTCTGTTTCAGTGCACATGGACACTCTCACATGCATGTATACGGTGGATAGAAATCCCAGGGTATTTCAAACTCTGGAAAAGCATAACAGTCCAGGTAGCCTAGCCTCTGATCCTTGGCTCTCATGCTCAGGTCTTTGCGTCTAACGGTTTGGGGGACTGTGAATTTATGTTTTTAGGAAGCATAAAACATATTTTCTACTAGACAGCCACGAGGAAAGGAAACATACAGATTAACAATAGCAAAATGTATTACATCTACTTGAATGCTTGAATATTTTTCATCTTCTTGCAGTAGAATTACTTAAATATTTTTGGACTCAAAAAGTTCCAATCATGGTTATTTCATCATCGTTTAATTTTTAATTAGTTCAGGACTTGAGCAGATGACAGATCTTGTGTCACAAGGTCCCACACAGAAACCATGAATTGGCCTTTATAGTCTGACTCTGTGAGGCTGTGTTTAGGCACAGAGGTGCACTGAGCTAAATGCTAATATCAGCATACCAACATGCTCACAACAACAATGCTAACATTTTTATGTTACCATGTTTACCATCTTACTTTTTGCACAGTAGCAAGCTAGCATTTGGTAATTAATACACACAGTTCAGTTGGTGCTGACAGAAATGTCATTACTTGACAGAGAAATGTTGGCATGATGATGGTGATAGAGAAAAAGTGAAGGGGTCACCAAACTTTTGACAAATTCATCCTGAGGGGGGCATGAATATCTGAACCAAATGTCATTGCAATCCATCCAACAGATGTAGCGATGATTTACTCTGAACCAGCACGTCAACCTCATGGCAGCACTAGAGGAAAAGTCAGGGGATCACTTAAGTCATTAAGATACATCATCTGGGGACCATGAATTAAACCAAATTTTGTGCCAAATAATCTAACAGATGTTGAGATATTTAACTGGATAAGTGGGAATTTTGACTTGCTATTGGCACCAGAGTCATCATGATTCATCCTCTGGGGACCATGATTGTCTGTACAAAATTTCTTGGCACTCCTATAGTTGTTGAGATATGTTGTTCTGGACCAATGTGGTGGATCGACCTAATACTTTCCACTTCTTGCTCTTTAACATTGGGTCTCAATAAATGATCATTGTGCCACCGATTGTGATTATTGCAGTATTAGACCTAACACACCTCACGGGATCACAATCAAACATTAAATGCTTGATGTTTGTACTGGAAAACACCAGATCTCTTTAACCTTTAACAAGATTACATGTGGAAAAAAGAACTGGGACACTGAGCTGTAGTAGCAGATGGGAATAGAGAGACAGACACAGGCAAACTACACAGAAACAAAGTCAGGTTAGTGCACAGGCAGGCTGACAGATATACAGGCAGGCCACTGACAGCAGACAAGATAGAGAGGAAGGCCAGACTGGTCGTGCTTGTCTGTGTGGCAGTGATTTCCTACAGTCTGAATGAAGTCTATGAAAAGCATATACACACATACGCACCACGTCATCGCCCCCTCTAACCAGAGGCTATTGTTCGTCCTGGTGGAGCCAGAAGACTAAACGAGACCTCTCCAATCAACTGGGTTAATCAGCCATTGACGCGCCCGTCTCTCATATGGGACACCATATGCATGGATGGATATCTTAACAAGACACAGTTGGGTGACCACCGCATGTCTCCATCTGTGACTGTTTATGTGTGTGTGTATGTACAGCATATACACTCACTGACTCAATGAGTAAGCAAACAAAGCTACTTGCTGATGAGTGCAAAGGGTATTTTTGTTTCCCCTTTCTGCAAGATCCTCTCAACACACCCTCTCCTCTTTTTTTGCAGCCCCCCCCCGCCCCCCTTCCCATGGGGTAGGTTCCCATGTAACAAGGCAGCTATTCTTCATCTTTCTCAGCTAAACAGGGCCAGCTGACCTTTGACCCATCTTCACTTCTCTTCTTCCCCTCTGCCTGACCTCTTCCCTCTACACTCTGCCCTCATCTAGTCAAGACTTGCCCCACCTCTCTTCTCCTGTCCAGTCACCTTATCGCAAAACATCCACTCCCTCTCCCATCCTTGCTCTGTCTCCCCTCGTGTTGTCATATGACTACGGAGAAGCAAAGCAGTTTGTCCTGGAGGGCCATGGGAAAGAGGCAGAGAGGCTGTCACTTGCACCTTACAGAAAATCAGTGAAATCCTTGTTGTGATCAGTGAGCAACCACAGCTCTTCGCTTGATGAAGCGCGATCCTGTCACAGGAGCAGCTTTGTCAAAACACACACACACACACACACACACATACACACACACACAAACACACACTCACACACACACACACACACACACACAGCTTAAAGGTTAAAGATGAGAGAGCTGCCTGTGACATGGATGAAGAGTCTGACAGACTCGTTTGGACTGAAATATACAAGAACCGATGCTTTTAATTCACTGCTGCTTTGAATTCAGACTAGAAATGTCTGTTTGCAAGGTCATCATATAATTGATCTTCTTCAAACAATGTCCTCTTCTGATTCAACTCTGCGTTATTAAATAGCAGTAAACAGAGAGGCAGGACAGATGGGAGACATATGTTTTTATGATACATAAACTATGGAACATGAATTACTCTCTGAATCAAATGCAACCCAACTTGCTAAGGAATCAGTGCTTTGATTTGATTCTTCTTTTGTACTGATACAATTGAACTGTTGCATGAATTGTACTATGTACATATAGGCTATGTTTAATGCAAACAGCATTAGGGTAGAAAACATTTTTCCATGATGTCATAACAGTTTATGAACATCGTCACTATTTAGAAATAAAGCACTTTGTTGGAAACCCATGAACACACCACAGCCCACCTTTGATAGACATCTGTCAACTCTGGCAGCTAACATGATATTCCAAGTAGCAGTGATAAAGTTAGCTCCACAGCAGAGAGAAATGACCTGTGTGTGTCCAAAAACATGACAAGACAGCACAGATTACTTAAAAGCACAACATTAGCATAAAAAAACTAATGTTGCCATGCTGTTTGCTGACAGTGCAGTGGTGCACTCATTCTGGTTATTATAACATAATAATATATATTATAGCATTAGCATGTATGGAAATCCTGCTGTTTTTTCAGAATATACCAGACAAAAATGTATAAAGGCAAAGCTTCACTCCTTTCAAACAATGCGGGGTGTAACCACTATTGATCAGCAACACTGGATCATCAAAAGAGACTCTGTATACATCTCTGGAAAATTATAACCGTAACGATGTGACATATTTTCCATCCAAAGCCATTCTGCTCCTCTATCAACTGTCACAACTTCCCAAACTAAAACTCTGAACACATGTCAAACATTTCAAACGACCTAAATGTCATTTTGGGATTTAGAGATCATGCTAAGAGAAAAATTACATTGTGTAGAGTGTATTCTGAGCATTTTGAAATGATTCTTAAGAGCAGAGCTGAAGAAATATCAACAAAAACTTACTGTGGAAAAAAAGGAAGGTAGGTTAAAACTATGTGTGCGTTTGTGTGTTTATTCATCTATGAAGGGGCTGCAACTAATGATTATTTTCATTATCAATTAAACTGCTGATTGTTTTATCTTTTAATTGTTTAGTCTATAAAATGTCAGCCGAAAGTGAAAACTCTCCACCACAGTTTCCCAGAGAAAACTGATGTCTTCAAATGTCTGGTTTTAGAGGTTTTTCGCTGAAAAAATGATGTAGACAAACATTATTCAACTTGATTCTCACAGCTCTACATAAGTGACTGCATTTAGTTGCTATCCCTAAGGGCTGGCAACCCAAATCATAAAAAGTTGGGAAAATAAACTGCTTAATCTGTTGTGAAATGTCTCATTTTGTTTGAACAACCCCCACCCCCTGAAATGATTTCCTGACTATGCCATCGTACAGCTAAAGGAAACATGAAACATCATAACACACAAAACAGTATCATAATCGCTATTTCAAATGAAATGAAACATTTCACTTCACCACCATGTGTAAAAATGCTTGTGAGGCAAAACATGGCTACAGCCATTTGCTATACAGTGACTGAATTATTCATCCCATCCCCATCAAGATATAGACGAAGTAATGAGAATGAAAAAGCATGAGATTAAACAACAAGAGAGATTCACAAGAAGATTTGTTACTAATAATTATTTTCTGCATCTCCATCATTTTTCTGTTTGGCCTTTTGACTCCATCTTATCTAATATTAATTAGCTATTATCTGCACAAGTTTAAACATTGTTAGTATCTGTATAAATCCCAGTTTAAGATATCTTGCATGAACCTCAAAAAAAACAAATTTGTTATAACTATTAATTAAAATTCTCCCCACGCCAAGCCGATACTTACTAAAAGTTTAATTTCCTTATATCACAAGCAAACTCATATATTGGCAACATTTTTATGGGCTAATGTTAGTGTGACCGTCACACAACACAAACGTTAGGTTCCCTGTAATGTGCAATCAGCTACTACAGAGCATCTCAGCTGTGACTTAATGTTCCTGGAGCAGAAGATTTCCAGATAACTCATCCAGACACTTTTGCAGTGACTTCTTGTTCAACTCTTAAAAGGACAAATGCAAAGCAGATAAAAAAAAATAAAAAAAAACTTTACCAAGAATAAGCCTGTTTTCAGTTAAGTATAAAACCAACTTATCCTGAATGACATGTTACAGTACAATCAACAGTTGAAGAAGGAAGTGTCTGTGAATCCCCTAATTGTAAGCAGCCCACTACAGAACAAGTGCATTGGGCAACAATTCGCAGTTAAATACCAGAAAGAAGAGGGGTTTCTTTCTTTTTTTCAACCTTTCCTTCCTTTCCTGTTTCTTCCGCTCTCCAGTTCCCACTAACCAAATGGCCTTACAATGAACAGTCACCTGCTTTTCATTTGGGGGAAAAATGCACCCCAGGCATTCCAGTCTCTCCTTCCTCCCACTCTGCCCCCCCCCCACCCCCCACCCTTGCCCCTTCTAACTCCACTCTCTACATGCATTTCATCTCAGTGAGGTGGATCCCAGGGAGGAAATTACTCAGTCATCCAGAAGTGAAGGAGGAAAAAATATCCCGTCTTTTTCTCAGACCATCAGCAGCACTGAGAGAGTAACACGGCGGGGTCATCTTATCTTGGCTGTCAGGATTTGGTACTCACTCAATTACAGGGGGTGAAAGAGAAAGAGGTTTTTTCGCAGGGGGGCTGCAAAGATGTTCAGCTCTCTAGCCGGAAACAATAAAGACACAATTTGTCAAAAACTAGTTGTTACTTTAATGCTGATTAAACAGTGCAGTATAATACTTTAGTGTTGCATTCTGGGACACCCAAGTTTTGTTGAAAACCTTTGTTAATCTATACCTCTTTTACTGTCAAGTTTGATTAATGATCATAATTCTGAACTCAAAGACTAGGAACCTGTAATGAAAATTTCATTAAATTTCCACCAGACAATTCATTGACCAAGGTTTCAGGTTGAGACTCGAACACTGCCATTTGCATATTAAAGTTTTGTTTTTAGCCGTGCTAGAGGCATGTCTCTTGTGATGGCTTATCCAATGTTGGATTTATTGCCATGAAATTTGATACAGGCATTCATTGTGCCCATAGATGAATTAAAATAACAGTGGTCCCTTGAGTCTTCATCTAGAGCTCTCATCAGGTCAGATTTTTTATCTGTCTAATACTTTTGTTTGACTACTCCTGTCAGCATTGGCTTTACTTTGTGTTTGATGCTAAATAGCAAATGTTAGCATACTAGCATGGTAAAATAGATGATGACGGTCAACATTATTCCTGCTAAACATGAGCATGTTAGTGTTCTCACTGTGAGCATGTTAGCGTATTGATGCAAGCATGAAGCTCAAAAAGCTGCTATGCTCAGTGCAGCCAAAGAAAGCTGTTAGCAGGGCTGTAGACTTTTATCTGGTTTAAGCTTTTCTTTTCCAGGACAGAAGCTGGTAAGAGCCATTTCACCTGTCATTCCAATAATTGTCAATTCTTACGAATTAAAAAGATGCACAAAGTTTGATTTCTAAAATCGCAAAATGGTATCTGATCTGTGACAGGTTGAACTGACTGATGAGGCAGTTCCCTGAGATTCCAAGTTACTGAAGTCAAGCCATATCCTACCTATGTACATTAAATTAAATGTATTGTGTACTTATTTATATATTTGGAGTGACTGTCTCTCTTTCTTTCCTATTTCTAAATCTTAAAAAACAAGGCCAAGTAGCCGCTATGTGGTTTTAAGAGGTGACTTTATCAGTTGCACTTCAGGTACCTCAGAAGGAAGTTAGCACAGTAAATGAGACAAATGTTATAGGACCACTCTCCTTGTAAAACTTCCACAGTCATTTTGTGATTTTGTTTGTCTTTTGTTTGGAGTGTTAGTCTCTGGACCTTATCTACAGAAAACTGTATGACACAAGTGAGTCTTATGAAGCCACAGTCCTCAAGGATAAAGACAAAGTCCTGGATTCATAAAACAGAAGTAGGAAATAACATCCTTACTTTAATTTAATCTAATCATGTTTAGTGGAAAATACCGTCATACTTTAATCTGTTGATACGCTGCTTTGCTTATTGTTGATACAGTCCTGACCTTTAAGCTTTCGGACAGTTACACATTTTTGGTTCTTCAGGCTTCAGCACATTCAATTTTTTTTTTTAAACAAAATAATAGATACTACATGAAAGCACCGAGTCTTAGCTTTAATTTGAGCAGATTTACATCAATATAGTAAAAACTGAGTCAATAAATGCCAGTGTGTTCCATTTGCGTTGGTAGCCATAACAGAACCACATCCTGTTTGACGGATGAGGGGTTTTTTTTCCTTTCCATCATTTTGATAGATGTTGATTTTGTTTCATCACTCCATGAAACTTTGATCCAGATCTCAAATAGTTTCTTTTCGTGCGTTTTTGTGAACTGCAACCTGACCTTCCGGTTTTTGAGGTTAACCTGTGGTTTACATCTAGTGGTGAATCCTCTGACATTCTGGTCCTGAAGTTTTCTCTTGATCATTGACAAGGAAACATGTCCGCCTATATCCTGTAGAGCTTTCTTGACTTGCTGTGAAGTCATTAAGACAATTTCTTCTCTGAAATGATTTTCTGTTCATCCACAAGACATGTGTTCCTCGGTCTATCAGGTCATTTGCCTGTGTTCGCCATGTTGAAACGACACACAGCTGCCAAAGAAACATTTAATAGCCAAGTGTCCAATAATTTTATAACCTTTGCAATTTGGGAAATATGTGTTAAATATATAACTCAGTATTTTCAATGTATGACGTAAACCGTACTTATGGTGTGGACTGTATATGTAACTTTTCCTCATATATCCACTTATTGTTCTTTAGTGTTGTCTTCTCTTCTTAAGTTTTGTGATTGTGTTGATTTTGTGTGTCCAAATAATCTGGTAAGCACTCTGTGTGTAAAATAAATTGTTTATTATTGTTGTAACAAGAGTACATTGTGATTTTCTGGCCTGGATTCAGACATGCGTTTTGAAATCTTACGACAAATCCATATAAAGCGAGTCATAAATGTTCTGCTTTGTTTGTTTTAAGTGAAAATCTCAGAATGGCCCGAGATAAGCTATCTGTTTAAGGAAACAAAGCTCTGAACTTTCTCTCGCACTATTGTGATATAGCAGCCTATGAAAATAAATTATACATGTGGAAGAAAGATGGCTACAAGCCCCAAATAAAAGCAAGGGGGATTGTCCTTGCCAATAGCATGGATACAGAGGGATAAAACAGGTTTAATCAAAGACATCCAAAGTTCATCAGAAAAACTTACTGCCAAGGGAAAACAGCACGTGTTCTATATCACGCTGGGTTGGCAGAGGATCAGGCACTTGGACGAGACTGATGAAACTAAAGCCATAACCCCAAAATGTTCTCTAAAAATAATGGGGATGATATGTTTCAGGGGATTTTGTTCTTATGATTAGATCTCATAGAGAGAGTGCCTCCTCTGTTCTTCCAAACTAAATAAAATCCTCTCTGGATTGTTGTCTAAGACACATACAATAAGGAAATCAAATAAATCCATCAAATTACTAATCACACTGACAATACTGCGAACAAAGTCAACTTATTCGAAAAAAACTGAAATCCCTCAAATGTAAACCCGAATCCCTTTGGATAAATAAGCAGGCAGCACAGCAGGGCGCTGTCAGCGCCACTTCCAATAAGGATTGTTTGGCCTTACACTTGAATGCATAGGTATCCACGGGAGGTCTCAGATCACATCCAGAGTTAGAGGTTATCATGGCATTAACAAGGTCTGTGGGCCTCTTTGGTGAGGGCCCTTGACTGACACATTGGGAAATGGTGCCAGGAGAGATCTTGATCTCCTCAAACAATCCCGACTGTACAGCTGGCAAAGTCAAGAAATAAATACTGGTGTTAAGGTGAAAGCTCCCAGCTCTAAGTCTTAATCTCTACAGAGTGCTTTATCATGATGTCAGAGCTCTCATATTCACTCACACAAATGCACACTTGCTCAAGTTCTGGCATTACATTTAATAAAGTGACATGTTTCCTGGGTTTGATCAGTGTTTGTGTTGTGTTGTTCTGTAAAAAACGGTGTCTTGTTAAAGTATCTGGTTTAACTTGGCTGCTCTGTTCTGGCAGTGACGAAACACAAAGTTTGAGTCTACACGTACATGTAAGGAATTTTCTGGCTTACACTGTTGCACACATGAAATGTGGAGCATATCCATATAAGGTGGCTTTGGATACTAAACATGTGGTTTATAAACAAGATATTAAACCTTTAAAGGACCTGAAAACCTGAGAAATAGTCAAGGTTTGAAGCCAAGGTTTCAGGTCTTTTAAAGTGAGTCTATATAACTGGGCTACAGCCAGTGTGGCCATTAATGGCATGGTGTGTTTACTTCTTTTAATTTTATGATGAAAACACTTAAATGTGCGTTTTGTGTGACATACTGAAATGTATTAAAACAGTAGCACAAGTACAGAAGAGTCACAGACAAATGTCACAGTAATATCTATGAAAATTTAGCTAACATAAGCCGTAATAAGCCACTGGTCACACCAGACCAAGTAAGGTTGTATCAACGAAACCCCTGAGTGTATTGGATCGAGCAAGATTCAACTTTGCATTCCTAAGAAGAAGATTGTCTACATTGTTTTGTTTTAAGCAGAAATCACAAAGTAGCTAATGAGTTTTCAAACTATGTCTTAAAATACATTTTTCCAAATTGTGGTCTGGCTACTACTGATACAAAAGGCATTTAAGGATAGAAATATTTATGTCATTTATTGTTATTAATTAAGTTAATTCATTAAATTATTTCATTTTACTATGTTATACAATAATACTTAAGATTACATTACTTTTTTGCAGTAATAACAGTCAGCAGCAGTAGAAGCTTAAAGTGAATAATGTGTTGATAAAAGTTGATGGGAGGGTTAGGATGTTTTCACACTAGTGAAAAGCAGCAATTACAGCTACGTGTATTGATCTGGAAGTTAAGACCAGTCATGTGATGTTATGTGAATGCAGGTCCAGTGACATTGAGGATGTGTATGTTTCATTTATTTTAACAGACTCCAAGCTGATTTCAGTCCAGCCAAGTAAACACAAATGATGCATGTCTCATTATTGTACTTGTCGACACATAATTGCAGCAGATTAGTTTTGCAATGTCGCGGCTCCAGTGTTGAGGGGGCCCAGACCCCACAATAAGCTTCCTGTTAGCTGTCCAATCTTAACCACTACAAGGTCCAGACACCTCCCCACAAACCAGAGCCAAGTCTGTGGCCAGTCCTTACCACAACAGTGACCTTTGACCCTCTTATCGTCAAAAATCATACAGGCATTTCCTTAAGTGACGTCACCTGTATTCATTTATTTCTCACTATTCTCCAGCCTGTCAAAAACAAATTTAATCACAACAGTGGCTGACTACAAGTACAGAACATGCTCTGAACAGACATGTTTAGTTACGGGTTTAAAGACTGAAAGTCTGCTTCAAAAATCTACATAAACCATGATAAAATACATACAATTTCATACGTACAATTCATACTTGATTTACTAATCACCAATTTGGTTCATTCCAGTACGCATAACCATAATTTACAATGTTGTTGTTTGAATGTGTCTTAAGAAAAACCCAAACAGTATCTGTCAAGACCTCAGAGATATTTCTGACTTATTCTGGTGTGAAAGGTTCACAAGCAAAATCAACGGATACTGTTCATGCATGATAATAATTTCATGCAAATAGCTAGAGTTAAATAATCAAATAATGTGAGCGTAAAAGGCACAGTGAAGGACATTCTGATTGCACTGACCTTTAATTGCTGTTGATCTGGCTATAAATGAGTCTTCACGATGTCATGTCCTTTCAATGATAGAAATAAGTGTGTGACAGACATGATAAGGGACAAAACCAGTGGATAAAAGGACATGTGCTGCACTATCTGGAAGGCCATGCTGGTTAAAGCCCTTCAGAGACATGAAGTAATATTGCACCAAATTAGACACAAAGGTCTGAGGAGCATGACGTCTGATATCCGACAGTGTTACTAGATGCCATAAAGGACGAGAAAAATGAGGGAACTCTGGGTCAGGTATGAGTATTGCAATTCTCCCTTTTCCGGCTTTTGTCTGTCTCTCTTAAGCAATGCAATAATGGCATCCAATATTAATCACTAATCTACAGGATGAATTAACAGAAGACAAATGACAGTAGGTACGAAGGTGAAAAAGATCTGATCATTGGTTATTTCCAATCAGTGCATATTGAGAATGCACTATATACAATTTAGATGCATTTAATCTGCATTAAAGTAGGAGTTCAATTTTCTGAATCCTGAAACTCCCTCCAGGGAAAAACCAGAAAGCCATGGGAGGTTTAAGGCCAATGTGCTCAGTGAAGCATGCACAAGGCTGGGGGTCTCTTCACGAAAAAGAGGGGGGGGGTTACTACACAAAGCTCAACAACTCTCATAAATCAACTGAACAAGGGTTAAACTTCCCTTTTTGTTGTTCAAGATTTTTCAACCAAGGCACCATCAAGAGAGCACATGCAAAGAGCAACACAAAGATGAAAATAGCATGAGCCTTGCTGCACAGGATGGCAGTGAGCATCAAGCCGGAAAGAAACTGCATGGCAAATCCATTATAGTGAAAACCCAGATGTTACAATTACAGAAATCTTGGCATATTTCAAAGGGGCCCCACATGTGGAACGTTTTTCTCCAAATCAGAGGTGATCTCAGGAACTCGGATGGGGGGGGGGGGACCAAACCAACAACAGATCAGGAGAGAAGAGGGAGGGTGGAGGCAAGTGCAAAGAAAAGAGGATAGGAAGTAATATTAGAAATAAGATGAACAGAGAGCACAGACCTCCTGTTTCTTTTAGATGTATCGCGCTTTCAGAGGCAGATGTAACAAGTCCATGTCAGTTTCAAGTCATTTGTCTGTTTTCTAGTCAAGACCACGAAAGACCAATGACCTAACATTCCTGAGATACCACCATTTCCCAGAGCGGTCCTTCAGAGACCCAACTTTGAACCTGGATGGACTGAGAGTACGTTAATGGATATCGATCATCCCGAGAAGTTCTTTGAACCTGGCGACTTTGACGGTTTAGACAAGGATCAATATTTGCATTGACACAGCTGTGATCTGAGGCAGTGTTTGCTACAGCACGTTGTTGGGTCAGAGGCACCTGGCCGCTGCTGCCAACAGCTTCACAGCTGCCCGGCCCACATTCTGTCAATCACACCTGTTTACTGCAAAAGCCACAACAAGTGGATGCAGCTTGCGGTTCCTGAATGGCAACAGCATTTGCATGGCCTTTAAAGTTTCTCTCAGCCATGGGCTAGTAGAGGACATTTGATTGGTTTCATGGTCAGTTCTGAGAAACCTGATGAAACTCTGCCTAAAACCCTTTTTTGGCATTCATTAATTATTCACAGTGTTTGGTGGAGGAGTGGCACTCTGAAGGTCTTCTTTCGAGGCCTCTCGCGCCATCCCTACTCACTTTGCCCTCTGATCTTGGCTAGCGCATCTTCTGTTCATTTCCTCTGTCCTTCAAGTTGTTCCTGTCATTTCCTATATTTCCCTGAGCACTTTCTCTCTGCTTCTAGGCTGGGGGAAAAAAATCTGCTTTTATCCAGGACCATCCTGCTCTGACAAGAGGAAACCCTCCCCACTTGAGGCCGGGCGAAGGAATAGATCTTGTCTAGTTCATGAAGATGGTCTGTTTCCTGCATCTGTACCTACTCATTCACTCTCACATGCTCATTCTCCCTCTTTCTATCTCTCTCTCTCTCTCTCTCTCTCTCTCTCTCTCTCTCTCTCCTACCTCTTCACTGCTTCATAACAGCTTTTGCAGCTGTGCTTACTTTCCCAGCTGCACAAGAAGTAGGTCTATATCCGTCCTACGAAAACCTGATCAGTCTAGCAGGAAGTATAGTACAGACAACGATCATCAAGATGGAGAAATATCAATAATCAATAACTAAATCTTTGCAAACTTTTGATAATTGCAAGATTGTTTTATTTCAGTGCTCTTGGCACACCTTTGGGTTTCTGGTCAAGGTGCATCTCTTAGGGTTAGGATTAATGGTGATCCTGACCCAGAATAAGGTGTGTCAGAATTCAGACTGTTTCAGGGTTAACCTTAACACTAATCTTCTGACATACAGTGCCAAGACTTCTTTAGGATTTAACAATGACCCTATCCATAATCTAATAATAATGTTGGAATAAGGTGTACCTAAATTAAATTAAAAACCATGGAGAGCTTCTTGAAACATGTATTAATGCAAAAAAGACGGTGCTCTTTGGCGGATGGGAATGAACAGATCTAGAAGAATTCTTGGGGAAAACCAAGGCACTCATCTTTAGAAAAAGGTTTATGATGAACCTTAACCTCATCTGCTGACATATGGTGTGCCCATATTAAGTCTTCTTTAGGATGTAACAATGACCCTAACCATAATCTTGGAATAATGTTGGAATAAGGTGTACCCAAATTAGGGCTGTTCACGGTTTAACCCGAACCTTAATCTCCTGACATAAGGTGTGCCCATATTAATACTGTTTTAGGGCCTGCTATGAATTCAGAGGCTCAGATTGAACCCCGCCCCCTTAAGTGAGCCCGCTTTGTCATACAGTGCTCTGATGCAGTCAATCAGTGACCCAGAGCTTAGCTGGGGGGCTTTGAGATTCTTTTACGACCCCCCTCTCACCTCGCCTCCTGCTCCTCAAAAGAAAGAATGGTAATTAACTGATGAAGAGCTCTGTAAGATTATCCAGTCTCTTCGCCGAGAACTCCAGCTCTGCCAGTGGTGTGAAGTCATGTCCCAAAGGACCAGTGCAGAATGAGGAAGGATGAATCTCAATGGTCTATTCAGCTACTCTCCTCTTTCATCCTCTATTCAGCTGAAAAAAGAGGAGAGCAGCATGCAATGTTGTATATTTGAGCCAGGAATGTTCTTTCATATCAGCACAAATTAGGAAAAGCACTCAAGAGTGTTTTAAGACAAAATGTCGAGACCGTGCTCACAATGCTTTTAGCATGGACACGCACACAAACACACAGTTCTTCACTGACCACATCACAGCTTAGAGGGCACACAAGTGCACAAACAGCCTCTCACTGCGAGCGGGAATGCGCGGCAGATTAAATTATACAAGAGAACGCAAAAATAGCTGTGTCCCCCAACCACCTAGAGCCAGACAGAGCGGGACACAGAGGGAGTGGGAAAGGGTGAGAGAGAGAGAGAGAGACTGAGGGAGAAAAGAGCAGCAGACACGTTTAATTCAACACAGCGTCAGAGCAGAAAAGTTTTTAGTCCGTGCGTGGAGCTGCAGAGCAAATGCTAAATATGTTTCTCGAGGGAGAAAACAACGCACAGTTGTGTCTCACATTTGCACGCCCTCCCATTCTCCTTCATAATATCTTCCTCCCTCAAATGTGTCACCGTGCCAAGGCCCCCCACAGCCAGGGTCCCAACCCTCCACCCAACCCCCGACAAGCAGACCACCCAACACATCTCCTGACCAGCTTGATGTGATCAGGGTTTTCCAGTGGTACTGAGCCAGGACCCATTCTCCATGTGGTATAAAAAAAAAAAATAAAAAAAAAGCCTTTTGGCTAATTGCATCATCAAGCTAATTCTGTCCTCGCCACTCACTCACTTAGATACTCATGATTCCACCATTACCTACAGTGTATTATGCAACTGCAGTTTGCAAGTAATTAGATTTACATGCTCAGGTCCACTATCTCCTGCAGCTTGGTCGTAAATGTGACAGAAGTCTCGTGCATGCTGACACTTCACAAATCACTCATGATCCTGGGAACAAATCCAAGGTGAAAAGTTATCTCACCCAGAACATGCAGGACAGGCAGACCCAGGTGCGCGCAGGTCCAGCTAGAGCTGTTGGCAGGCTGAGAGAGACAGACGGCATGGTGACTGACGGGAGTGATGCTGCTGCTGCTGCTGCTGCTGCTGCTGCTGCCTCTGCTGCTGCTGCTGCTGCTGCTACAGACCAGTGGGCTTCCTTAAATCTAATCCAGGCAGGAGAAGAGTTGCCCAACGCTGCAAAGCCATGACTATCCTGAACACAAGGAACACTCTCTTTCTCCTCGGGCTCCTGCTTTCTCCCTCTTCCTCCCTCTCTTACTTGCTTTCTCCTCCTCTGTCTCTCCCCTTAAACCTAAATTGGATCCTGACTGCCTCTCCTCTGTGCTCACTCTCCCTCTCTTTCCCTCTGCCGGGGAAAGTTTCACAAAGCTTTTTTTTTTTTTTTTTTTTTTTTTTTCTTGGGGGGGGGGGGGGGGGGGGGGGGGG